>NC_137800.1:38972051-39484551 GCF_963383645.1 Muscardinus avellanarius
AATGAAATATCAAGCACAACCAGGCATGCAGGAAACTTAGATTCTAAGCAAACCAAGCAATCAGAGCCAGCGTGAAAAGGCTGCTTGCTGTGTAATTCCAACTCCATGAAAAGACAAGAGTGTGGAGACAGTACAAAGATCAATGATTCCCAGCACAGATCAGAAAGAAATGAATAGGTTGAGCACAGAGAATCATTAAGGAAGTGAAGCTATTATCTTGGTCAACTTCCTCACTGCTGTAACCCAAAACACCTGACCACACAACTTCGAGGAGGGGGGACTTATTTGCTCACAGTTTTTTGGAGGGTTCTGGGTTCAGCTCATGCCAGGCCAGGTCTGCGGAACTCAGGGCAAGGTGGTGGGAAGCAGAGACAGGGAGAGAACAAGGGCTCTGCTCTTACATCACGGAGGCTGGAAGCAGAAGAGCAAATGAGGAAGGGAATCCGAAGACAAGAGCACAGTCCTTAAGGCCACATCCCCAGGGACCCACTTCTCCAGTCACACTCCACCTGCCTAGGTTACCACCCAGTAAATTAATCACAATGGATTTATCCACTGATGAAATTACAACCCTCACCACTTAATTATATCACTCTGAACATTAATACATAGGATCTTCAGAGTACATTCTATACCCAACCATAACAGCTATTCTGTATGTACTATAATAGTGGCTCCATTTGTCAATACTCATAGAAAGTATAACATTTAGAGTGAACTTCATGTAAAATATGGACTTTGAATAAGGATGTATCAGGGTAGGTCCACAGATCATAAAAACTCCCACTCTGGCCATAGGTTTTGTTTTTTGTGGGGAAAGAGGGTATGTGGGAAATTTTTGTATACTCTCTCTAGTTTTATTGCAAACCTAAAATAGCCCTAAAGATTTATTAACTTACAAAAGTGTTATAGAGTTATTAGGAAATATGGTAAACATTTTATTTTTATTATTTTTAAATTAAATTAAATTTTTTTGTGGGTCTGGGGATGGAACCTAGGGGCATTCGACCTCCAAGCTACCCCCTGTCCTATTTTTTATTCTTTATTTTGAAACCGGGTCTCACTGAGTCGCAGAGGGCCTCACTAAGTAGCTGAGGCTGTCCGCGAACTGCGATACTCCCGGCTCAGCCTCCCGAATGCTGGGATTACAAGCGTGCGCCACCACGCCCAGCGTAAACATTTTAGATATTAGTAATATTACCTCTTTATTGTATTTTACTTGGAGAATAATTCAGTGAAATGCCCCTCTCTTAAATATCAGTATGATGAGTTTTGACAAATGCACACTTCTGTTTGCAATCTTCATGTTACAAATGTTTTCATCATCTCATGGAATTCCTCGAGTCCCTTCCTAGTCAGTACATATCAGAACTTCTAGCCCTACCCTCACTACAGGCATAAAGTGGTTTGAATTTTTTTTCCTAATAATTTAGTGTTACCTGTCCTACAACATCATTAAAATGTCCCACATTGTATGTGACACCTGACTTATAGTGTCTTTAGCTGAGCATATTTTGGTATGTATTCATGATGTGTATATGAGAAGTCTTTTTTATTACTTCTTAGTGGTATTTCATTATATAAATATGCTGCAATTGCTTTTTCTGCTTCCTATTGATGAACATTTGCAACTTTCAGCCCATGTGGATGGATTTCTACGAATATGTTTGTGTAAGAAATAACTATGCACGGAATCGGCACATAGGCATTTAGAGAAGCTGCTAAATTTCTCAACTTCCTACTGTTTTTGTGCCTTTTGACATCTTCACTACATTTCACTAGTATTTAGTATGACAAATATGTTTAATTTTAGCTTTTTTCTGTTTATTTTTAGGGGTATCTCATTGTGTTAATTTGTACTTCCCTAAGGTCTAATGATTTTTAGAACTTTTTATGTACTGATGACTATACGTTTTCCTTGGGAAATATTTATCTAAGTATTTGACCCACTATTAACATATTTTTGTTGAGTTTTCAGATTTGTTTTATATTCTGCATATTAATTCCTTGATAAATATATTAGAAATATATTCTTCTAAGTTTACCTCTATTATTCTTTTTATATAATGTTTTTTAAAAGAACTAAAGTTTTTATTTTCTCTGAACATAGACAATTTCAAAGTGTTTTAAAAATGTTCAAAACAGATATGCATTTAGCAATATTATATATACATTTAGGGATACATCAAAATTATGTGAAAAATTATATACAGAAAACTATAAAAAACATTGCTGAGAAAAAATATTTAATTACTTATTTACATTTTACTTAATTAACATAAATCTAAATGTGTTGCTGAAACTACAAAGATTTTAATAAACAAACAAAAAGGAGAGAGAGAAAGAGTAAATATCTTTGTTACTTGGTGGCAGGCAAAGATTGCTTAGATAAAATTTGTAGAGCGCTAATTACTAATTAAAAAGCACTAATTACTAATTTCTAAAAAAATCGGATAAGTTGGACAAATATTTGGTATTTAAATAAGTTATTTATTTTGAATAAGAGTACATTCACAAAATACGAAATTTAAATGGTGAGCTGGGCATGATGGCGCATGCTTGTAATCCCAGTACTTGGGAGACCAAGACAGGAGAATCATGGGTTTGCAGCCTGCCTCAGCAACTTAATGAGGTCCTCTGAAATTTAGTGAGATCTTGTTTCCAAATAAGAAATAAATAAATCTGGGGTGTAGCCTAGAGATAAAGTGCTTCTGGGTTCCATCCCTAATAACACACACACACACACACACACACACACACAAATTAAATGATGAAAATAATCTATTGCTATTGATTTCTGAGATATGAAATGCTTTTTGTTTTTAATCTGGTACTAGGGATTGAACCCAGAGGCATTCTATCTCTTGACTATATCCTGGTACTATTTTTTTTTTAATTTTAAAACAAAGTCTCACTAAGTTGTGGAAGGCCTCACTAAGTTGCTGAGGCTGGCCTCAAACTTGTGGTTCTCCTGTCTCAGTCTCCCAAGTACTGGGATTACAAGCATGCACCATCACGCCCAGCTCACCATTCTAAGACATCACACTCTAGAAGTCCCCTTTTCTGAGGTATCCAAGGCTATTCATGAGTTCCGTACTTTTTGAAAGATATCTCAAGCCTTTATGCTTTTTCATTCTGATCCTACTTTGAATCCATGTTTTTCTATACCAAGTTTTTTCACCTACTATATCCTTGTGTTTATACATATCAGTATATAAAAATGATCTTTTTAAATTTATTTTTTTATGTGGATCACATTGAAAAGGGCATGCATTCAAACTCTGCTTGGTGCCCTCTTATCCCTCCCACTACTTCTTCCTCTCTCCCAACATTGAGTGTCCAAGTTGACTATGCTATATTCATACTTTTATACATATTTGATAAAACTTCTCCATTAATCAACTGCAGCCTTCTTCATCTCCTATCCTTCCATTCTAGCTTTGCTGAGGTTTCCCCTTCATTATCTGGAGTCTCTCTGGTATTCCTAATACTCTTAATTTGGGCATATTAGAGAAAACATATATTCCTTCTCTTTCTGTGCTTGAAAAATGATTTTTTAAGTTTTAATTTTTACCAAAATTACAAGTACACATGCAATTGGCCTCTGATATAAAATGGCTAGAACTTCTCAACTTTATGATAGTGAGAAAATTCTATGCAATAAGAAGAAACCATACATCAATAAGTATCATATCATGGCAGATTTTTTGTGTCATAGTTTTAATCATCACTTCTTTTCTTTTGGTGCTTGGAATTGAATCTAGGGGCATTTTATTTCTGAGATATACCCCCTAACTCTATTTGGTACTGTTATTTTGAAACAGGGTCTCACTAAGTTCCTGAGAGCTTCACTAAATTGCAAGGGTTGGTCTCATATTGGGATTACAGGTGTGCACCATTATGCCCAGATTTTTGTTGTTGTTGTTGTTGTTGTTGTTGTTGTTGTTGTTGTTCTTGTTAATTTTGAAACAGGGTCTCACTAAATTATAGTATGCCAGCCTCAAACATGATTCTCCTGTTTATTCTTCCAAATACTGAGAGTACAGTCATGCACAACTGTGCTCACTTTATCACTTTTTTTTTGTGGCACTATAGATTGAACTCAGAGACATTCTACCTCTGAGCTAACTCCTCAGCCCTATTTTTTATTCTTTATTTTGATACAGGGTCTCACTAAGTTATGGAGGGCCTCACGAAGTAGCTGAGGCTGGCCACAAACATGCGATCCTTCTGTCTCAGCCTCCCAAGCACTAGGATTACAAGGGTGCACCACCGCACCTGGCATAATTATCTCGTATAAGTTTAACGTTTAGAAGATTTTTCAGCAGAATTCCTGATCCAGACTCATAAATTTCTACCAGCCACATGTATTGTATAATATGGTTAAGCTTAATGTAAATGTCCATATATATGATCTATTTGAAGAATTAAACAAAACATAATTAGTTTATGTGAAAAATTATATCTTGATTCCATGTGTGTATATTATATATATATATATATATATATATATATATAATATATGCTTAATATTAACAATGATGTTTATCTTGAGGTACTCATTTCCCACCTGTAAACAAATCTTTGGTTCTTAAAAAATCCTTAATGATACCCATAGCATCTGTTGTGTCTCCACTGGAATTTCTTCATAGTATCCCAAGTAGAAATGCGTCTGACATGAATGTCCTTTTCCTTAATGTAACTGAGTACTTGCATGGAAGAAGAAAAATGAGTGAGAGAAAAAATAGACACTGGCTCTGTCCATGTTAAACAGGAACAAAATTTATTATACACATGTCTGTAACTCCCTGGCTCCAAGTGAGAGCTCCCACCGTAGATCCATGGCGATGGGGCTGGGCACCAAGGTGACGGCCACTGGAGCTGAGCAGATAGAACTAAGTGACAGGCTCATCCATTTGCCTGCTGTAAGATGAATAAATGAACACTCTCCAACTGGATGCTTTCTTTGTCCTGTGCCATCCTACTCAAGATATAATTACCTAGGTTATAATTACCTATATAAAATGGATACACACACACACACACACACACACACACACACACACACATTTTTTGGTGGTGCTGGAGATTTAATCCAGGGACATTCTACCTCTGAGCTACATCCCCAGCCCTATTTTTTATTCTTTATTTTGAAACAGGGTCTCACTGAGTTGCAAAGGGCTTCACTAATTAGCTAAGGCTGGCTTCAAACCTGCGCGATCCTCCTGTCTCGGCCTCCCAAGTACTGGGATTACAAGTGTGCACCACCACACCTGGTTTACTTAGGATATTTTAATCTCATTCTTTAGTTAGAGCAAGGAAGAATAATCAATTATGACATATCAGGAATGAACACCAATGGAAAGAAGACAATGGATAAATATATTATTCTCCAAGAAATTATAATGTTGGTTAAAAAAAAAAAAGCCAGGTGTGGTGGCACATGCTTGTAATCCCAGCATTTGGGAGGCTGAGATAGGAGGATTCGGGTTCATGGACAGCCTTAGCTGCTTAGTAATAGGGCCTGGGATGTAGCTCGGAGGTAGAATGCCCCTGGGTTCCATTCTCACTACCGCAAAAAAAAAAAAAAAGAATTGGCTATTGTAAATTATTCTAAAATTGGGTAACCTCACAGTCTATAAAGTAGTATGGGTGTTCCAAGGAGTTGAGCAGAGAGGTTGGCTTTATAGATGAAAGAGCCAAAGAAAAATGGTGAATAACAACATAAAACCAGGTTAGCTGTTGCAAAGTTTCTTTCCTTCTTAGGCGCACACAGTGGGAACTTCCCTATCATGCTGGCCAAGGAAAATTTCACCCCTTCCTATTGATTGCTGTGAATCTCTTATTTAAAAAAAAGAAAACAGTCAAATTTCAAAGTTCATATTGGCTAGTGACTCCCAGCATGAGTGACTCCTTTCTGGTTTGTTCTGTGCTGCTGGGGCCAACTGTAAGGGCTCAGTATCCTCCCATGAACCTAAATACAGGAAAGAAAAGAGATGTGTGCTCAAACAGAAACCTGAAAAACAGCTTTTATTTACTTCTCTCTCTCTCTGTGTGTGTGTGTGTGTGTGTGTGTGTGTGTGTGTGTGTGTTGTACTGGGGATTAAACCCAGAGGCATTGGCCCTTTTATGTTCTATCGTAAAACATGGTCTCACTAGGTTGCTGAGAGTCTCACTAAATTGCTGAGGCTAACTTCAAACCTGCAATCCTCTTGTCTCAGCCTCCCAATTGTTAGGATTACAGGTATGCTACGTCACACCCGGCTGAAGAATAGCTTTAAAAAGATAGAGATCACAGTGTGGTGGTGCACGCTTGTAATCCCAGTACGTGGGACACTAAGACAGGAGGGTTGCCTCAGCAACTTAGTAAAACCCTGTTTCAACATAAAAAATAAAATTGGGAGCCGGGCATGGTGGTGCATGCTTGTAATCCCAGTACATGGGAGGCTGAGATAGGAGGATTGTAGGCAGCCAGCCTCAGCTACTTAGTGAGGCCCTCCTCAACTTAGTGAGACCCTGTTTCAAAATAAAAAATAAAAAATTGGGCTGGGGATGTAGTTCAGAAGTAGAGTGCCCCTGAGTTCAATCCCCAGTACCAAAATTAACTAATTAATTAACTAATTAATTAATTAAAATTGGGCTGGGAATGTGGTTTAGAAGTAGAATGCTCCTGGGTTCAATCTTCAGTACCATCAAAAAGATAGAAAGAAAAAGAGGTGCCAAACACTTACCAAAGTAGTTGCTTGGGAGATTTATATAAGAACAAGCGTTATGACTAGGAATTAAAAAAAAAAAAAAGAAGCACTTAAAGTAAAGCAGAACTAAGCATCTGAAGAGTTGAACTCAGCAAATATGTTTTTGGTCTTTGAGAAAGCAGTTTTCATGGTAAAGTAGAGATGATATTCATACCATAATACATCAAATAGCGCCTAAGAGAGGGACCAAATATCAAGGAGGAGTTTTAAGTTTGGGTTTGGTACTGATTTTTAAAGTTGTGAAGCCAATAAACATGCTTATACATTGATGGGGAGTAGAGAATAAAGGTTGAAGATACACAGAGATGTGTATCAGATGAAAGCACTGCTCCTGATTCAGTGGAAGGAGATGGGATCCAGAGCACGGATTTGAAAAACAGAACAAAATAGAAAATTAAGTCTTGTGCATGATTTTATGGTAAGGGAATAAAAATGAAAGGGTGAATGTGGAAAAAGAGGATCCTGAAGTGCTGGTTTTGTGGAAAGTAGAACATTGTGGATGATACTTTCCTGTTTTGGCAAGTTTAGCTACAAGGAATGAATTTTTTTTTTTTTTTTTTTTTTTTTTTTTTTGCGGGTCTGGGGGTGGAACCCAGGGGCATTCGACCTCCGAGCCACACCTCCTACCCTATTTTTTTTTTTTTTTTTTTTATTCTTTATTTTGAAACCAGGTCTCACTGAGTTGCAGAGGGCCTCACTAAGCCTTTTTTTTTTTTTAGTCTTTATTTTTTGAAACAGGCTCTCACTTAGTTTCACTTAGCAAAGGGCTTTGCTAAGTAGCTGAGGCTGTCCATGAACCCCGACACTCCGGTCTTCACCTCCCGAAAGCTGGGATAACAAGCATGCACCACCACGCCCAGCCTGAGACTCTTAACAACCTGGTGAGACCCTGTTTCAAAATAAAAAGGGCTAAGGTTATATATAGCTCAGAGGTAGAATGCTCCTGGGTTCAATCCCTAGTACCACCAACCAAGACATACAAAACGAGAGAGGGAGAATAAAAATAAACTAAAACCATTTTCTCTCAAGATAAGGAGGCCTGAGAGCTAAACATTACGATGTAGAATGAATCAGCCACTTGAATGGTGAAGTCCTTTTAAATGGTGCATTAAAATTCAAGACTAGGCCGGGCGTGGTGGCGCACGCTTGTAATCCCCACGCTTGGGAGGCAGAGACAGGAGGATCGCGCAGGTTCGAAGCCAGCCGCGCGCGCTGGTTTAGGAGACCCTGTTTCCAAATAAAAATGTTAAAATAGGTCTGGGAGTGTAGCCCAGAAGTAGAAGGGCTTCCAGGAACCCCAGTACCACCAAAAAAATAAATAAATAAATAAATAAATAAAATAAAATTCAAGACTAAGCCAGGTGTGGTGGCAGAGACAGGAGGATTTTGCACAGGTTTCAAGCCAGCCTCGCTGGCTTAAGAGACTCTGTTTCCAAATAAAATATAAAAAATAGGTCTGGGAGTATAGCCTGGCAGTAGAAGGGTTCCATCCCCAGTACCACCACCACAAAAAAAAAAAAAAAAAAAAATCAAGACTAAGCAAAAAGTGTGTTAATGACAGTAAGAGGGAAGTCAGAGGATACTGGGTTTCAAAATGAACAAGGCTTCATACATAGGTGGTAGACAATTATTATGGAAGTGACCATTCTGAAGGATTTTGTTTATAAGAGAAGAAACTACTCAAACTAAATAATTATAGATGAAACACCATGTTTAGTGGAAATACAAGCTTTAATTAAATCAAGGAAGTAGAAAAATATTTTGAATCTTTACTTTCAAAAGTCTAAAATAAAGCCAGGCATGGTGGCACACGCTTGTGATCCCAGCATTCGGGAGGCTGAGACTGGAGGATCGCGGTTCGAGGACAGCCTCAGCTACTTAGTGAGCCCGTCTGCAACTCAGTGAGACCCGGTTTCAAAACAAAGAATAAAAAAATTGGGCAGGGGGTGTAGCTCAGAGGTCGGCCCCTGGGTCCCATCCTCAAACCCGCAAAAAAAAAAAAAAAAAGTCTAAAATATGGGTGATTTTATTCAAAACATCTCCTCATGCTTTAGCATGGGGCTGTAACTGTATTCTGTATTTCTATCTTTTTAATAAACTCCTTTAAATCTTCAAAAAGAAAAAGGCAGAGACAGGAGGATCGTGCTGGTTTGAAGCCACCCTTGCTGGTTTAAGGGACCCTGTTTCCAAATAAAAACATAAAATAGGTCTGGGAGTGTAGCCTGGAGGTAGAAGGGTTTCCAGGAATCCCAGTACCACCAAAAATAAAAGTCTATAATACATTGTGGACCAAGGAATGGATTGTCTGTGTCTAAGGACAAGTTATGACTCAGTGGGGAGCAGTGTCAGCGGAGTATAGTGGGATGAGAAGAGAAGAAAGAAGAGGACAGGGACCAGAAGCATGAACATCTTGACAGGTGGCCAAGAAGAGTGAGGATGCTAGACATGGCCAGTAGGTAGGGACCCATTTTTCAAGTTGACTGATCCTAGAATTTTTCTAGTGTGAGTGCAGGGCCCAAGAGATGGTAACTTGGACCTCTTAACTAGAACCATATGCTTCTTTTCAAAATAAATCTCCACATCTGTCTGCTAGCAAACCACTGTAATAAAAAAACAGGGATAGGCAATAGAGGTATTCTTCAGAAATGAACACAGATCAGCATCTAAGACAGTACCAGTAAATAACTGAATCTCAAGACTTCAGCCTTTGGCAAAGGGCATCCTCGAAAAAGAAGGGCTTAGTCAGAAAGCTTTCTGACCATATGATCCCCAGATCCTCCAAATTCAGTCTCTACCAGTTTTCTGTAGTCTGAGATTTCCTCTGTGCCTACAGTTCTCTGAACATAAAGTGAGTTGAAAACAATAATTAAGATGTGACTCTGGGAAGTTATCTTATTTTCCCAGCTCTGATGCTATCTCTAAAACAGATGTGCCTTCCTCACTGAGTTGTGAAAATGAAGGTAAATAGATCTAAAATACCAAGCACAGTGGTGAAAAATGCGTGTTCAATAAATGGTACCTATAATTAGTTTTTCAGAATAATGTCTGGCAACCAGCACATAGAGTTCTTCAGGAGCTGTACTTGTTGTCCCTAGCTGAAAGAGGGTAGGGAAAGAAGAAGCTAATTTTAGAATAGGTGTCTCATGTTCTTCATTTAATTTTCCTGGTCCTCTGCCAGCCCCTTCTCCTTGCCTACTACCTGCCTCTTAAAAACTGAAATCGAGTGGTTTTTGGACATCAGCACTGGAAATTCTAATTCTTTGTTCCAGGGAAGGACCACACAGTACTGTGTTTTTGACAGCATAGGAGAACCTGGTGCACAGCCAGGGTTGCAGAACACTGTAAAATATAGACTATTCTAGAAAGTCACCACAGTCTTCCTTAACACAGTGAGTAAAATGGCATTCCTCAGGTGAAAATGACATCCACAAGCAGGCAGTATCCCAGATATTTCACCAACTAAATAAGGGGAAATTTTGCATAACTTCTGAATTATTTGGCTCAGTTATTATTAGTCTTACTTCTGGCACAGTGTCTAGACCAGGCCAGTTTTATTCCTTAGTCACAGACCATTTCACACGATAAAGGCCTTTTCCCTTGTTCCAAGGTCCCACCTGCACAGTCTCACCTCAGTGCCTCTGCTGATGCTTTGTTGTTCTTCCTCAAAATTAAAAGTAAGTTTTTTTTCTTTAAAAATAGATATTGGAGCCAGGCTTTGTGGTGCATGCTTGTAATCTCAGTACTTGGAAGACTGAGACAGAAGGATCACAGCTTCATGGCCAGACTCAGCAGCTTAGTGAGACTCTCCCCAAGTTGGTATGACTCTGCTTCAAAATAAAATATAAGACTTGGGAGTGTGGCTCAAAGGTAGAATGCCCTTGAGTTCAATTCCCAGTACCAAAAAAAAAAAATACATTTTTTTTTAAATATGAAAAGCATATAAGATAGATTTTCCTCCTTCTCTGCCTCCTATCCACCTAGTTCCCCTATTTAGAGACAGGTCTAATTGCCAGTTTCAAGAATGTGTTTTCACAAATCTCTTTTGCACCTATAATCATATTCTCCATACTCTTGAAGCATATTATAGCTCTTCTGTGCATCCCTGTTACAATAGATACTGAAAATCTTTCCTTATCAGTAGATATAGATCTACTGTTATAGATACAGATCAATATGCTTCATTCTTTAGAAGAGAAGCATATTCTACAATGTTTTAATAGAACATTTTATTCAGCAAAATCTCTTATAAAAACTGCTATTTACAATCCACTACAAGATTCAAATATTGGAGAATTCAGCATAATCACCTGTATGGCTCTGTCTACCTTGAAGGGATTCAGACAGCCAACTCAACTTGGGTTTTGTTTGTGTTTTTTTTTTTCTACAATGAAAAGTTTTTATGGTCTCGGTTTGTAAGTTTTATATGATACACCTTTTAGATTGTTTATATTGATCTTTTAGGGCCTGAATTTTAAGAAATACTATGAGTCATTAAATTTTATAAGATGAAGGGTGAGAACCAAATGTTACCCTTTCAAACGAATGCAAGAAGAAAAGATGAGGAAAGAAACTAAGTCAAAAGAGATCATGGCAAATGTTAGAATTGAGATTGGGATCTTATCTTCCAAGAACTACCTTTTTCTTTTTTCCTTCTGGAAAACTTATGATAAATCTTCAGAGAAGTTACCCTGATCATTTTCATAATATATAAATTCTATGATGAGGAGAAAAGACCTGCTGCTTCAAATCCTGGTCATTATATATACATTATATATATTATATTGTATATAATCATATATATATATAATATTATATATTATATATAACTGCTATATATAAAATTTTGCTAATTTTATTGATTGAAGGGGGAATGAATAAAATATGTATAAATACAGTTTAAAAGAGCAATTGAAGCATCAATTTTATGATTTTAATACTTATTTTTTTAAATTCTTCATTTCTTATAGGCTGTTTTTACTACGTATGTATGTATGTATGTATGTATTTTTGTGGTACTAGGGATGGAACCTAGGGGCATTCTATCTCTAAGCTACACCCCCAGCCCTACTTTTATTCTTTAGTTTTGAAACAGGGTCTCACTGAGTTGCAAAGGGCCTCACTAAGTAGATGAGGCTGTCCACAAACCGCGATCCTCGTCTCAGCCTCCATGATGCTGGGATTACAAGTGTATGCCACCATGCCTAGCTTCACTGTCTTTTTAAATATTTGCTTTAAATGAATAACTATTTTATATTTTTTGTTTTCTACTTCAGTTATAAAAGTGTTTAAAGTACATATATTTTCCCAAAATAAAAATTTATTATACACAATTTTAGTATTTTTATTAGTGCTGCTTTAAGGTTATTCTTTCACGTTAGTTTTGATATTCTCTTTAATTCAGAACATTTTTGAGAGTGAATTTTAAAAATATTAACATGTTTGGTGAGTTTTGTTTTTGCATTATGGTTAGAGAAAGTAGTACTAGGTAGTCAAGAGTCGAGGTGGTGAATGCCTATAATCCCAGTACTTGGAAGGTGAATCCCAGTACTAGGAAGGTGAATGCCTATAATCCCAGTACTTGGAAGGCTCAGCAACTCAGTGAGCCTCTCACCAAATTGGAGAGACCCCGCTTTTCCTCAAAAGCTAAACTAAAATAAATAAAATAGAGCTGGTGGTGTAGCTCAGAGGTAGAACAACACTAGGTTAAATTTCCAGCACCACACAAATATAAATTAATTAATTAATTAAATAATAATAAATAAATAGGGGCAGGGCTGAGGTATAGCTCAGATGTAGAACAACCAGGGGTTCAATTCTCAGTACCACAAAAGAAAATAAAAAAAGAATGTAGTATTGATTTTATTAGATTAGAAACTATGGAAGTCATGCATTTGATATAGTACAGCATAAATTTTAAAATAAATATTCTAGCCAGTTGTGGTGGGGCACACCTGTAATCCCGGTACTTGGGAGGCTGAGGTAGGATGATTACAGGTTGGAGGATAGCCTCAACCACTTAGTGATGCCCTGTTTCAAAATAAAGATAATAAAATAAAATAGGACTGAGGGTGTAGCTTAGAGGTAGAATGCTCCAGAGCTTAGTGTCCAGTATCACACACATGCACACACGCACATGCACAAACGCACGCACACACACACACACACACACACTCTTCTGCTGACATCTGTTTTCAGTTTATAGAATTTGACACATACAAACATAAAGTTGTTTTCATTATACTATTCAGTCAGTTGTATCCATTATTTCTGATCTCCTTCATCTATCATGGGTCTGGATGAGTGTGTTAGAATTGTTTACTATGATTGCATTTTTATTGATTCCTACAGTTTTGATTAGTGTAGGAGATTAAAATACAAAGATTCATTAGATTTATATTCTCCATTGTGAATTAGACTCTTTATAATTACAAAATGCCCTTTTCCCTTTTGTTTTGCCTTGAATCTAATCTAGCCTAATATTAATAGCTGAACTTCTGTTTAGTTTTGTGCTTAACAGTCTGTGATATATTGTTGTCTATTCATTTACATGTGATTCTGCTTAGAAATTTTCTTTTTGATAGAGAATTTTGGTTATAATGTGGTTTTTTTTTGCTGTTTGTTTTGTTTTGTTTTTGTGGAATGGGGGTTGAACCCAGAAACATTCTAACTCTGAGCTATACCCCCAGATCTTTTTACTTTTTTATCTGGAAATGGGGTCTTGTAAGATTTCTGAGACTCCCATTACATTGCTGAGGCTGGTATTGAATTTATGATCCTCCTTTCTCAGTCTCTCAAGTACGAGGCTTACAGGCATGTGTCACCATGCCTGGCATAGTGTTGTTGTTGTTGTTGTTGTTTTAAAACAATGTCTCTTTTTGAGATTGTCTGCTTCCTTGATTTTCATAATGTCACTGAGGTAATTCTTTAATCCTCTTCAATACCATAGTAAATAATCACTTCTGTTTTAAGGAGTAAACAGTGTGATCATCTCGATTTATATAAGTGTATGTGTGTATGTATAAAAATTATGCATAACCGGGCGTGGTGGCGCACGCTTGTAATCCCAGCATTCGGGAGGCTGAGACCGGAGGATCGTGGTTTGCGGACAGCCTCAGCTACTTAGTGAGGCCCTCTGCAACTTAGTGAGACCCTGTTTCAAAATAAAGAATAAAAATAGGGCAGGGGGTGTAGCTTGGAGGTCAAATGCCCCTGGGTTCCATCCCCAAACCTGCAAAAAAAAAAAAAAGAATTATGCATATATGTAAATACAGAAATATGTATGTACATACCTTATAAGTATATGTATAATACTGATACACATGAATATCTCTGTAGATGTTTGCATCTGTGACTGTGTGTGTATATACATGCATTCGTCTTTATAACAACCTGACCCAGCACATACTTTTTACAGAAGTGCACATATTGATGTAGATTTCGAGATGAGAACTCCAAAGCTCAGCAACACCAAGCACTTGATCCCAGTGTGGCCTAGAAGTTTGGCGGACGTGGAATTTTAACTGATGATGTGACACTAACTTAGTAGGTTCTTAGTACTCTCGTCTTACTCTGCTTTTCACTATTTGATTTCTTGTCTGTTCTACTCCTGTTCTCTATTGACTTAGTTATTTACTCAGCAAATACATCTGAAGCAATTAACTGGATCTGGAGACAGGCAGTGAAAATAAAGAAACAAGAAAGTCCACCCTCATCCTACACGTGGAAAGTGGACATCTTGGATGTGATTATTATGCAGAAGCAGGGAATGCACTGGTGAAAGGAAATGCGAACTCTAAGGAGAATTTCTGCCAGCCTGAATTATGCTTTAGGAAGAAACACTTACATATATATGTGCCTCCTAGTAAGCATGCAAACTATTTGGCAGGATGGGCTAAAACAGGATAAATACTACTTGCTGAGTCATAGAAATAGACTTTTCACTTATGTATATTTTTCGTATGTAAACTATATGAACTGGCTGGGTGTGGTGACGCATGCTTGTAATTCCAACATTCGGGACGTGGAGGCCTGAGGATAGTTGTTCCAGGACAGCCTCAGTTACTTAGGCCTTTAGCAATTCACTGTTTCAAAAAATAAAAAGACTAAAAAAATAGGACTGAGGGTATAGCTTGGTGGTACAATGAACCTGGGTTCCATCCCCAGTACTACAAAAAAAAAAAAAAAAAAAAAAACCCTAAACAAAGAAACAAACAAAACATATGACTGGATTACCTAGACAAAAAAAAAAAAAAAAAAAAAAAATCAATGTAACTTTAGAACAAAAAAAAAAGTCTTACTCACTTAATTGAAACAAAATTCTATAGAAATCATGGATGATTAAAGCCCTAAGGTTGCAAATAGAAGATTATAAATATTGACTAAGCTGGCCAAAGTGGTACAGGGCCCAATCCCAGTTCTTGGGTGACTGAGAAAGAGAAACAGGAGGACCACAGGTTTGAGACCAGCTTCAACCTGTGAGACATTTACTCTCAACCTTTAGCAAGACATTCAACACCTAATCAGACTTTATTACAAAATAAATAATAACATGGACTGGGGGTGTAGCTGAGAGTAGAATGCCACTCGGCTTAATTCCTAGTACCAAAATAAATAAACACACAAACAAGTAAGTGTTGGCTAAGAAACCCAAGCTTTTGAAGTGTTTCTGATCGAGTGTAAAGTTATTCTCCATACTGTACTCTGGAAAGAAGTCAGTAGGCACAGCTCACACTTGTGGAAAGTGATTTATGTTATCTCTTGTGGGTGGAGTAACTACATACATTCCTTGAATTCTTCTGCCAGTGGGATTTGTCTCTTATCTCCCCCCTCTCTACTGTCCTCCCTGTCCCCTCTCTCTTCTCTCCCTCCTCCTCTCTCCCCCCTCATTTATATTGGTGAAGGCTCACTTTGCCATTTTAGAAGTGACACCTGTTTGCTTATCAGTCAAGCCCTTGCCCATCTTGTGTCTGTCTTGCTTTTGCTTTCAGTTGCTCTCGTGGTTTCTACTTGCATTTCAATTGTTTTGCTTTGTTGACCATTCTGTGTTGCACATGTGTAATCCTCAAATATCAATATGAATAAGTAATTTTCAATGTCATACAAAGATGTAGAAGGAGAAACAAAGACAGAAACATGTTTTTGGTGGACTGACTGGTGCTGCACAGTCTTCGGCAACGAGCTCACGTCTCTGGGCCTGAGAACAAATGCATGGAGTGGTACCTTGTGAAGCACGAGAAGAGAGTTATTTAAGAATCCATGTACTTGCAACTCTGCTATCAGTCATCTTACTCTTGAAAGGGCAGACTATGTTACTGTGGGCAGCAGCAAATCAAGGAAGATTTAATTTCAGATTGATGTTTTCTGCTTTGATAGTCCATTCTCCTACCCTCTTAGTTGGTCTCATTGACAAAACCTCAAACAAACAAGCATCTTTACCAACAATTTATCTCCTGAGAAAAACCCATCACAGGGGCACAGAACTAAACTTGGAGGCCTAGAGAGCCTGTGTACGTATCACGGGTACATGCTTTTGTTCACTGCCCCTGCTCAAGCACACATCCTGGAAGCAATGCATCCGTCTTCTCAATTTCTAAAACTCTATTACATCTATCCCCCAAGTTTAAACTGGCTTAAAGCTTTATGAAGAAAGTTATCATACTGACATTCTTGATCTCCTTCTCCTCCTCCTTCTTAATAAAAAATGTTGATATAAACATTTTTATAACTTTTTGTATGAACATAAGCTTTTATTTTCCTCAAATACATACCTGACATTAGATGGGTCACATGGCACACATATATTTAACTTTACAAGAAATTGTTAAATCATTTTTTAGAGTACCATACAAGTTTATATTTCTACCACCAGCATCGAGAATTCTAGCTCCTCTGAACCCTTGGCAACGCTTGCTGTGGTCAGGTGTTTCCAGTGGATGTGTAGCCATATCTTACCATCATCTTAACAAATAGCTTTAGTAGGTGGCATATAGTAGCTTAATAAAGAAAATGTGGAATTTATACACAATGGACTTTTATTCAGTGACAAAAAGGTTGAGATTATATTATCTTCGGAAAAATTGATGGAATTAAAAAAATAGTTTGATAGAACTCTTTCAGCTTTCTTACTTAGAATATTTTATAATCAAGTATATATTTGTTTCCAAGATTATTTCAGAACATTTGGAAAACTTTATGGAATGTTTGCAAAGTTTTGTTTAGAATTTAGCTCAAAAGTTAATATAAAATAAATTTAGTTATTGTATTTGTTCATGTAACAATATCTGTTACACACCTATTTTATGTTAGGCCTTGTGTTAATAAGGCACTGGTTATTCAAAGGTTAATTTGATTTTGGTCCTGTTTTTGTAAGGTATGCTACCAGGAAGTTGGAGAAGATAAGTTAGATATGTTAAAATACACACAGATGTGACCTTAGTGGATTTCTTGATGGGCATAAAGTAAGAATAAGAAAGAAATAAAAACACTGATGTATCTCAACATGAAGATATATAGAGAAGAGACCACAAAATGAGAGAGAGAGAGAGAGAGAGAGAGAGAGAGAGAGAGAGAGAAATTAGAGATCTGAGTAAAACACAGAAGAGAGAAATTTGAGGATTTTAAGAGAAAAAAGATTCTTGAGGCAGAGTATAGTCAACAGGTAAAAATCTGAGAAGAGTTTTACTATCATGCATCCTGAAATGAACCTTTTGGGACACTACGGTTGATATTTTAGGTGGGAGCACTGGGGATTGAACCCAGAGGCATGCCTAACTTTGACCTACAACCCCAGCCCTTTTTATTTTTTATTTTTAAAACAGGGTCTTTCTAAGTTGCTGAGGGTCTTGCCAAGTTGCTGAGGCTGTTTTTGAACCTGCGATTCTTCTGTCTTAATATCCCAATACAGGTGTGCCCCACTGCACTCGGTCGGCTGTCACAGGTGATCTTAATATGAGTATGCTTCGTTTTGCCGTACAGGTGGTGGTTTTTATCTAGCAGTAAAGAAGAAACCCCATTGAGTTTTGGAGATGCACCAAGAGATGCAGTGTACATATATGAATGTATTATCTTGACACGTTGAAGATCAATTGATAGACCCCTGGAGAAACCAGGCCCAGTAAGACGCTGGGTTCTGGGCAGGGGTCGCGCGCGGCGCACAAAAGCCGGGGCCCGGGTCGCGGGACCCTGGGCCCCGGGCCGAACTGCGCGTAGCACGCCAGACCCCTGGAGAAACCAGGCCCAGTAAGACGCTGGGTTCTGGGCGGGGGTCGCGGGCTGGGCACGCCAGATGGGGCCCAGGTCGCGGGACTCTGGGCCCTGGCCGAACTGCCCGTAGCACGCCAGACCCCTGGAGAAACCAGGCCCAGTAAGACGCTGGGTTCTGGGCGGGGGTCGCGGGCTGGGCACGCCAGATGGGGCCCGGGTCGTGGGACTCTGGGCCCCAGGCCGAACTGCGAGTAGCACGCCAGACCCCTGGAGAAACAAGGCCCAGTAAGACGCTGGGTTCTGGGCGGGGGTCGAGCACAGGGCACGCCAGCTGGGGCCCCGGATCGCGGGACTCTGGGTCCCGGCCGAACTGCGAGTAGCTCGCCAGACCCCTGGAGAAACCGGGCCCAGAACAGAAAAAGATAAAGAAAAATATCGGAGAGGTGGTAAGAAAGCCGTTATGGATGCCAGGACACTGGAGATGCAGACAAAACTTATCTAAATGCACTGGAACTTATAGAAAAATTCGCCGTGAAAGAGGACTGCTATTTCTCTATATTGTTAAGAATCTCAGACATCACATATAAGGAGAGAGTTTAGCGGAGACCAAGGAGAAATGCGGTGTTGAAAGAGTTCTTCGCGATGGTGGTGGAGACTTGTATTCAGGAGAAGCAGAAACCGGATCTTACCAACTTTATTTTTTTGGAGAAATTACACCAAATGTCGAATGCTACCATCACGCATGCTTAGGAACACTGGACAACATTCAGAGTGGAAAAAGAGCCTGGGAAGGATTTGAAACGGTGGAGGCAGTGGCAATGCCAGTGGCCAATATTCGGGGGATTAAGAGATCTGATACATTACAACTGGAACCTTTGAAATAATAACCACAGAGACAGTGATCAGAACCTGCTGAGGGGTTAGGCGGGCGCCGGGGCCAGTGGCCGACATCGGAGCTTGCTGTGAGGCAAGGCCACTACTGAGGCCTCCGTGGCCGGGATTGGAACCTGCAGAGGGGTTAGACCGATGCTGGGGCCAGCGAGGCCGGCATTGGAGCCTGCCATGATGCAAGGCTTGTGCTAGGGCCTCCGAGGTCGGGTCCGGAACTTGCTGAGGGGTTAGGCCGGTGCTGGGGCCAGCGAGGCTGGCATCAGAGCCTGCCATGAGGCAAGGCCGGTACTTGGGCCTCCGAGGCCAGGATAAGAGCCTGCCGAGGGGTTAGGCTGGTGCTGGGGCCAGCAAGGCCAGCATCGGAGCCTGCCGTGAGGCAAGGCCGGTACTGGGGCCTCCAAGGCCATGATAAGAGCCTGCTGAGGGGATAGGCCGGTGCTGGGGCCAGCGAGGCCGGCATCGGAGCCTGCCTTGATGCATGACCAGTGCTGGGGCCTCCAAATCCGGATTCGGTGCCTGCCAAGGGGTTAGGCCGGTGCTGGGGCCAGCGAGGGCGGCATCGGAGCCTGCCTTGAGGCAAGGCCGGTACTGGGGCCTCTAAGGCCGGGATCAGAGCCTGCCGAGGGGTTAGGCCGCTGCTGGGGCCAGTGAGGCCGGCATCGGAGCCTGCCGTGAGGCAAGGCCGGTACTGGGGCCTCCAAGGCCAGGATAAGAGCCTGCCGAGGGGTTAGGCCAGTGCTGGGGCCAGTGAGGCCGGCATCGGAGCCTGCCTTGAGGCAAGGCCGGTACTGGGGCCTCGAGGCCAGGATAAGAGCCTGCCGAGGGGTTAGGCCGGTGCTGGGGCCAGCGAGGCCGGCAGCGGAGCCTGCCGTGAGGCATGACCAGTGCTGGGGCCTCCGAGGCCGGGATCGGAGCCTGCCGAGGGGTTAGGCCGGTGCTGGGGCCAGCGAGGCCGGCATCGGAGCCTGCCGTGAGGCAAGGCCGGTACTGGGGCCTCCAAGGCCAGGATAAGAGCCTGCCGAGGGGTTAGGCCGGTGCTGGGGCCAGCGAGGCCGGCATCGGAGCCTGCCTTGAGGCATGACCAGTGCTGGGGCCTCCGAGGCCGGGATCGGAGCCTGCCGAGGGGTTAGGCCGGTGCTGGGGCCAGCGAGGCCGGTATCGGAGCCTGCCTTGAGGCAAGGCCGGTACTGGGGCCTCTGAGGCCGGGATTGGAGCCTGCCAAGGGGTTAGGCCGCTGCTGGGGCCAGTGAGGCCGGCATCGGAGCCTGCCGTGAGGCAAGGCCGGTACTGGGGCCTCCGAGGCCAGGATAAGAGCCTGCCGAGGGGTTAGGCCGGTGCTGGGGCCAGCGAGGCCGGCATCGGAGCCTGCCTTGAGGCAAGGCCGGTACTGGGGCCTCGAGGCCAGGATAAGAGCCTGCCAAGGGGTTAGGCCGGTGCTGAGGCCAGCTAGGCCGGCATCGGAGCCTGCCGTGAGGCAAGGCCGGTACTGGGGCCTCCGAGGCCAGGATAAGAGCTTGCCGAGGGGTTAGGCCGGTGCTGGGGCCAGTGAGGCCGGCATCGGAGCCTGCCTTGAGGCATGACCAGTGCTGGGGCCTCCGAGGCCGGGATCGGAGCATGCCGAGGGGTTAGGCCGGTGCTGGGGCCAGCGAGGCCGGCATCGGAGCCTGCCTTGAGGCAAGGCCGGTACTGGGGCCTCGAGGCCAGGATAAGAGCCTGCCGAGGGGTTAGGCCGGTGCTGGGGCCAGCGAGGCCGGCAGCGGAGCCTGCCGTGAGGCAAGGCCGGTACTGGGGCCTCCGAGGCCAGGATAAGAGCTTGCCGAGGGGTTAGGCCGGTGCTGGGGCCAACGAGGCCGGCAGCGGAGCCTGCCGTGAGGCATGACCAGTGCTGGGGCCTCTGAGGCCGGGATCGGAGCATGCTGAGGGGTTAGGCCGGTGCTGGGGCCAGCGAGGCCGGCATCGGAGCCTGCCGTGAGGCAAGGCCGGTACTGGGGCCTCCGAGGCCAGGATAAGAGCCTGCCGAGGGGTTAGGCCGGTGCTGGGGCCAGCGAGGCCGGCATCGGAGCCTGCCTTGAGGCAAGGCCGGTACTGGGGCCTCTGAGGCCAGGATAAGAGCCTGTCAAGGGGTTAGGCCGGTGCTGGGGCCAGTGAGGCCGGCATCGGAGCCTGCCGTGAGGCATTACCAGTGTTGGGGCCTCCGAGGCCGGGATCGGAATCCTGCCAAGGGCTTAGACCGGTGCAGGGGCCAATGGCCAGCATCGGAGCCTGGCGTGAGGCAAGTTCACTCCTGCGGCCTCCAAGGCCGGGACCAAAGCCAGCTTAGGGGTTTGACCGGTTCAGGGGCCAGTGAGACCAGAACCGGGGCCTCCCATGAGGCAAGGCCGCTGCTTGAGCCAGAGAGGTCTGGATCAGTCCACTGAGTAGCCAGGCCACTACTGGGACCATCAAGAGTGGGATTGGTACTTGCAACGCAGCATGCACAGAGAAATATCGCAGAAAATATAAATCAGACGCTTCTCTTAATCAGCAATAACTAGGAGGAAAAGGGCAACAGGAAGAGGTTGAGCTATAGAAAGGGCCCTATAGTGAAGCAACTAATGTGACCAATCAGAGGGTATGTAATACTGGAGGACGGAGCCTCTTTAAAACGCAGGAGGTACATAAACAAATGTATCAAAGTAAATCACCAAAGAAGTGTGGGATGGAGGGAGGGGGAGGGAATGGGATGGGGGCTGGAGGAGGGCTAATTGGATGATGTGTGCTTGTATATCCTCTCAAGTCTTGTACTCCAATGTGATTGATATATGACTACAATGCACCAATTTAAAAAATAAATAAATTAAAAAAAAAAGATCAATTGATTCTTTAGTCATCTTTATCATTTAATCTTCTGCTTTCTACTTTTACCATTGGTTCACTATAAATTGGGCCTTTGCCCTACTCTGGAAAATCTTGGTTTATATTAGTTTCCCATTGTATTAAAACCAACTCTTCAAATCTTTTTCTGCCTTTTTTTCTTTCTTCTTTTTTTCTTTGTGGTATTAGGGATTGAACCCAGGGTGTTCTACCTCTGAGCTATACCACCCGTCATATTTTATTTTTTAATATGAAGCATGGTCTCAAGTTGCTGAGGGCCTCACTAAGCTGCTGAGATTGACCTTGAACCTGTGATCCTCCTGCCCCAGCTTCCCACATACTGGGATTACAGTCCGTATCACTTCTATATTATACATATGTACAAAAACTGACCTCAGTGTGCTTTTATGATGGTTCTTAAAGTAGTACCAATAAGAAGTACACAGGCCACTGATTCTTTTGGAGTAAAAGGATACCTATAGTATATAATTGAAACAAGGGGGTAGATGTTTGGCCTTGGAAAAAGAAAAAGAGAAATATATTTGGTCCTACATATCTGTGAGTTCTGTGTTCATGAATTTAGCCGATCACAAATGGAAAATAGTTAAAAATTGTGTCTATGCTGAACAGGTACAGATTTTTGTAGATCACTATTCCATGAACAATACTGTGTAACAACTGTTTTCCTATCATTTACATTGTATCAAGTATTATAAATAATCTAGAGCAAATTTAAAGTACAAGACAAAATGTGTAGTTTATATCCAAATACTATACCATTTTATTCAAGGGAATGGAGCATCTGCAGGCATTAGTATTGTTGGGGATCCTAAAACTTATTCCCTCCATATTAGTGAAAAATTGTATTTCATTGCTGATTAGGAGTGGCATTATTTCACTAAAAAAATATAATCCAAATCTATTTTAAGAATACTTACAGCCTGGCGTGGTGGCACATGCTTGTAATCCCAGTGCTTAGGAGGCTGAGACAGGAGGATCGCACAGGTTTGAAACCAGCCTCAGCTACTTTGTGAGGCTCTCAGCAACTTAGTGAGACCCTGTTTACAAATAAAGTATAATATAGGTCTGGGAGTATATCCTGGAGGTAGAAAAGCTTCTGGGTTCCACCCCCAGTACCACACACACACACACACGAAAGGATATTTACCATAATATTTTGTAAATATAGAGTTACAGGGATTGACGGGTCCAGCCTGTCAGCAGTGGGGATGAGCTAAGGTTGAGTGCCGATGGTCTGAACAATAGCAACACACGGAGCCGGGAGCCGAGTCAAGCAGGAGCTCATTTATTCTTCTTCAAGCAACATATATATAGCAAAAAACCACAAGGGGAATTTCCAATGAGGAAATAGCCTAGCCTATCGGGATAAAGGTCACCTCTTCACGGACCCAGCATGTAGCTTGCAGCCAATCCAAGGCCAGTACACACGCCATTCATGTGAGTGGAAGCTCCTTTAAAGGTAAAAAGGGAAAAAAAAAAGTCTCCCCACCCATAACGAATGGGGAAACCACGCCTTCGTAACTTTCTCCAGGAGCCGTCTTAGCCCCTTTTCTGCTGAATCATTTTACTGAGGAAGTTCTTAAACTTTACCTAAGGCTTAGCCTGCAGGCCGCTCAGGCCTATGGAGGCTGCATCTCTTTAGGCGCTGTATGCACACACCCCAACAAGGGATGAATCATGAATTGTCATTTTCATATGTTAAACATGATTGAACATCAGTAGTGAATAGAATTTGATGGAATATTATTTATTTCATGATTGAGAAAGCTGAGGAAGAAAAAGCAAGGTTACTTCTCAGGTCCTGCAGAGCTGAATATAAAGCAATGCAGTATGTTAATATATAGTTACATGTCTAAACCTCCCAACATAAAATTCCTGGCAGAAATTTTAGCAAACCAGTTTTGTTTTGATAGCTACCCTTTCTTTTGTAACAGTTGGTTGTTAATGATAAATTAAAAAGTGAAATAAAATGGTGCTGATATCAGCAATTGATTTTTTATAATTTATCCATTTCTATTAAATTAGATAATATAGAGTTTATGATTTATACATTATTATTTTTGCAGTACTGGGGATGAAACCCAGGGGCATTCTACCTCTGAGGTACACTCCCAACCCTATTTTTTATTCTTTATTTTGAAACAGGGTTTCACTGAGCTGCAAAGGACCTCACTGAGTAGCAGAGGCTGGCTGAGAACCGTGATCCTCCTGTCTCAGCCTCCCAAATGCTAGATTACAAGTGTGTGCCACCATACCCGGCTATGATTTATACATTTAAAACTTCTTATTTTCCTCTTTAGTCTGAGTTGATATTTAGATATGTATGGATGTTTTTAATTTCTTAAATTTATTTTTGCCTGGAATAGAGTAAATGTATTTTTTCTCCTTCTTCTTTCTCTTTCCTCCTTCCACTCACTATCTTTCTTACTTATTGTGTGTGTTTAAAGCTTTCATTAGGTAATTGTTTACTTATTTCAACTTTGCTTCTAAAAGCATTTAAATCTAAGGCTATAATTTTAAGCACCATTTCAACTAGGTCCAATGAAAAGTGATACAAAGTGTTTTGATTTTTATTTTTCTGAAAATATACCAATTTTCTCCTGAACAAATTGCTACCTAGGAAAATACATACACATTTCCCAGTATATTTTACTTGATGTTTGTTTACATCCATCCAATTAATTTAAAAGTTATACATTCATTATGTTTAGAATTTAAAAAGTGTTATAATTATATAAAATTGGGCCAAAGACAAAATGCAAATTTCATCATGCTAAATCATTATTTAGTACCGTTTGGTAATTTTTATCATCTTTTCCCACATGTCTGCTTATTTTTGTAGAACTTTATAAATAAGCTAAGCATGGTGGTGCATGCTTGTAATCCTAGCGCTTGGGAGGCTGAGACAGGAGGATCACACAGGTTCAAAGCCAGCTTCAGCTACTTAGTGAGGCTCTCAGCAACTTAGTGAGACCCTGTTTACAAATAAAGTATAAAAAAAATAGGTCTGGGAGTATAGCCTGGAGGTAGAAAAGCCCCTGGGTTCCACTTCCAGTACCACCAACAAACAAACAACCCCCCCAACCACAAACAAACAAAAAAATCACATATGTCTTAATTTCATTCTACCAATTGCTCCAAAAGATAATTCTTCTCTTTTTAAAAAAACATTCTTAAATTTTTTAAACATTAAAAAAGATCTTTTTTTGAATATTCAAAAGATAATTCTTTTTAAACATTTATGCCATAGGCATTTTCATATTGCTATATAAATGTTTGTAATTATTAATTCTATTGGGATGTGTAATATTCTAATGATTGAATGTGCTAAAATTTTATCATTGGCCATTTTTTTCTTCATTTGGGGACCATGAAAAATAATGCTGTGTTCAATTTATAACATTTTCCCGGTTTGGAATTATTTCCTTAAGGCAGATTTACTTAAATGGGGTCTGGCACTGAAAGTATGAATATTTTTATGACTCTTTATATAATGCCAAATTGCTTTTCTAAAGTGTTAGAGCATTTAAAAATGCAATCAGAAATGTGTGAGAGTACCCATTCCTTTATTCCCTTCCCAGCATGACATATTATCATTTAAAACCATTTCTCCTAATTGAGGAGATTTAAAAGAAAAATGTGTTTTAATTTGCATTTCCTTTTATTTTTTTATAAATATATTTATATATTTTATTTCCTATTTTTAAACTAATTTTTAGTTATTTACCTACTTACATGGAAATGCATATATTATTTTATCTGAATTTATGGTTATTAATAAAACATAAATGTACTTTGTCTATTCATATATGGTATTTCATTCCCCTCAGATACAGTTCTTACTGACTTCATTGATACAAATGGTGAGGGTAATATTTGGTGTTGAATATTCAATACGGACTTTAGAGGATATATTCAATGTGACTCATATTTTGTTTGATTAAATACTTTCGGACGCTACCTTTATTTCACAATACATGTTATAAAAATTATAAGAATAATTTCTGAGGTAGAAAAAAAATGTCAGCCAAAATAGCTGTAATACATGATGGACACCACTAAAAGGCCACCTTCAGTGTGACCAGCTTTTGGATTTTTAAAACAAATTCTTTAAATATGCTTTTATTGGTGCATTATAGTCTCACATCATAGTGTAAATCGTGTTGACAGGGACATACAGGCACACAGTATTTGATTCCTCCCTGCCTCCCCAGTCCTCCCTTCCCATTACAGAGTACTGAGATTGTCCTTGGTATATTCACATATGTACGCATAGTTCATGATAGTATGTGAGGAGCTTCACTCTTTCCCTTTCCTCCCCTTAGGCCACCTTTCTGGCTCCACTGACGTTTGTCTTCCATTATCTAGAGTCCCTCTAGTATCCCAATTCCTCCCTAGCTTGTACATACCACAGAAAACATATGACCCTTCTCTTTTTGTGACTAGCTAATCACACTTAACATACTGTTCTCCTAGTCCTTTTATATTCTTACAAATGACATAACTTTGTAATCCATTTGTTTACCTGTTGATGAACACCTAGGTTGGTTCCATAATTTGGCTATTGTGAATTGTGCTGCTATTGACATCGTTATGCATATATTATGGTAGTTCTCTGATTTCAAAACTTTGGAAAGATACCTAGGAGTTGTATAACTGGATCATATGGTGATTCCATTCCCAGTTTTCTGAGGAATCTCCACACTAATCTCCATAGTATCTGAACTAGTTTTCAATCCCAATAGTGTAGAAGAGTTCCAATTTCCCCACAGCCTTGCCAACATTTATTGTTTTTTGACTTCTTGATGATTTCTATTCTGATTTGGGTTAGATGGAATCTCAGTGTAGTTTTGATTTGCATTTATTGCCCTAATTGCTAATGATGTTGAACACTTTTTGTGTATCTATTGGCATTTTGTATTTCTTCTTTTGTGAAGTGTTTGTTCAATTCAATTGATCATTTCTTGATTACATTTTTTTAGAATAAAGTATTTTAAGTTCTTTGTATATTCTAGATATTAGTCCTCTAACAGAGGAATAGCTGCAAAGATCTTCTCCCATACCATAGACTTCCTCTTTAGACTCTTGATGGTTTACTTTGATCTGCAGAAACTTTTTAATTTAATGCTGTTCCACTTATTAATTATTGCTTTAAATTTCTGAGCTTTGAGGGTCTTGTTGAGTAAGTTTCTACCTGTGCCTATATGTTGGAGTGTTGGACCTATACCTTCACAGTCTCTGGTCTAACTCCCATGTCTTTGATCCATCTAGAGTTGACTCTTTGCCTGTTTCCAATGGTTGTGGCCAGCTTGTAAATTTTAATCAGTAGCTATATGTGATTATCAATTGCTTTGTGGGATAATATGAAAGCTACATTTACTTGAATCTTGAGAAAATATGTTAATTTTTAGAAGTTAACAAGTAGAAAAGGATGATGGCCTACTACTGGCTCCGAGAAATCTCTACTCAGACTCCTTCCTCCTACACATGTGGTCAGGGGCATGGACCATCTCCTGGGTGCTGAGGTGAGCAGAGGGGCAGGGTGTAGTGCACCAGGAACAGCTAATGTATCCTGGACGGTTGCTTTGAACATGGCAATTAGTAGATCCAGTCTGAGTGGAGTCCAGGTGTGTCCACAAATATATTCAGACCTATGTGGCTTGTTGGCATCCTCTGGAGTGGGGTCTGTTTGGCCATGCAGGCATCCAGGCAGCCCCTCCCGGGGTCTGTTTGGCCATGCAGGCATCCAGGCATCCCCTCCCAAGCTGACTGTGGCTGCTGGGGACTTTATTTTGACTGTGTCTCCTTGTGCCCTAGATAAAACTCCCCCCCCCTTTTTTTTTTTTTTTGGTCAGAACATCAGATTTAAATGGGGTTATAGTTCAACTTGAAGGTTTCCTCTTATTTTGAAATTTGGTCTTCTGCCACCCCAGCAGCACCCTTCCTCTGTGGCTATTGAGCTCCTTGGTGAAAAGAGAAAACAAAAGCAGCAGTATTTTTGGAAGCAGACTCTGCCTCCAGTTCTGTGCTACACATTCAGTTTGCCCCGTGGATAGTCAAAAGAAGTCAAGCCAGGGACACCAATTTCCATCCGGATGCTAGCCCAACCTGAAAAGGACCTTTTGGGGTTGGGAGAATGGATTTAGGTTCACAAAATGCTTAGAACAGTGCTTGGCACAAGATCAGCTCTTAATTAATGGAAGCTATTATCTTCTGTATTGAGGTTAGTTCTGTTTCTTGAGTTCTCCCTGGATAAAGTTTTCCCATGATCACCAGTGGTTGTTTGTTAGGAGGTGTAGCTGTGAAATGAAAAGCAAGCCCAGCTGAACTGTGTGTTTAACACATTCAAATATATTTTTTAGATTACTGTTCTTACTAATTTTTCTGAATCTTTTTGGTCTTTTTTTTTTTTTTTTGCTGGTCTGAGGATGGAACCCAGGAGCACTCAACCTCCGAGCTACACCCCCTGCCCTATTTTTTATTCTTTATTTTGAAACTGGGTCTCACTGAGTTGCAAAGGGCCTCACTAAGTGGCTGAGGCTGTCCACGAACCACGATCCTCTGTTTCCAAATAAAAATATAAAATAGGTCTGGGAGTGTAGCCCAGATTATAAGCGTGTGCCACCACGCCCGGCTGGTCTTTTTCTTTCTTTTTTTTTTAAAGCAAAGGGAGGAGAAATATCCTTCATCAGTTCTAAACACTACACTCAAGAGTAAGAATTACATAATAATGATGGTTGGCATGTTTCAACTTTAGATCTCATGGCATGTTGGGCATTTAGTAAATGCTTAATAAACAATAACATATAAAACTTATGTAGTTCTTGTGCCAAATAGGATGGTCAGTGCTTTGCCTACATTAACTTTTTGGTCTTTTGATCCACTCCTATAAAGTTTGCAGAAACTTATTTTTCTATTTTATAAACAAGGAATCTGGAATTGAAGTTAAGATCTGAGTTTTTATGCATTTCTATGAATAAAAGCCCTAATTTCAAAATTGAAAAATTCTAAAAATACAAGTAAATGCAAAAAACCCAGATATTACTTTTAGTCTGTCAGGCTCACCATAATGAAAAATCGAGGACAACACTGTGAGAGCGGGGATATGAGTCAGAGGGACTCACAGTTACTTCTGGCAGAGCGTAAAGGTTACAATCATCATGAAATCAGATGAAAATCTGAATATCCTCGAGACCTGGCAATTTCACTCACCATTAAATACTCTAGAGAAACTTCTGTGAATGTATATGTTTACGGAGGCATAACAACATTTCTGCTGAAAGTGAGGTATTTGCAATGTGTAAATATCTCTTGTCAGTATAGATAATTAAATTGTGACATTATTCTATGGTGCACTAGAATATAGAAGTTAAAACGAATGAATTAGAATTACATATCTTATGCTTTCAGGTAAATCTCAAAATTAGGATGCAGAACAATGAAAATGCGTCTTAGGAGGAACTCTAGACGAAAAAGGCAAAACTATAGGTGAGCAAACAAGGCAATCTAACTGAGGAGGATGAAGGGGGAAGAGAGAAATTCCCTAATGTACATGACATCCATTCACAAACTTATCACTAAGCCAGACATGAGAAGGAGGGAGGGAGTGGGGTGGGAACTGGGGAAGGGCTAAGTGAGTGATGTGTACGTGTATGTATGTGTCTATCATCTTGTACCCCATTCAGATGTATGACGACACCAGTAAAACAATTGCAAAAGTCAAATTACAGAAATGGCACACACAATATAAATAGACCATTATAAGAAAACTGTATTACGTACACTCTATTGTCTCCAAACAATATCTGGCAAAAGCATTGGGTATACTTTAAAATGATTTTTATTTTTAATACATATTGATGGGCAATAGCATAGTCTTATGGCAATGTATGATTTTAATGATTAATAATTGGGTGAACATAAAAAGTTGGGTGTGGAATCATATACATAAATGTGTGTGTAAGAATAGAATATTGAAAAACGTGTATGTGAAGCTGGGCATGGTGGCATACCCATATAATCCCAGTACTTGGGAGGCTGAGACGGGAAGATCACAGTTTTGAGAACAGCCTCAACAATTTAGTGAGACGCTCAGCATCAAACAGCAAACAATACAAAACTGTGGGATATGTACATAATGGAGTTTTACTCAGCCATAAAGAAAAACACAATTACATCATTTACAGGGAAATGAATGGAACTCGAGGACATTATGCTAAGTGAGATTAGTTAGTCACTAAAAATAAGAATTTGTATGCTCTCCCTAATATGCCAAAGCTAGGGAGAAAATGGGTCATAGGGGAACTCTAGATGAAGAAGAAAATTCTATAGATGAGCAAATGAGATGATCTGAGGGGATGGGAGCAGGGAAGAGAGAAATTCTCTAATGCACATGATGGACTTTAACAAACACATCAAAGTCAATCACTAAGCCAACATGAGAAGGAGAGAGGAGAAGGGGATAGGGCCAGAATTGGGAAAGGGCTAGTTGGGTGATGTGTGCATGTATGCCTCCACCATCTTGTATCCCATTAAGATGTATGACTACAGTGCACCAATCAAAATAAAAAAAAATTAAAAATAAAACAAACAAAAATAGGGCTCAGAGGTAGAATGCCCCAGGGTTCAATCTTTAGTAACACACACACACACACACACACACACACACACACACACACACACCCCTTGTATGTGAGGTATATGAATACATGTTTATATACATATATGTTTTTTCAGTACTGGGGATGGAACCCAAGAACATTTTATTTGACCTCTTAGCTACCCCCAGCCTATTATTATTTTTTTTGTGTGTGTGTGGTGCTGGGGATTGAACTCAGGGGCATTCTACCTCAGAGCTACACCAGCCTATTTTTTAATTCTTTATTTTGAAACAGTGTCTCACTAAGTTGTAGAGGGCCTTACTAAGTAGCTAAGATTGGTTGTGAAACTGTGTTCCTCCTGTCTCAGCCTCCCAAGTACTGGGATTATAGGTATGCACCACATATCCAGGGTGTATAATATTTTATTTATTTATTTTTATTTTATTTTATTTATTTATTTATTTATTGATGGTACTGGGGTTCCTGGAAGCCCTTCTACCTCCGGGCTACACTCCCACGGTCTACATTCCCAGACCTATTTTACACTTTTTTATGTGGAAACATGGTCTCTTAAGCCAGCATGGCTGCCTTCAAACCTGCGCATCCTCCTGTCTCCACCTCCCAAGTGCAGGGATTACAAGTGTGTGCCACCATGCCCGGCTCAGGGTGTATAATATTTTATATTCAATCATATGAAAAGAATAGGTTACTTTATGAGTATATTTTACTTTAGCACATGTTCTAATGAGATACATTAGTGTGCATCCATCTTTTAACATTTTAGATACAGGTCAATAAGAAGCTACACATTCATCCAAACAGAAAAATAAATTGTCAGGCTGGTGTTCCTACTTTGACATTGGAAACTATGGAGATGTATATTAAATAAGTATGTTTAAATCTTCTTAGCTTTTTTGTTCTTCATTTCTAGAATGATGACATTTTAATTATCCAAATAAAGACAATTTTGAGAGTGAAAGAGTCCACTAAAAAAGTTGTTTGAAGTGTTACCTTGTGTGAAAGTTACTTCTTTTATATTAGTGAATTTACAAAATAGTTCTAACCAAACATGTTAACTTTTTTTTCAAAATCAAAACAAAAATAGGATTCTTATATTGATTATTAAAGCAGTAAATTGTAGCATAAGCACAATACTCCACTTGATATATTATAATATATAATATATTATCTTGATATCATTTAATCAGTTAAGTACCATACATCTCTCTAGTTGTGTCATTATTTATTGTCTGAATTTTTCCCAATATGACTTTATGGCTTTTAATTTTCATAGTAATTGTGCACAACTTTTTTGTGGTACTAAAGGTTGAACCCAGGGGCATTCTACCTTTGCTATACACTCCCAGTCCTATTTAATTTTTTATTTTGAAATAGGGTCTCACTAAGTTGCTGAGATCCTCACTAAGTTGCTGTCTCACAAACCTGTGCTCTTCCCGTCTCAGCCTTCCTAGTACTGGAATTATAAGCCAGAGCCACCACACTCAGTTGTACTTCATGTTTTTTAGATGCGCACTTCATGTTAAGTCTTAAGACTTTCAATTAATTATTCTTAATCTACAGTACTGAGAAAATACTCTTTCTGTACATGTTGGAATACTGATGGAGCAGAGCAAATTCTACCACTCAGGATTTTTAAGTTTCACAGTCCAGAGGAAAACACACAGGGTGTTGTATGCATATGTTTACTTTTTATCATGTTGAACTTTATTATGATGTAGAATTACAATGCATCAATACAATTTTTAAATGTGTAAGCATTTTAGTCCAAATATTTTTTATATGGAATGTCTTTGTAACTCTGTGTGATTTCATCATATTGAAATATTATATAAAATAAAACTCATCAGTTAACTATGCTTTTTTAGAATGTTTCTATGAAATTTAGGTTTTTCAAAGCTGTAGGTCTTAATTTAATTTAATTTTTTTTGGTAGAGTACAAGTCTATGTAGTAAAAAAAAAAAGGGGGAGATATAGAAAAGGTCCTGTGAATTGTAATATCTTAAAGTAAAATTAGAAAGTTTTGAAATTAAATCTTATAAACTGAGCTCTGAATGATTAATTCGTATAATTTTTCCTTTACTACTGTAGTGGTTTCAATGCCTTCCAATTTACAAACTTTATTTTCAATAATTATAATTTATTAGAAGCTTCAATGAAAGTCTGGAGTGCTGAGATCTTTAAGTACTTAAATGGTATATTTATAAGTTCTTTTGAAAAAAAAAGTACTACTAAAATCCAGGGAACTTATTTATGAAAGTATTTATATCTAATTTAGTTTACAAAACAATTCTCCACATTTTCAGACCTTTCTTTTCTTTCTTTCTTTCTTTCTTTCTTTCTTTCTTTCTTTCTTTCTTTCTTGATAGTGACCATGGAACCCAAAGGCATTCTGCCTTTGAGCCACACCCTAAGCCCTAAGCCTTTTGAAACAAGGTCTCACTAAGTTCCCGAGGCTGGTTGCAAACCCAGGCACTAGGATTATAAGCTTGTTTCAAACATTTCTAAAATCTGATTGATAGCATCAGAGAAAGAATTTACATATCACCAGCTGGTTGTACTTTTTTTTAATTTAAAATTTATTTAGTTACAGAAGTTTTGAAGTTCAGTCACTCTAATTGTGCAGCTCTGTAACTCTAAATGCTCATACTATAGCCCGATTTTAACTAGCAGAACATTAGGAATTGAGTGAAAATGAAATCAAACCCTAATGAGAATAAGCTGATTTTCTTTTTTATGCACCTGACATTGACAAATAATCCAGCATTATTTTACTACTTACACAGTATTTTTTTTAAACTAATGAAACCATTGTATCGGCAGCTACCACTTCACTTCTCATATGTATACAATAAAACTTGGAATAGAAAATAAATAAAATTAACAATTTAAATCAGTTCAGAGGGACCTTATGTAGCAATAAGAATGTTCTAGATCTATACAGTCTAAATTCTAACCAAAAACCATAAAGTCATAAGTTACTACCGAACCCCTAGAATAGGTCTGGTGCCAGGTGAGAAGTTGAGATTTGAATTTTATTTAATTTTAATTGATATAAATTTAAATCTAAATAGGCATATGTGACACTAGTACTATTTGTTGGTCAGCACAGGTCTAAGTAGTTCTGATCTCAGTGAAAAGTCATGTTTCCCAGGTAATACTAAAATATACTACTAATAGCTGCTTGTGTTAAAACCCTGATTTTGAGGTAAAGTCATCTTAAAATAAGTGCTAATTATTGAAGTAGAGACTGATGATTACTCAGCACAATAGAGCTCAGTTTAGAAGTCCAAAGTTATGTAGATGTTGACAGATATTTTGGACAAGTTACACACAAATCTTGAGAAATGTAAGTTAAACATGGGTTTCATCTTTTTTTTTTTTTCTTTTCCTTTGAGCTTCTTACTAATAAAAAGGAAAAATTTCTGCTAAGTAAAAAAAGTGTTTTCATGGCCCGGCCTGGAGGTGCACACCTGGTACTTAGGAGGCTGAGACAGGATTGCAGGCTTGAGGTCAAACTTGGCAATTTTGCGAGGTCCCTCAGCAACTTAGCAACACCTTGTTTGAAAAGATAAAATAGGCCTGAAAGTGTTCATAAGTAGATGGTCTCTGTGCTTAACCTCTAGTACCAAAGTGTTATAATGCAATAATACAGTTGCAGATGTAGATCACATTTCTACAACTGACAAACAACAACAACAAAGCCAAGAAAAAGAAAAAAAAAAAACAATAGAGTTAGGTCTGTGCATACTTAAAGTCAAACTTCTCAACCTCCATTTCTCTGCTCATAAGCTACACATACCTAACTATACTTTCCCTCCCAAGTTCCCACTGACCCTAGGGATTGGCAGTCTGGTGACTTCTTGCATTTCCCAAGCTGGGAACAGTCTTTTTCATTGTTATCTGCTACACCAGTGTCCTGAAAAAACAGCAATAGTGAAGATAGCGAGAATGTCTGTCAACTCTAAGAATGGAAAGAGTTGACTGACCATAGCTGCCAGTGCTGGGCAGCATTTCATTTGACCAAAGAGCCAACCAGTTGTTCTAGAAAGAGAGGAATTGGTTATGATGTACCTGAAGACTGGAAAAAAAGAGGTAGGTTTCAATTCATCAGATTTAACCATTTGTTAAAGGGAGAACTTTGTTCTGCACATGTATGTCTCAGGTACTTTAGATGAGACATTGGCAGAAGCTGGAACTTCAAAGTCTATCAAAAGCATCATGCCTCATGACAACTATTAATGATGATTCTTCATTTAAAAATAACGCTTTCTGGGACAAATGCTAAACCAGGTGGGTCACTGTATAATCATGATGAATCAGGGCAAATTGTGTGTGCAGTTACCCCATTTATGATCATTTATGGGTCTAGAAGCTTCTGCATTAGAGATTTTCTACCACATTATATGCTTTTAGTTGACTAATGGCATTCCCTGGGCATTTTCCTTCTTAAATTGATTACCAAAATTCTTACATATCTTTAATTTTCACCTTTTTTATAATTAATAATAAATTTATTTTAATATGCCTTCCACCAAAACAGTCCTGAGGGATGTTTTTGACATTTAGAAATGTGTTGCTTTGTTCTCCAGGATACATATTTGAATGATTTCATTTATATTTGAAGGATAACCATATTATTTTTTGCTCGAAGCCAACCTATAAGTAGTGATTACCTTAACATTATTTTTTGTTATACTTTTAGATAGTAGCTTGGACACTATCTTCATAAAGGGATCCTTGGCAAGAGAGAATTGATTGGGACATTTATTAAAACCTACTTCTTTATCCATTTTCTCCTTTCTCGCACTGAAGATCCACTTGGTAAAATAGCTTCAAGACACCAAAGGATGTACCAAACCGCAAAATGCACACTGAGTTCTCACACGGGCCGGCTAAATGAGAGACTGAAGCCATGGCCCTTATAACTTGAGAAGTCTAGGAGGAACCAAAATGTCACAGGAGCCGAGACAGCTTGGAAGTAAAGCTGGGTGGTGTGGACACCGCTGGGGTTCCCCTCTTTCTCTGGAGCCGTACTCACTGTGGCCTTGAGGCCTCCTTTCACTCCTGAGTTTTTCAGTGTGCCAGGAACACTTGTTTGCAAGCTGGAAATATCCTCGTGTGTCTAATGTGAGGAGAGTTGGAACCAATGTTTTCAGCTGCAGTCACCTGGCCGTCGTAGGGTTGACAGGACACGCTGAGGGAGGCAGGAGATGTTGACGGTGGGGGTCCAGGGAGAGGAGCTGGAGCAGCCGCCATGCCGCTGCCTTTGTGCTTGGATTGGATGGATTGATGGATAGGCCTTGGCTTTGTTGTGCATGGAGAGATGCAGGAATATATCCTTACACCAACAGTTTGTTTAGTAATTGGAAAGAAAACTTTTTTTTTTAACTGCTGACACATTTATTTTATTTTATTTTTATTTATTTTTTTAAATTTATTTTTATTGGTGCATTGAAATCATACATCACATTGGAATACAAGACTTGAGAGGATATACAAGCACACATCATCCAATTAGCCCTCATCTAGTCCTCATCCCATTCCCTCCCCTCCCTCGATCCCATGGTGTTTGGTGATTAACTTTGATACATATGTTTATGTACCACCTGCTTGTTAAAGAGGCTCCATCCTCCCCTATTCCATACCCTCTGATTGGTCACCTTAATTGCTTTACTATAGGGCCCTTTCTATAGCTCGACCACTTCCTATTGCCCCTTTCCTCCTAGTTATTGCTGATTAGGGGAAGCATCTGGTTTTAATTTTCTGTGATATTTCTCTGTGCATGCCGCATTGCAAATACTGATCCCACTCTTGACGGCCCCAGTTGTGGCCTGGCTACCCAGTGGACTGAGACCTTACTGGCTAAAGCAGCAGCCTTGCCTCATGGGAGGCCCCGATTCTGGTCTCGCTGGCCCTGACACTGGCCTAACCCCTCAGCTGGCTCCGATCCTGGCCTCAGAGGCCCCAATACTGGCCTTCGTCACGGCAGGCTCCGATGCTAGCTGATGGCCCCGGGATCAGCCTAACCCCTTGTCAGGCTTCAATCCAGGCCTCAGAGGCCTCAGTAATGGCCTTGCTTCATGGAAGGCTCCGATGCCGACCGCTGGCCCCAGCACTGGCCTAACCCCTTGGCAGGCTCTGATCCTGGCCTTGGAGGCCCCAGCACCGGCCCTGTCTCACGGCAGGCTCCGATGCCGGCCTCACTAGCTCTAGCACCGGCCTAACCCCTCGGCAGGCTCTGATCCCGGCCTCGGAGGCCTCAATAGCGGCCTTGCTTTATGGAAGGCTCCGATGCTGGCTGCTGGCCCCAGCACCGGCCTAACCCCTCAGCAGGCTCTGATCCCAGCCTCGGAGACCCCAGCACCGGCCTTGCCTCATGGCAGACTCCGATCCTAGCTTCGCTGGCCCCAGCACCGGCCTTGCCTCACAGCAGGCTCCGATTGCAGCCTCACTGGCCCCAGCACTGTCCTAACCCCTCGGCAGGTTCTGGCCCTGGCCTCAGGGCCCCAGCACCAGCCTTGCCTCATAGCAGTCTCCGATGCTGGCCGCTGGCCTCAGCACCAGCCTAACCCCTCAGCAGGCTCCGATCCCAGCCTTGGAGGCCCCAGTAGCGGTCTTGCCTCACAGCAGGCGCCGATATCGGCCATTGGCCCCGGCATCGGCCTATCCCCTCAGCAGGCTCTGTTCCTGGCCTCGGAGGCCCCAGCACCAGCCTTGTCTCACGGCAGGCTCCAATCCCGGCCTTGTTGGCCCTGGCACCCGCCTAACCCCTTGGCAGGTTCCGATCCCGGCCTCGAAGGCCACAGCACCGGCCTTGCCTCACAGCATGATCCGATCCCAGCCTCGTTGGCCCCAGTACCGGCATAACCACTCAGAAGCTTCCAATCCTGGCCTCAGAGGCTCCAGCACTGGCCTTGCCTCACAACAGGCTCCAATCCCAGCTTTGCTGTGTCCATTGCCGGCCTCACCCCTCGGCAGGCTCTAATCCGAGCACCCTTTTCGCCCAACCATTTGTCCCACATTCTCAAGGGTGCGTGGTGGTAGCATTCTGCCTCTGGTGTCATTACTTCAAAGGTTCCAGGTGTAATGCATCAGATCTCTGCCTCCCCTGAGTACTGGCCACTGCCATTGCCACTGTCCCCACCATTTCAAATCTTTCCCAAGCTCTTTTTCCACTCTGAATGTTGTCCAGTGTTCCTAAGCATGCGCAACAGTAGCATTCGACCTTTGGTGTAATTTCTCCCCCCCAAAAAAAAAAAAAAAGTAGGGTTGGTAGGCTCTGATTTCTGCTTCTCCTGGATGCAAGTCTCCACCGCCAACGCGGAGACTGCTTTCAGCACCGCCTTTCTCCTTGGTCTCCGCTAAAGTCTCTCTCCTTACAGGTGATGTCCAAGATTCTTAACAATGTAGAGAAGAAGCAGTCCTCCTTAGCGGGGAATTTTTCCAATAATTCCAGTTCATTTGAATAAGTTTTGCCTGCATCTCCAGTATCCTGGCATCCGCCACGGCCTCCTTGACCCCTCTCCGATATTTTCCTTTTTTCTTTTTCTTTTCCTTTTTTACAGGGTCTTTCCGGGTGAAAAGGGGGTCGCCGAAGGGTGTCCTGCCAGCGCCTGCCCACCCACCCAGGATCGGGGCCAGAGGCCTGGACCACAGGGTCCTTCCGGGTGGAGAGGGGGTCGCTGAAGGGTGCCCCACCAGCACCTGCTCATCCGCCCAGGGTCGGGGCCAGAGGCCTGGACCACAGGGTCCTTCCGGGTGGAGAGGGGGTGGCTGAAGGGTGCCCCGCCAGTGCCTGCCCACCCGCCCAGGGTCGGGGCCAGAGGCCGGGACCCTAGTTTTCACCTTTTAAAAACCTCTTGGTTTTCCTTATTTAGTTGAATAGGCATGTAAGAGCTTTGTCAGCCTCATAGTTATAAACAGACAGCCTGTTTCCCAGCCAACAAAGATGCATATATCTAGGGATTTTGAATATTAATATTGTTGAGTACCTCCCGGGGCTAATCTGCATACATCTAAAAGACATCTCCAGGTTCTGAAATACAATTCTGAAGGTCCAATTTTATTTAATTAGCATACCGCACAACTCTCAGAACTTCATCTGAGGATGAATCTCTATTTACAAAATAAATTCTGAAGTGATTTGAAGAAAAAAAATAAAACTTTCTGAGCCAAATATTAATGATTTTTCTTTTCTTACATCCAACAACATCATCCATATGGGGTGATTAAGTCTCTTTTGTTTTCTCTGAGTTTCAGAAAAAGTGAAAGTAATCCATTTCCAAATTCATCATGCCATGGATGTTATGCCAGAGATCCACGACTGTCTCCGCACATGGTGCATGATCAGTTTCCTGAGGCTGAAAGAGTTCATTATTTGGAGAAAATGGCTCCATGGAAGGCATTAATAAGTTCTTCCTCTCTTTAATGCCAAATGTTACAGTGAATAGGTCTGTTAACTACTTAAATATAGGGGAGACAAAAGAAGAAGGGATCAACTAATTCTGATGAGATCTGTTTCCTTGTAAATGCCGGTTTGCTGTCCTTTGCACTATAACTGGCATGAGAAAGCTTTCTCCTTTCAACTTCATTACTTCAGTTCATTACCATGGTGTACTTGCTTCTTCCCAGGCACAGGGATGAATGAGTTCACTCTCTGATTTCAGAGTCACAGTTTTCTGGAGAGCTAGAACAAGGAGCTAAGAGCTGGGCTTCAACTAACAGAACCATGATATTTGGAAAACTTTCTGCTCATTTTTTAATTTTTTAGTTAAAAAAACTAAACTATCTCTGGGGCTTCTGAAATGGTAATATGAAGATTGGTAGTAATACTGCATGTCTGGGTCAACACTCTTACTGTTGTAATCAATTAACCACACAATTTAGGGGAAGATTTATTTGGTCACAGATTTTGGAGACCTTAGAGTTTTAGTCCATGTCAAGACAGTTCTACAGATCTCGGGGCTTGGTGGTGAAAGTAGAGAGAGCGAGAGAGTAAGGGCTCTACTTCATCATGGAGGTTAGAAGCCAGAGAGCAAGTGAGTGGCTTTAAAATCACAAGCTCAGTTCCTAAGGCCAAACCCCAGGGACTCCTTGTCTCTAGCCACACCCACCAGTCTAGGTTACCAACCCAGTAAACCCATCACAATCAATTTATCTACTGATGTGATTACAATCCTCATGACTGAATTATATCGCTCTGAACATTAATATGTGCGCTCTTCAGGGGACTCTATATCTAATCATAACACTGCATAATGATAATAACTTTTGTTATGTTTTGGTGGTACTGGAGATTGAATCCTGGGGCATTCTACCTCCAAGCTTCACTCCCAGCCTTCTTTTCTTCTCTTCTTTTCCTTTCTTTTCTTTTCTTCTTTTTGGAACAAGGTCTTTCTAGGTTGCTGAAAGTCTTGCTAAGTTGTTGAGGCTTGTCTTGAACCTGTGATCCTCCTGTTTTAGCCTCTCTAGTACTGGGATGACAGGTGTGTACCACCTTGCCTGGCCATATGGAATGATCTTTATTTTCTCTCCATATTATAAAAAACGGTCTTCTTATTTGAGAATTAAATTTAATAAACCCATAGGTTTTAAGAGTCCTTAGAAAATCTTTGGATAAGGAAAAAAAAAAGCCCAGATTTTTATAGTGGTGGTTTTACCCTTGCTCTTTAAGTGATGTCTACAATTCCTATTGTCATTTGTAAGAACTAACTGTTCTGTGATGAGCCTCTCTTTTTAAGGAAAGTAACATATCCTTCTCTCAAATGATAATTGAATAAAGAAAAGCACATGCTTGATTCTGTGGGAAAGTTTTTCAACAAATAAAGGTTACTGCCCAACTCAAAGGAAACACTAGGCAGATTGAATATTTGAGTATATTAAATGGTGCTTGGGGAATTAAGAATATATCACAGGAAGAAATCTTGGTCTGGCAACTTGGCTGTAATTTAAATCTTCCATTTCCTACGAAACCTTCGTAGAATTGCCCTTGAGGAAGTCTGTGATCATTAACCTCTTCTTCATTTTCCATTTTCCTTATCTGCAAACCTTCTGAGGGAAATACTGGGCACCCTAGATCCAGCTGGTTATGCCACATGGTAGTGAGTGTACTAATGTTATTCTGTGTTCTCTTCCAGCATTTTTACTTAAGTATGTGTGAAATTTCTTATCGATTACAAATTCTTCAAGGACAGGGACAACTTTAGTTTATTTCATATTCCCCTACAGTTTATTTTGTAATATTTTTTATTTTTTATTTTGGTACCAGGGAATGAACTCAGGGGCATTATATGGTTAAGCTACATTCCTAGCCCTTTTTATTTTTTATTTTAAAACAGCATCTTGCTAAGTTGCTGAGGGTGGTTTCAAACCTGTGATGCTTCTGTCTCAGCTCCCTAACTCTATTAGTAGGGTGGTTTTTTTGGGGGGGGTTGGGAAATTATAGGCACACATTATTACAACTGGCATTTATTTTATAATCTTCTAAAGAGATTATTAAAAACAGTACAGGTTGTTCAGTATTCAAGCAAATATCTTTTTATTTAACTTGTGCTACTTTATTCTATTTCCAGTTTCCCCCTTATCCCAAATTTCAGGACTTTTCTGAAGTTTATTATTTTAGTGTACAAGCTATCCAAAATACCACATATTGATGAAAAGCCTGGAGATATTTTTTAAAAATTATGAAAGACATCAATTATTCTACATTTAAAGTATGTGTTAAAATCGATGATACAGGACTAGGAATAACTTGCACATTTGATTAGTTCTCTTTCTATTTGCTTTCTAAGTGCTGTCAGCTCTATTGCAATGCTCCAAAAAATTTATAATGTATGATATTTGATTTAAAAAACCTCATCTTACTCAGAAAATAATAATTGTTCTGATATTGAACTTAATGCTATAATTATTATAGTAGGTTTTATTTGAAATCATAGACACACAAAAAATAAATATTTCTCTTTTATAAACTCATCACTTCTTATTTAAAAAAAGAGAAGCTCCTCCCAAATTTAATGAAGCTATTACAGAAGAAATGGGGTAATTGATTTCTAATATATAACATCATCCCAATAAAATGCACTCTAATTTAAATAAAGGCTTCTTCTGTTAGGTTGGCAAAAATGCAAAGAAAGCATTTTATCAACATCCCATTTCTCTCACAGTCAGAAGGATGAGGCTAATGAAAAGACTAGAAGGTTAATAACTAACAATCCCATTTTGTTCTACCATTTATGTCCTCAAAACACAGCTATGTTTTGTCGAAGGCTTCTTGCCCTTTACAAAAGCAATCTCAAAGTAAGTTTAAAAGATGAATCAATTTTTCTAGATGAGAAAATAGTGCGGTATGGTTCTTTTTAAAAAGCACCCTATGACTTAGTTTCATTTGTTTTAATTTGTTCCATTGGAGAGTGAATGTCACTTAACTTTGGTAATCCTGATCCTCAGTTTCATAATCTGAAGTTAAGAATTTCTGAGTAAGGCTGGAAATGTAGTTCAGTGGTAGAGTGTGTCCTCAGCCTATGTGAGGCCCCACGTTCAATCTCCTGCATCAAAAAGAAAAAAGAAAAAAAGTTTTGGTCTCCAATTTATGTGACTAAAACTGTCATGGCTACAGAAGTAAAGAAAACTTTCCAGGCACATATGCACAATGTACAGAGAGGCACTTTCATTTTCTGGCAGAGATTAAAACAAGAATTTATAAATGGGTTGGTACTAAACTAAAAAGTTTCTTCACATCAAAGTAAACCATCAAGAGTCTAAAGAGGAAGCCCATGGAATTGGAGAAGATCTCTGTCATCTATCCCTGATAGAGGGCTGATATCTAGAATATACAAAGTATTTGAAAGACTTTACACTAAAAAACAAACAACCCAATCAAGAAATGGGCAATTGAATAGATACTTCACAAAAAAAGAAACACAAATGACCAACACTTGAAGAAATGTTCAATATCATTAGAATCAGGGAGATGCAAATCCAAACTATATTAGATTTCACCTAACCCCAATTAAAATGTCAATCATCAAGAAGTCAAAGAATGTGGGGGGTGGGGAAATAAGAACTCTTCCACATTGTTTGTAGGATTGTAAATTAATTCTGCTGCTATGGAGATCAGTGTGGAGATTTCTCAGAAAACTGGGAATGGATCCACCATATGATCCAGCTATACCACTCCTGGGTATCTTTCCAAAAGGTTCAAAGTCAGAGAGCTAGCATAATATATGCATACCCACGTTCATAGCAGCACAATTTAAAATAGCCAAATTCTAGAACCAACCTAGTTGTCCATCAACAGATTATAAAACTATGTGAAATATACACAATGGAATTACACTCAGCAATAAAAAAGAACAAAATGATGTCATTTGTAAGAAAGTGGAAGGACTTGGAGAACATTGTTAAGTGAGATTAGCCAGTTACAGGAAGTGAAGGGACATATGTTTTCTTTAATATGCAAAAAGCTATGTTGCAATACAAGAGGGACTTCAGATAATGAAGGAGAAACCTTAGTGGAGCTAGGGAGGTGGTCTAAGGGAAGAGGAAGCCTGAGGCCCATCAATGGAAATAAATACTACCATCGACTATGTGTACATATGTAAATATAACAAGGGCAATGTTCTGTACTCTGTATTGGGAAGGGGAGAAATGGGGAGGTTGGAGGGCTACCAAGTGCTGTGTGCATGTAAGTCACTGTCAAAATAATTTATATTATGATGTGAGACTATAATGCACCAATAAAAGCATGTGGAAAAATTATAGTTTTTTCTTTTTTTTGTATTGGGCCATTCTACCTCTAAGTGACATCCCCAGCTTTGTTTTATTTTAGTGTTGAAACAGGGTCTCACTAAGTTGCTTAAGTCACCTTGCTAAATTGCTGAGATCCTCCTGTTTCAGCCTTTCAGGTACTGGAATTACAGGAGTGTACCGCCATGCCTAGCTAAAAAATTATACATTTGGATGTACCTTGTGTGGCTTCTTTGGCTTATATCCTGGTGACTAGCCCCAATCTCCACTGACCACAAGTGTCATATGTATGTTTCTTCCATGTTCTCAAAAAATTACTTTAGCTTCTTTATTGAAAAGAATATAATTTATTTGATTAGGAGGTTACTAAATTTCCTCTCTTTCAGCATATTTTTTGACATCCATTTGTTCTTTTTTTTTTTTTTTGTGGCACTGGGGTTCCTGGAAACCCTTCTACCTCCGGACTACACTCCCAGACCTATTTTATATTTTTATTTGGAAACAGGGTCTCTTAAACCAGCGAGGCTGGCTCCGAACCAGCACGATCCTCCTGTCTCCGCCTCCCAAGTGCGGGGATTACAAGCGTGCGCACCATGGCCGGCCTATTTGGTCTATTTTCTTTAAAATTAAAGAGAAAAGTTAGAGTAAGATAGACGGAAGAGCAGCAATTTTAGAGCCTGCTACACTAAGATGACTTTGAGTCAATAATTTCACTTTGTATGCTTCAGTTTGAGCATTTGAAGGGGCAATGGGAATTGAACCAGGGGCAGTTTTACTTCAGAGCTACATTCCTATCCCTTTTTTTATTTTTTGCTTTTGAAATAGGGTCTTATTAGGTTGCTAAGAGTCTCCCTAGCTGCTGAGACAGCTCTGGAATCTGTGATTTTCCAGTCTCCGTTTCCAAGTACTGGGATTATAGGTGTGTGCCACCATGCCCGGCTCAGTTTAAGCATCTTTTAAAATGGGTGCAATGACACCTATGTCACCTAATTATTGTGAGAAGTCTTACAAAAATGCTTAGTAGGAAGCCCAGCATACAGCTAATATAAAATAATAATCCTAGCTCTTGTAAAAATAAAATGTCTCTTCTATTGTTATGAGTGCAAACTTAATTTCTTTTTATTACTTTCTTTTATTTTTATCTTTATTCTTTCTCTTGCTTCTGAGAAGAGAGCCTTCTTTCTCTTTACCCTCAGATATACACAGACCTTTTTCCATCCACCCAAACTACCTTCTCCCTTGGGTGAGCTTGCTGACCTTCCTCTAGCATGTGTAGCCACTGCACCTCTCTCTCTCTCTCTCTCTCTCTCTCTCTCTCTCTCTCTCTCTCTCTCTCTCTCTGTTTCTAGCATTGAACATAGAGGCATTCTACTTCGAAGCTACATCCAAAGCTCTGTTTTATTTTATTCTTTATTTTGAAACAGGGTTTCACCAAGTTGGTGAGGGCCTCCCTAAGTTGCCTTAAACCTGTGATCCTCCTCTTTCAGCCTCCCAGGTACAAGAGCACAGGCTTGTGCCACTCAGTCCTACTCTTTTAACATCCACAATTTGTCTTCTTTTTATAGACAAACCTCAGAAATTGCACTTTCAAAGGGTTCTAACAAATGATTAAATACTAAATGAAATTACTTTTTCCTTTTTTTTCCGTCTCTAGTATCTTTTTTCTTCTCTCATGCAATCTTCTTTCCTGATGAATAAGTAACTCCCCTTGGAACCTGTGGTTGTTTCAGACAATGCAAAATGTATTTCATTACAATTCCAATTTCTATCAAATTAGTTTTTGGTGAGGAAGTGACCATGCATTTTAGGATATTACTGGACTGGGATTGTCTTTTCTTACGTGATTTAACTCCTCATATGAAACTTTATTTTATGAGAAAAGTTGTAAGTACATTTTCCTTGAGAAAATTACACAAGACAGCAGTGTATAGCTTTGTTATTTTTTTTTAAATATTGACCTTAAGGATTGAACCCAGGGACATTCTGCCTCTGAGCTATTTTAAGCCCCCAGCCATTTAAAATTTTTAATTTGAAACAAGGTCTTGCTAAGTTGCTGAGGGTCTTGCTGAATTACTGAGCCTGGCCTGGAACAAGCAACCTTCCTGTCTCAGATTTCTAAGTACTAAGATTACAGGTGTGTTTCATCGTTCCCGGCTTGCTGTGATTAAATGTGATTTAACCTCTTCTCTTAATCCTGCCATAAGACCTCCATCTATTAATTAACTCTGAACTTGACTTAGTAACAAATCCATTTTTGTTATTATTTTTTTCAGATCAGGGCTGCTGAGGGCTGGAAGCACACTTAGAGAAAGGGGCAGTCTGGTTGGTCTTGTCCTCCTTTCTTCCTGTGGACTTTTCTTCCTTTCCCTTTAGTTAACTCACTTCAGCTGGTGTGAAAGGGAGGAAGCTAGTCAAGGAGGGGAGGGAGTCACACCTGACAGGTTCCACAGCATCCGAAACACCCTCCAGCTCCGTTGCCAATTGTTTCAGCCCTGAGATCCCCTGGGCTGCTGGGACATGGCACCAGCTCCCCCTCACAGCCCCACCACAGCAGGGAGCACACAGCAAGCTCTCTGCCACCCTCCCTGGAATCAGAGGCCAGAGAGAAGTGGTTCTATCAGCTGAAAGAAAGGAGGAGCCTGCAAACCCAGTGATGGTACTCTGCAAAGACAAGGTCACTGATGTTTCTCTTCCACTTTGCACGAACCTCCTTTTTCATCCTTGATTTGGCTGAACAGCTGTATGGGCATGGGAATTGTTCTTAAAAACTTCCTTGGAAATTCTGCACAAGTGGACATGGAGTCTCAATATAAAATACAAACATAATTGCATGGTGACACTTAGCAAAGACTTCACTTAAAAACACCCTGCTAAGCCGGGCGTGGTGGCGCACACTTGTAATCCCCATGCTTGGGAGGCTGGGACAGGAGGATCACACGGGTTCGAAGCCAGCCTCAGCTACTTAGTGAGGCTCTCAGCACCCTGTTTCCAAATAAAATATAAAAAAGGTCTGGGAGTATAGCCCGGAGGTAGAAAGCCTCTGGGTTCCACCCCCAGTACCACCAAAAACAAACAAACAAACAAACAAACAAACAAAAAACACCCTGCTACACATACTCAAGTGAATACATTGAAGACACTGTTTCATGTTAGCATATTTGTGTTTTCTTTTACAAAAGAGGATATAAGGGACCAACTATGTGAAGGATCTTGCTTAAGTGTGCACAACTAGAGGAAGTTGTGAAACCTGGATTTAACCTGGGAGACTTTTTTCAACACCTCTGGCTACACACTGTGTATATGTCTCTTTCCTACATTAGTGTGGGATCTCCTAATTTCTCAGAAAATGTCTGAAGCTCTTAGACAGTAAAACTTCAAAGAAAATGTATAAATAGTTTATAATTCTTGTTAAAATGCTACCACCTGTCCAGGGCAGGGCCATGGATGTTGACAAATTCACAGGAAATATGAAAACACAGGTGGTTACCAAATTACCTCACCTGTGGACACGAAAAGAAGGGTAAACAGATGCAGCATCTGCCTCGGAGGGGTTGTGGACTTGTGCATTACCCATTCATTCATTCATTCAATTATTCAATAATATTAATTGCACACTGTCATCTTCAATTATTCAATAGTATTAATTGCACACTCTGTCATCTGAATGAACAAGAAAAACAAAGTAAATGTATTACTGAGCTTATTTACCTGAAGGGAGAGATGAATATATATAAGAGGATTTCAAGTTATCATAAAGTTAGCGATCGATAATCTATAAGGTAATATCATGTGACTATGCTATTAAAGTAAGGGCTCTGTAATTAGTTTGAACTTATACTTGAAAGGAGACAAAAAGCCAGCTAAGTGAAAGTCAGGAAAAAAAAAACTTTTTAGTTAAGGGTTTAGAGAGAGCAGTACTTGAGATTGGGAAGTGTGGCCTACTCTGGTCATTGTTGAAGGCTGACTTCAGGTTTCTGGTCTGCATATAGTCCTGGTGAACCCTTGGGCAAGTCTCTGCTCTGAGGCCTCCACTCTAAAGCACCTGACGGGGGGTGTCTGGAGGCCTCTTCACTCATTACAGCCCACCTCAGGCACACAGAGGTCACCATATCCACTCTAAACACTCAACTACCATGCTCAAGTGTAATGCCCGGCCTCCTTTTTAATCTCATTACATAATTTACAAGTGTTATATCCCCACGCTTCAGAGGGAAATGTGCCACTTTGGGGATGTAGGGACAGGCTTTACTTGAATGACTTTCCTGTTCTTTTTAATTGCTTATTATTTTAGTGATAGTGCCTCAAAGGAAAAGAAAAGAAAAAGAAAAGAAAAAGAAAAGAAAAAAAAAGAAAAAGAAAAAAAAGAAGAAAAAAAGGAAAGAAAAAAGTGGTTTTTACATGTTGTAGTAAGTAAAATTCCAGAAAAAGCCTCCAAGATTCCAGTTCCTGAAACCTTCTTCTAGATACCAATCAAATACTAATCTAGGTATAATTTTGAAAGGAATTTGCAGCTATAAAGTCTCAGATTGGTTTAATTTTTCTTAGTACATTTTAATTATACTGAATAATGGATTTCATTGCAGCATATATTCATACATTCAAATAAGATACTTTGTTCATACCCACTCCTTAGTTGATTCTAGAATAGGGAGCTTTATCTGGGTAGGTCTGACCTAATCACACAAACTCTTCAACAAATGACAGTTTTCTGTGGCTGGTCACAGGGAGAATGTCAGAAAAATGGGCTTCATCCAGCCTAGAAGAAAGAAAACAGTCATGAGTGAGCTGCCCACAGAGCTGGTCATGGAGAGAGAAAAGGCCAGTAGGGTAGAGTATTGAAGAACCATTCCTGATGGACAGCCAACAGGGAAACGTGGCAAAGGTCCCCAAGGCCCAGGTACGTGCCAAAGACCTGGATGATACCTTAATTTTGGCAAAGTAATATCTGAAATGGAAAATCCAGCCATACTGTGCTCAGACTTTTGACAGAAATTGTGAAGAAATAAATTTTCTTTTTACTTTTTGTTTCTTTTTGGTACTGGGGATTGAACCCAGGGGCATTCGATCTCTGAGATAGACCTCCAGCCCTATTTTAAATTCTTTATTATAAAACAGGGTCTCTCTAAGTTGCAGAGGGCCTCACTAAGTAGCTGAGGCTGGCCATGAACCTGCAATCCTCCCGTCTCAGCCTCCCAAGTACTGGGATTACAGGTACAAGTGCCACCATGGCCATATAGGTTTGCATTATTTTAAGCCACTATTTGTGGTAATTTGTTACCCAGTAATAGAAAACAAAATCACCTATGATGTTTGCAGATGTTTTGGGCTTAGAAACTGTTGTACCTTTTGAAGATGGTATTCTGAAGCCAATTAGACTCAAGAATCAGTGAGATAGTCAAACAGTTACTTGAAACCACATGCAAAGTCAATAATGTGATGGTCACAGGGAATATGTCACATTTTCATAAATGATGGACTGCGTACCCAATGGCTGTCCCATAAGATTTAATATGAAGCTGAAAAATTCCTATAGTTTAGCTAATGAAATGTTGTTCCACAATATATTACTTGGTGTTTGAGTGATACTGATATAAAATTTACCACACTACGTCATATAAAAGCATAGTGCATAATTATGTACAGCACATAATACTTGCTGATGAGAATAAATGACAACACTACAGGTTTATGTACTTAATAATATCTTACTTCTTGTTTTTAGAGTACATTCCTTCTACTTATTAAGAGAAGTTTACTGTATTCTGTCCTTATTTACCTGAAGTTGATTTTGTTTCCTATTTTCTCTCAAGTTTCTTTATATGAGAGAAGGAATATGACCCTTGAATTTATGAGCCTTGGTGAATTCACTTAGCATAATATTCTCTAGTTCCATCCATTTTCCTGCAAATGACATAATTTGTTCTTTATGGCAGAGTAAAATTCCATTTTATGTGTATATACCACATTTTCCTTATCCATTCATCTGTTGCTGGAAACTTAGATTGGTTTCATAACTTAGATATTGTGAATTGTGCTGCAATAAATGGATATGCAAAAATAAAATGTAAAGAAAAAGAAATGACATGCATGTATCACTATAGTATTCTAGATTTAATTATTTTGGCATCTTTTGGAAAGATGACAAGTGGTGTTATAACTGGGTCATATGGTGGTTCTATTCCTAGTCTTTTGAGGAACCTCCATACTGATCTACATAGTGGTTGTACTAATTAGTAATCTCACTAACAAGGAATGAGTTTCTATTCCCCCACACCCTGATCGGCATTCATTATCAGATGGGAGGGAAATAAACCAAGAGATGTATGTTTGTATCACTTTGAATTTACTACAAAGCATAATTACAATGCACCAATACAAATATAAAAATAAACTTTACTATAAAATTAGAGCTGTCTTAGGTTGTATCATATCCTTTACTGTGTCTCTTGACTGAATCAAGGAGCCATGACCAGCGACTGACCTGTGCCATCTAGTTTTATGTAAGTACACTCTGTGCCATTCATGAAGTGACAAAACTGCCCAGTGATACATTTCTCAGAATGTATCCCCCTTGTTAAGCCACAGACGACTATTCTTCCTTTAGTATCATAAAAATTTGGATGAAAATAAGATTACTTTATCATAAATAATGTATTTTCTGTCAATGTTTATCCCACAACAAACCCCCTTATTACTAGGAATCTACATATTATTAGGAACACAGATACATGCTCTCAAGTTCAAGGCTTTATTCAAACATTGGTAAATTATCATTCATGGCATTCTCCAGGAAAATGTTAACATTCAGCATATAGAACATGATATAGTAACACAAACAGATTTCTTGATAACCTGCAGAATTATAAAACAGCAAGTAAAAATATTGAATCATCCTAAGGACACCAATAAAAACTTATGCCAATTAAAAACTTATAACAATTCCTCCTGTCTTTATTAGCTATATGCATACAGTGCAATGCACTATGCTATTTGGCAAAGATGTAGTTTACTTGATCATTGGAGGACACAGCCTAAAATGGGGAAAAACTATAGGTTTCACTGAACAATTCAGTGCACTTGAGGCATCCACAGAATGCTGAAATGGAAACGGTGTGTCTTTACTCCAGTGTGTGTCTTTGAATGACTCCAGGAGTTTTCTAATGTATCCATAGAATGTTAAAACTTACCCAATGTTAATGTCAGGAAATAGCATCTCTCAGAAGGTTTTCTTGAGTGGATTTCAGTAGCAGGGGAGGAAAAATATTGAATATTGTTTCTAGCATCACACATTGTAGGCAGCCGTGAAGTTGTGGAAAAGGTATCTGGGTAATGGTCAGCTGGGCCATGGTCAGTAGTGGACCTGAATCAAGGAAGAGAGCAAAATCAAATAACTCAGACTCAAGAAAAATGCCTGTTAAGTATTTTGTACTGTGGATTTGTTAGTGCTTGAACAGAATGTGTATACTTATTATGAAATGCAGATTTCAAAAAGCTCAATAATAAAATATCTGGAGGATATGTCTATGATCATCCAGTGTAGCAGCCTTTCTGCTGATGAATGTTGATATCTTCCAGGACCTGACTGTGTAAGTGTAATTTTCTCTCCATTCTTGCATATGATTTATCCTGGAAGGCAATATGCTCAATTTAAAGTCTTACTTAACCTAACCTTTAATTTTATATATTTGAACTCGTCCATTTTCTTTGCAGGTGTCCTTGCTTGTTTTAGTATTGTGGTTGGCTGAAAAGTGCCCTGGGATATGTTTGCGTCAAAGGTGCTACAGAAGTTTATTTGTATTGTACTCAAAGTAAATGCATTCTTTCCAGATTGCAGGCGCAATCAATAAGATGAATGAGTTTCTTGAACTCATTTAGTGCCTTGCCTATAATAGTCCCATTACCAAGTCCCCATGTAACTTAGCAACTTTTCATCAGGGGTGGCCTCGGGACTGAATGAGCAAGGAGAAAATGCAGCCACCTGCCTGGGCACTTCTTGTACCTGATGCCCCTGGCAGGCTGTGATTGAAAGTGGGTCTTACTGCACGACTCTCTGAAGATGCCTTTTCTAAAAACTTTGTCTTTTGTAAAAAGCACTTGTACGTTATAACCAAAAGGCTTGAGTGTTAGAAAAGCTGAACACTAGGCTGGGAAACCTACCTCCATGCTAAAGTTTAGGATTGTGCCTGTATTGCCAAGCCGGTTAGCTATATTCTCTTTTCTACTTGGACATCTTGATGGCAAATAGTTTGCTCAGGTTTCTTGTTCTTTGTGTGTACTGCCCGAGGGATAATATCTTCAAAGAGGCGAAGAAGACACATAATTGAAAGTGTGAACCCTGAACAGAGGTTCTATGTGTAAGTTGCCAAAAAGAATGGATTCATCGATCTAGCTCAGGAGAATGATTTCCCCAGAAATTTGCAACCTTTCTTGCATAAAAATTTAAGCTCAAAGCTCCTCCTGCCATAAAGAAAAACAGTATAGATAGATTTTAATATCATGAGGGAGATAGACATACTGGTCAAATGCATCAGATTGACCCAGCTGCTCCCTGAGTGCATTCAGACCACATTTAAGTGGAAAAATTACCTTGACTCCTGCAGTGAAATTTAGGCAAAAAAGTGCCACTAATTCTTTTCATATGTTAAACTGATGGAGTAAACTCCATGGATACATGCGTCCTGCTTCACACACTGCTTCTTCATTGGGATGGCCTTCATCTGTTATCCGTGGATATGTTTTAGGGAATCTGCAATCCCTTAAAACTACATGCGAATTTTTGTATTTATGTGCAAATGTGAATTTTTTTTGAGAATTAGGCACTAATTTTTTATAGGATTCACAAGGAGGATAACTGACTTCAAATGATTTAATATTTCCCAATTTCTTAGGAGTATAAACACAGACATAAATGTACTATTTTAACAGATGTGGAACATCAATACTAGCCTTTTTTTCTCTTCTCCCCCAAATCTTTCCATCTCCACCTGTCGTATCTCCTCTCCTAGCTTGTAGAAACACATTGCTGAGCATTATCCATTCTTTTCTTCATGCTCATAGTATCATAAGTAAAATTTGCATATTTGTATATACAAACATATGTGCAGATATTTGTATTTCTAGAGAATCTTTGGGCATTTAAAATTTGTGTCTTATACACTGTATTGTATTTTGCTATTCATAATCTATAATGGAAATCCTTCAAAGTAAATTGGTATAGAAAACAATTCATTCTTTCTTTTGGCTGCATGGTATTTGAGGCACAGATGTGATATCACTGCTATTCTTCTTCTCCCTCTTTTGTCAGTGGTAACAGTGCTTTGGTAAACATGTGTGCACATATATATTTATCAGCTGTTGCTATCACTGGTACAGCAAATATTCCTAGAAACGGCATTGTCAGGAGAAAAGGCATGTCTTCAGTTGTGTTAACTGCTATCAGATGTTAAGCTAACAGTACGTTTCTATCAGTATTATATGGAAATATCTTTTTAGTCGTCCACAATAAGTTTATTTATTTATTTATTGGTGGTACTGGGTTTCCTGGAAGCCCTTCTATCTCCGGGCTACACTCCCAGACCTATTTTATATTTTTTTATTTGGAAACAGGGTCTCTTAAGCCAGTGCTGCTGGCTCCGAACAAGCATGATCCTCCTGTCTCTGCCTCCCAAGCGTGGGGATTACAAGCGTGCGCCACCATGCCCGGCACCCACAATAGGTTTAATATTTCTTTTAAATTATTGAATGCCTGGTGTTCATGAGTGATATTTTATTTTTTATACCTTTATTGGTGCATTATATTCTCACTTCATAACCTAGTTCACAGTGATGGGAACAGACATATGTACATAGCACTTAGTGGTCTTTTTCCTGACTCCTTCTCCATACCCCTTTGGCCCCCCTTTAACAAGATATTGAGATTGATATTGCTATTTTCATATATGTACATAATATCGATGGAAGCGATTCCTTCATTAATCCTCCCTCTCCCTCCCCCTTCCCCTAGACCACCTCCCTGGCTGGACTGGAGTTTTCCTTTATCTGAAGTCCCTCTTTTATCTCGATTACTTCCTAGCTTCTGCATTTTAATAAAAACATGTGAACCTTCACTTTCTGTTTTGTTATTTTATTTTTTAATTAATTTATATATTTTTTTTACTATTACTGGTGGTTTTAATCATCTTGTAAAATGCCTACTGGCAGCTCGCTCATGCCTGTAATTCCACTATTTGAAAGGTTGAGACAGGAGTATCACAGCTTCGAGGCCAACCTAAGCAATTTAACAAAGGCCTCAGCAACTTAGTGAGACCCTGTTTTTTTTTTTTTTTTTTTTTTTTTTAAATAGGGTTTGGGGTATAACTCAGAGGTAGAATGCTCCTGGGTTCAAACCCAGAACTGAAAACTTAAAAAACAAAACAAAGCAAAAAGCCTTACACTGCTGGGCGTCATGGCACGTGCTTGTAATCCCCGTGCTTGGGAGGCTGAGACAGGAGGATGGCACAGATTTGAAGCCAGCCTCAGCTACTTAGTGAGGCTCTCAGCAACTTAGTGACATCCTGTTTCCAAATAAAGTATAAAAAAAATAGGCCTGGGAGTATACCCCAGAGATAGAAAGCCTCTGGGTTCCACCCCAGTACCATCCAAAAAAACCAAACAACAACAACAACAACAACAACAACAACAACAACAACAACAAATAAAGCCTGACACTGGGATTGCCTTTCTAGGAGGTAGAAGGGTTTCCAGGAATCCCAGTACCACCACCAAGAAAAAAAAGAAGTATATTTCATATCTTTACTTTGTCATTTACATAGAAATGGCTGTTTTTTGCAGCATGGAAAGAAGTGATTCTAGGCTCTTAAACACAAACTTCCACAGATTATTACCCATCTAATACATTGCTCAATAGTCTATTCATGGATTTTAATAAATGCTTTTAAAATCCCATTACTTATCATCAAATGTTTTTGTTGCAGTTATAGCTCTTTGAATTTATCTAGAAATTCACGTGCATTCATGTCTTCTGACAGTTATTGAATGGTAGTGTATGAAATTCAATATGCAAAACTTGTTAAAAACATTGTAAAATTTTTTCTTTAAATGCACAGTAAAAAAGATTAGTAAATATTTTCTTTTTATATATAAATAGAGGTATTGACAATCACTATTTTTTTTTCTTTTTTAGGAATTAAAATGAAAGATTTGGACAAGAAGAAATTACTGAGGAAGTGAAGATGCCTCAGAAATGTATAAAAATAAAAATAAAAAAACCATAAATAAATAAATAAATAAATAAATAAATAAATAATGAGTATATGCTGGGGGAAAAAAAAGAAATGTAGCCACAAAGGAAAAAAAATAGAAGTGTTTTTCTCCTGAAGAATGCTAAGGGGGATGATTATTACAAACTCACCTGAGAAGGTCTAAGAGGAGTGTCAATGTATTAGATGCCTTCTCCCTCTGAAGATTTACCATCAGAGTAAACAGAACCATTTGCTTCAAACCTTAATACCGGGAAAATTGGGGGAAATCATGCAACCAGAGGGCTTAGGGTTGTGTCTGGAAGTGCAAATGTGATGCACTAGTATTTAGTGCCCACATTATAAGAATTTCATAGTCAAGAACTAATTAATTTCTGAGTATCCTTTGCATTTGCAAACTTGCTTTCTGGAATTTCCCAAAGATGCATGATATGTACTACCTGCATTCATAAATCATCCCTGCTGCTGTCTGCGCCCTGGGTAGAAGTAGGCATTTTTCTTCCTTACTCTTGGGGCCACTAGTGTTCGCCCACCGTCCTCAAAGCTTTCTGAAGGAGCAGCACCCCACTCTCAAGACCTAAGCCCAGTTTCTCCAGTTTTCCCACCCCCTTCACCTCCAAAACTGCTGCCTCTTGACTGCAGGGCTAGGATTGCATCCTCTCTGTAGAGTAGGTAGGAAGACTCTTACATGCTGGGTGCTATGTGGTTTCTGGGTGATGACCCAGTACCTCTGGTGGACAGAGTCACATAACACCTCTGATCAGGTGTTTTTACCTTCTGCATGACACTTAGATCTTAGTTTCCTATTGGTATTAACTTAAAAAAAAAAGAACTCATCATTTTAGCAACTAATTCCTTAGGATACAGTGGTCTCTATTCATACCAAACACAAATTTCTCCAACTAGCATGCATAGAGGCAATTCAGTTTGTTATTTTACGATTTTCTTCTGTTCTTATGCAGAGTGCTTTTTCTCCTTGGAGTCATAGATATTGGCCGCTTTTCATTTCCATAACTTAATAACTCATTCAAGTGGTTTCCCAGAACAGAGGAACAATATGTCCCAATATATATAATTTTTAATCTTTGGTAGACCCGGCATTGCTCTCAGTTTTGAATATTTTTTTCTTCTTCAACTCTATTCAAGTTTCAATGAGGCTTAAAATGTCTTATATTTCTCTTTTCTCCCTCTCACAACCTCCTTAAAGAAAAGAAAAAAAATGCATCAGCCTGACATGATATTGTCCCTGTGAAGATGGCTGTGGAATGTCAATCTCTCTCTTTATTTAAAAAGACTTTTTCTCATTTCTATTGAGGTACAATTGACAAACAACTATCAAATTAAAGACATGATGTTTTGATAGAAATGTACATTGTAAAATAAATGTAATGATTAAGCTTCCTGTGTGTATGGTAAGAACAAATAAGAGTTGCTATCTTAACAAATTTCAAGTATGTGATACATACATGTTAACTGTGGTCATCATACTGTACATTAGGTCTCCAAATTTAATCACACAATAACTGCACATTTATACCCAGTGACTAACACCTTCCCATTCCTATTCTACTCCATAGCCCCTGGAAATTACCCTTCTATTCTCTGTTTCTATGAGTCCTACACTTTTAGACTCCATTTGAAAGAGAGATCACCTGATATTCATTTTTCTGTGTCTGACTTATTTCTCTTAGTAGAATATCTTCTAGGTCCGATCTTCCTTTGAATGAGCTAATAACCAGAAAGTACTTTGTGTTGGTCAGTTTTTTGTTACTACAATGTAATACCTTCAATAATCAAAGTATGTTTAAAAAAAGAAAAGGTTCATTTGAGTTCATAGCTTTTGAGGTTCCAGTCCATGTTTGACTGGCCCCATTGCTTTGGACCTGGGGTGAGACAGCACATTGTGGAAAAGCCCATGGAAGAACAAACCACTTGCCTCATGGCCAGAAAGAAAAAATGAGAGGACAGGCTGGGGTTCCACAATCCTCTTCAGAGTTGTGCCTCAATGATCTAAGGACGTTCCACATTAACCCTCCTCCTAAAGGTCCACAATATTTCCCAATTGCTACATTCTAGAGACTCAGCCTTTAACATCTGAACCTTTGTGGACAATTAATATCCAAACTAGCATACTTAGAACAGTGCCCAGTAACAATTAGTGTTCAATTAATTTTAGCTCCGAAAAAGGACTTAAAATGTCACAAGAATGAGATCACAAAATTCTTTATCCTGGGGGGAAACGTGAGACATAAAATTGAAGTCACCTAGGTCATTCTAACCTAGCACAGCAGGTTTCTGCTGACTTCCTGACACCATAAAGATAATAAAAGACTCCATTAAAAGGCTTTTCCAGCTTATCGTAATTCTTACCCAGAAATGGATACCATGAATGACCCATGACCAATCAACATGCTATTCTTGGCAACCAATATAATTGTAATAACCAACTTACTGTAATTCCCTTCTTGCTCTTTTTTTAATTTCAAAACCAGACCCCTTGGGTGCCATTTTGGAGCACTTATTCTGGGCAACTCTAATGTGCTTCCTCGGTGGCCACCCTCACTTTGGCTTGAATAAATACTTTGTTCTCATCTTCATTGTGCCAAAACTTGCCTCCTAGGCTAACAGCTCTTATTCCTCTTGTTGCAGCTCCATTTTATAGGTCTCTGTCAAGTCCTGCCACACCCTTGTTAATATCATCTCTTCAAAGTGTTATATTGAGTCGGGCGTGGTGGCTCACGCTTGTAATCCCTGTGCTTGGGAGGCGGAGACAGGAGGATCCCGCAGGTTCGAAGCCAGCTGCACTGGCTTAAGAGACCCTGTTTCTAAATTAAAAAAATATATAAAATAGATCTGGGAGTGTAGCCCTAAGGTAGAAGTGTTTCCAGGAACCCCAGTACCACCAAAAAAAAAAAAAAAAAGTGTTATACTGAGAAGTAAAATCCAGATATAAAGTTTGCAGATGCAGCCAAGCAGGCCAGTTCTAATGCACAAAGGCACTTTTCATTTTTGCCATGATCCAGAAACTATTGGGAAGAAATATTCTGTCACAAGGTGGCACACACAAACAGGGAGGTAACATGCAGTTTAGGTAGCAGAATTAGGCTCTCCCTTCAGGTCATATCTTCATAGGGTTAGGGTACTAGGTTGGAGTATGGGGTCTAGAGAACTATTGGTGTTCTAGGAAAAGCACTGGGTCACAATTCTGAGAGAAGGACAAAGGACAGAGGTGTGGTCTCTTGCAATGGATTAATTCAGAATCTTAGAGATTGGTTCAAAAGTCCATTCTGCCTCTTATTTGACATGTGATCTTATACATGTGTCTAATATCAGTTTCTGTATCTATATCTATTTCAGAGTGTTGAACTAAGGATTAATTTAAATAATGTTATATATGTGACATGTGAGAAAACAGTAGCCATTGTAAAATATTAAATATTAACACATGTTAATATTTTAACCTTTGTTTTTGGACTGAACCCAGAAGAATTCTACCTCTAAACTATATCCCCAGCCATTTTTCTAATTATAAAATAGGGTCTCACTAAATTGCTAAGGGTCTCACTAATTTGCTGAGGCTGGCCTTGAACCTGAGAATCCTACTGTCTTTGACCCCCAATTACTGAGATTACAGGTGAGTGCTACCACTTTTGGCAGTGCTTTAATTATTATAGGCACTCAAGGAGAGCTGGGACAGAGGGTGGACAAGGCAGCCACACCATATTAGTCATAGGATGAAACGTTCTGGATAGAAAGTGAGAAAGGGGATGGGGTAGCTCTGCGATCAGGGAGGTTAAGTTCATGATGGGGACCTGGTTAGTGGGGGCAGTCCTGGCATTACCATGTTTACTTGTGGAAAATCGTTGCTCTAGGTTTTCAGTACACGAGACACAGCCCTCCTGCTCCGTATCCATCTGAAATCCTCTTGGCCTTGTCAGCTCCCTTCTGCAGTTTGTGTGTCCTATTTTTGCCTTAATTGTGATCTTCTTGACACCTATTCTATATTTCATCTATTTGACATCTTTATTTTCGGGATATAATAAGCTCCACAAGGATAGGAGTTTTCATCTGCTGTGTTTATGATTATGCCCCTGTTGTCATCTGCACCTGTGACTAAGTCTGGCACATAGTAGGTGCTCAGTATGTTTCAGTGGGAAGAACGACTCAGTGAACCCTGACAGCACTGAGCCATCGACACACCTGTGTACTTACCAGGAAGGATTAAGGGAGGGCAAGGTGAGATGAATGCAGTCCTCTAGAGAGAAGGGTGTATATATCAACCTAAGACATGCAATTTTTACCTAGTACACTTGTTTCATTTGGATCTGGACTGTCCCCTAAGTCCCATGCACTTAAAGGCTTGGTTGCTAATATAGCAATGTCTGGATGTGGGGCTTTGGAGAAGTGATTGGATCATAAGGGCTCCAACCTCATCAGTGGAGTAAACCATTGGATGGGTTATAATTGGATGGGTTACTGGGGGATGGATTTAGAGGAATAAATCACTGAAGGCATGCCCTGGATTTATCTTGTCTCTGGATTCATTTTCTCTCTTTCTCTCTTTCTCTCTCTCTCTCTCCCTTCCTTTTTCCCTCCATGTTTCCTGGCTGTTATGAGTGGACCAGCTCTCCTCCACCACACTCTCCCACCCTGATGTTCTGCCTCACCACAGGCCCAGAGCAAAGTAGCAGGCCAGCCAGGGACTGACACCTTGAAACCCTGAGTCAAAATCAACCTTTCCTGCCCCAACCTGTTTGTGTCAGGTGTTTTGATCACAGCAACAAAAAGCTGACTAACACAATACTTTACTTATTTTAGTTCTTAACTAAAACTAAGCTACCTGCCCTTCACAGACATGAACCAAGGTCTTGAATGTCAACCACTTAGTTGTATGTGTGATGTTTGCAGAATATTGAATATGAAATGTTAAGCTTTCAAGCCTAAACTTGTAAAATGATGGTGGCCATTACAGGAAGTTACTTTCTAAATGAAATATATTATTGAGATAATTGTCTTGCTGCCTAGTCACATAGATGTTACTGATACCGAGTTTCTTACCAGGTCCTTGTCTTATGAATTCAAAGAAAAATATCTGCAGACACCAGAAAAATGAAAGGAGAAAATTTATTTTAAAGGAGCAAGCAGGTGAAGAGTGAGCTCACCCCTAGGGGCCCTGGCAGATTCTAGAGCCAGCAGGGCCTTCTGGCATGGCCTGATGTAGCCCAGGCCACGCAGCATCAGCTTTTCCCAAAGTCCACTCAATCCACCAAAGAGAGTAGCAGGGTTAAAGCTCCCACAGGAGAGGGGTCCCCAGGGGGCAGTAGCTATTGGTACTGAGGGCTTTATCTATGTTTGAAGCCCCTTTGTGTAGACATTAGCCAATAAAGAAAGTACCCATTTTTCATCTTGTTTTTCTTGACTTAGTTAATTTGCCACCTGTGTCCTTTACTTCCTCAAAGTCAAAGACTGTTCTTCATGTTTTTGCTCTGGTCTTTATGCAGCAGTAGTCCATGAGGCTAAGGTTGGTGCATGTAGATCTTTGGGTCCTGAAACCTTGGCTCTACTCCTCTATATTTAATTGTGTTCATGTTCAGTGAACAACACAAAACACTTTCTTTCTTGGGGGGGATTCTTAACCTTTATCTTCTGGGAGTCCCGTTCCTTCACGGCCCACCCGAGCCCTACCTCCTCACTACCAGTATCTTCTTTAGTACATGTGCAGTCTCCTTTAGCATCTAAACCTGATGAGGACAAGAGCCACATCTTTAAGTCTGTCACCTCATATGATTCATAGTTTGTTACATGGGAATTGACTGCAATTATTTGATTAGCTAAAACAAAAATTTTAATGGGCAATACAATTTAGCTGGGATATTGAATAGAGAAAAATGTTGTATCACAACAGTATGTTAGTGGTAAAAGCACTGGTTTAGACATTACAGAGAAGATTGGTTCTGGTTTAACAAATTGTCAGAAGTTGACTCAATTCCTAAATCACTTCAAAACTTTTTATAAATATGTACATGGTTTAAATGAACCATAAAATTATAGTTTGCAATTTAGAATAAAAAACACCACTTATTTTTTGTTCCTTAAATGACTTCCAAAGGTAAGCAAGTGACCTGAAGCATCTGGAATTATTATTTTTGTTACATAAATGGTATTTTAAAGAATCCATTAGTGTTTCTATTTATCTTTAAAGTAGTAATCATAATTTACCTGCAGAGTGTGAAAGTGATGTAAATTTTGCAAGTTGGGAAATACTATTAGAAGTAGCCCATTATATTGCACTCCAGCTTTATCTATTTCTGAAATGATAAATGCAAATGCAGAAGTTTTGGCATAGCATCTTCTAAGGTTTTTAAATTTGCTTAGGTTTGTTTTGTGTTTAATACTGATCTTACTGCATTCAAGTTATCACAGAGTTAATTTTGCTTTTCAAATAGTTCATATAAAATTTTGATGAACTCTCTATGTAGCCCATATTTTATTAGCTCTTGGGTTGTTACAGCTAAGCACTTTGGGTCAAACATTTTATAGGATATACTTATTCCAAGTAAATAACTCAGCAGGAGGCTTATTTCTGCATCTTTCTTTAGTGCTTGCTTATCTAGTGTGACAAATGCCCTTTCAAAAGATTAACAACACTGAATATTTAAAAGGAGAGGTGATCCAAAATTAGTTTGAAACACAGATTTTGAGTAGTTAAGAAAGCATTAGTGAAAAAAACAAACCAACCAGAAAATAAAACATCCAATTTGTTATTTCGACAGTTCTCAAACTACAAAACTCATTTTCAATTGTTACAGTCTTTTCATTTGTGCCATTATTGTTAAAAGTCTGACAGTAATTCCATTATAAACCTTATTTCCAGAGATTGTATTTGGCAATAAAAAATTAATTCTGATTTAAGACATTTTTGTTGTTGCAATAATCGAGCACAAAATTATAATTCCTAAATGCATATGACTCTAAGGAATACTGCTAGAATTCCCCCTTTCTCCCCTTCAACAATATAGTGGACAAGTAGCCAAAGGGATCTTTTAAAACGTTCTTTCTAAGCCAGATATGGTGGTGCATGCTTGTAATCCCAGCATTTGGAAGGCTGAGACAGAAGGATTGCAGTTCCTGAACATCCCCAATTACTTAGTGAGGTCCTTTGCAATTAAAGAATAAAAAATAGGGCTGGGGATGTTTCTTGGAGGTAGAATGCTCCTGGGTTCAATCTCCAGTACTGCCAAAAAAATTATTTCTTTGGGCTTATAAAAAGTATTTAATCAATGTCATTGTTTGCTGCATCTGGACACATATTAATAATTGGTATATTCTTTTAAAGAATGTAATAACTTTAGGGTATTGCTCTTCTGAGTAAATCTTATTCATATTAATAAATTCAAATTATTTTGGCTATTTAATATTTTGAACATTTTATATGTTGGAGAAATATTGCTTTACATTTAGATGATGATGATGATGATGATGATGATGATGGTGGTGGTGGTGGTGGTGGTACTGGGGATTGAACCCAGAGGCATTCTATCTTCGAGCTACACCCTAGCTCAATTTTGGAAACAGGGTTTCTTATTTGGAATTAGGGTTTCACTAAACTAACGAGAATCTCATTGCTTGTTGAGGCTATCCTTAAACCTGCAATTCTCCAGTCTCAGCTTCACAAGTACTGGGAATACGGACATGTACCACCATGCATGGCTAAGCTTATATTATTTCTGATCCAAGTATTTATGAGTGATATAATTGTGTGTATATATTAGTAACTATAATGTCAGCTTCTTTAACAAAAATCCTTACACATAAAATCTTTATTTATTTAATGCTCATGAAACAGATCTAGATGGGGGCATTAATGGGGAGGTGTTTTCTGTATAATTGTTCTGGGTGTTATTAGAAAGACACTGTCATTTAAACATATGGCTTTAAAGATCGTCATAACTGCTTTCATCTTGGTATCAGGAAAGGGGAAAGGACAAGAAAGAACCTGAATGAGCCTGTGGACAAGGCCTGGGAGTGGGACCTGACACTTGCACTCACAGTTCATTGACCAGAACACCTTACAGCAAGGGAGGCTGGAAAATGTAGTGGAATTTCTTGCACAGGAAGAAAATAAAAAACAAAGGTTTTGAAGAACATATCTATGCATCTACATATCTATGCATAATTGATTCACAATATTAAGAAACAAACAATATAGCTTCACTTATTAAACTTTAATGTAAAATAAAGGTAGCAGGGTTCTCTATTCATATTCTGTTAATTATCTACCTTATGCAAGTGGATATCTAGTCCAAAAGAGAAGAGGTCTGTCTAAATATTTTATGTAATCATTTGAAAATATATACAAAATTAATATTCTCCCTAGGGTTGATGATTCAATAAATTAAAGTCACCATGATTGAATGTGTGTCTGTAGGAAAATAGAAATCTTAGAGTTCAAGCATTCCAATACTATTACTCTCTCATAGATCAGAGGCACTGGACAGAGATTAGGAGTACACTGTTGTTTGTCATTCTCAACCTTCAACCTTTTGGAGATCAAAGTCCTTGCTTCACCTTATAGCCTCTTAAATTAAGCAAAATTATGAAGTTCACGTGGCATGACCCAAAGTACCTAATTGCTAAAATCTGAAACCACTAAGGTAACTATCCCTTTCTGAAAAATGTCATAGAAGATTATAATATGTATTTTTTTTTTGTGGTACTGGGGTTCCTGAAAGCCCTTCTACCTCTGGGCTACACTCCCAGACCTATTTTTACATTTTATTTGGAAACAGGGTCTTCTAAGCCAGTATGCGCGGCTGGCTTCGAACCTGTGCAATCCTCCTGTCTCTGCCTTCCAAGCGTGGGGATTACAAGCGTGCGCCACCATGCCCGGCTATAATATGGTTTTGTAAAGTAGGTTTTATCACAAATTATGTCTCCAAAGACCCTGATAGAGCCAATCTTTATTTTTAGCAGCTGTATTCTAATCACGAATAGATTTTGGAAAGTTTGAAAGTATTTATTTATTTTTTTTAATTTGCTCCCAGGATCTGTGTGTCACCATGATTAATTAATCTCTTCTAGTTATTTTATTTTTCTCCACAGTAATGGGGATTGAACCCAAGGAGGTTCTACTTCTGAGCTACATCTTCAGCCTTATTTATTCATTTTTATTTTGAAACATGGTCTCACTAAGTTGCCGAGGGCCTCACTAAATTGCTGAGGCTGGCTGCGAACCTACGCTCCTCCTGTTTCAGCCTCCCAAGCACTAGGGTTACAAGTGTTTGCCACCCTGCCAGTCTCATTATCCCCTTCTAAAACATTAATGAATGGCTTGTAGCTGGGTGTGGTGGTGCACACCTGTATTTTCAGCTGCTTGGAGGCTGATATAGGTGGATCACAAGTTTGAGGCCAGCCCGGACAACTTAATTAGAGCATGTCTCAAAATAAAAATTAAAATGGGCTTGGAACTAACCTCTATGGTATTCTTGGATTCAATCCCCAGTATTTTAAAAAAATAGAATGGCTTGGCTTGTATGCATGTATTAGCAACAGGAACATAATGATGAATAAGAATTTATATACTGATATGCTGATAGAATTTACATATACAAAGGGGAAGATGGCGATCAAGAGAAGCAGAGCTTTCAAGTCCTGCTGACACTCGATCTCCATTGCCTCAAAAACAGGGCTCTACAAAGCCAGAAAATACTATCAGTAGAGGGAAAAAATGATAAACACAAGGGACAGAGAAAAATATTAGAAGTCCAATCAGAGAGCAAAAAAAATAAAAATAAAAATAAAAATAAAAAACCTGCCCACCTTTTGGCGGTGGGTGCTGCATTAGCACAGTCTTCCCTCACAGCACCACACTCCAGAGATGAAAAGGAAAACAAGGATTTGAAGTGAGCAGCTGCAGATCCATGGATTTCAGTCATCAGACATTCCCATGCAAAGACCTGCTACAGCTTCCAGCTTACCATGCCCTTCAGGGATCCAGAATGGAGCTCAACACCAGAATAGAAACCTGCCAGTCTTTTGGCTGAGGGTGCCAGGACAGTGCCATCACACCAGTGGGAGCTGAGCTCACCACATCCACCCAGAGTTCTAGACCAGTGTGTACCAAAATTGTAAGTGAAACTGCAGTCCCACAGGAGAACTTCCAGCACTTCACCCCCAGGGACTCGTGCAGCCACGATAAACTCCCTGGGTCTGAGATCTTGTGGTTCAACCCAGTGAAGGAGGAGTGGTGGTAGAGAGTGCCACACCCTCCAGTGACCCAGAGCAGTGCTCAATAACACTGTAAGTGAGGTCACGGTTCCTGCAGAAAAATGCCCAGCCGGGCACCCTTAGGGACTAGCGCAGCCCCAATAAACACCCTGGGTCTGAGACTTTTTTATACAGCCTGAAGAAAGCGGGAGTGGGGACTTCTGTTGGACATAACAGAAGCTCAGACAGACTCAGGCTTTGATTAGTGGAAAGTGTGGGGGGAAGGTCTAGCTTAACACTAGACCCAACCAATAGACACTCCAGGATCACCACAGACCCTCCAATCATGGTGAATGAGGAGAAGTTAGACCAGACTACCCCTAGCTGTGGAAAACAGAGACTTCTACACTGAGTTTGGTCTCAGAGGCATATGTCACCAAAGGTGGAAGGGAGAGACCAAGACTCCAAATCTGCAGAAAGTGTGGAGGGTGACCTGCACTTAATACTAAACCCAGCCCCAATGGTATTGACCAACTGCATAGACTGAGAAAAACAGAGAACCAAACTCACAGCAGGAAGGATGCCAGTGACATTCGATATCTGCACAGAGAGAGACTGCAGCGGACCTATCTGCTGCATAATCATTTATTTGTAGAGTTGCATTAATTCGTTGTTGGGATTGTTTGGGATTTTTGTCCTTTTTCTGTGTGTGAGTGTATATACCTGGTTGTTTTTTGTTGTTGTTGTTTGTTACTTTTTTGTTTTCTTTTGTTTTTCCTCTTCCCAAACCCTCTCCCAAGCTTCTTCCTTTGTATATACCATCTCTCTTCTCACTAGGATTACAAGTGTTTGCTACCCGCCAGGCTCATTAGCCTCTTCTATAACATTAATGAATAAACCTATTAGACACACATAGAATATTACATCAAACTACAGCTGAGTTCACATTTTTCTCAACTGTTCATGGAACATTCTCCAAAATATATCACATCCTGGGCCACAAAGTGAGCACTAGCACATTAAAAAATGTGACATACTTCCCTGTGTCTTTTCAGACGATAACGAAATAAAATTAAAGATCAACTCTAAGAAGACTCAGAGAAATCACATAAACATGTGGAGACTGAACACCATGCTTCTAAATGAAGAATGGGTCATAGAAGAAGTAAGGGGTGAAATAAAGACATTTCTAGAAACAAACAAAATATAGAGATACAACATATCAAAACCTCTGGGACACTTTGAAGGCAGTATTAAGAAGAAATTTTATAGCACAGAATGGTCACATAAAAACAGAAAATCATTAAATAAATAACTTAATGACATACCTCAAAGCCTTTGAAAAACATAAAAAAATCTAACCCCAAAGCCAGTAGAAGACAGGAAATTGTTAAATCAGAGCAGAAATAAATGCAATAAAGAATTAAAAAATACAGAAAATCAACAAAAGCAAAAGTTGTTTTTTTAAAAAAATATTAACAAGATAGATAAATCACTAGCCAACTTAACTAAAAAAAGAGATAATCAATCCAAATTATGAAGATAAGAGAAGAAAAAGGAGATATCACTACTGACAGTGTAGAAATCCAGATGATTATCAGAAACTACTTTGAAAAAGGATACTTCAACAAAATGGAAAATCTGGAGAAAATCGACAACTTTCTAGATAAATCCAATCTTTCTTAACTGAGTCAAAAAGACATAGAAAGTTTAAACCAACCTGTATCAATCAAAGAGATTGAAACAGCAATAAAGAGCCTATCATCAAAGAAAAGCCCAGGACCAGATGGCTTCCCAAGTGAATTTTATAAAACTTTTATAGAAGATCTAATCCCAATTCTACTCATTCTATTTCATGAAATAGAAACAGGACTCTCCCAAATATATTCTATGAAAACAACATCACATTAATACCAAGGCCAAATAAAGACAGTTCAAGGAAGGAGAACTACAGGCCTATATCTTTTATGAACTTGGATGCAAAACTGCATTCAAAACCACATCAAGAAAATCATACACCATGACCAGGTAGGGTTCATCCCAGGGATGCAAGGCTGGTTCAACATATGAAAATTATCCATGTAATTCTACATATAAACAGAACAAAAGAAAAAAAAATCACCTTATCATTTCAATAGATGCTAAAAAAGCATTTGATAAAATCCAACATCCATTTATGCTAAAAGCACTGCAGAGAGTTGGAATAGAAGAAACATATCTCAATATCATAAAGGCAATCTACAATAAGCCCACAGCCAACATCATATTAAATGGGGAAAAACTTCAAGAATTCCCCCTAAAAACAGGAACAAGACAAGGATGTCCATTATCATCCCTTCTCTTCAATATAGTACTTGAGATTCTAGCCAGAGCAATAAGGCAAGAAAAGAAAATCAAAGGATTACAAATAGGAAAAGAAGAACTCCAACTTTCACTATTTGCAGATGACATGATACTTTACTTAGAAGACCAAAAGACTTCTCAAAAAACAAACTCAAACCAAAAGACTTATAGAACTGATCAACAAATTCAGCAAAGTGTCTGAATCCAAAATTAATCTTAAAAAATCATAAGCTTTTCTCTACACCAACCATAAATCCACTGAAAAAGAAATTCAGAAAACACTTCCTCTCATGATTTTCCACAAAAGAATAAAATCCTTAGGAATAAGCTTAACCAAGGAGGTAAAAGACATCTACAAAAAAAATTATAAAACATTGAAAAAAGAAATCAAAGAAGATCTTAGAAGATGTAAAGATCTTCCATATTCATAGATAGGCAGAATAAATATCAAAATGGCCATACTGCCAAAAGTAATCTACAGATTCAGTGCAATACCCATTAAATTATAAAGATCATTTTTTACATACATAGAAAAATGAGTACTTAAATTTGTTTGGAACAACAAAAAACCCAGAATAGCCAAAGTAGCTCTCAGCAACAAAAATCATGCAGGAGGAATCACAATACCTGACTTTATACTACACAAGCATTGTAATAAAAACATCATGGTACTGGCACAAAAACAGATGGATAGATCAATGGAGCAGAATAGAAGACTCAGAAACAAATCCACATACGTACAGTCAATTATTTTTTTTTTTTGACAAAGGGGCCAAAAACATACACTGGAAGAAAGATAGTCTGTTCAACAAATGGTGTTGGCAAAACTGGTTAACCATATGCAGAAAAATGAAAATAAATCCCACTTTCTCACCCTGCACGAGAGTTAATTCAAGGTGAATCAAAGACTTGGAAATTAGACAGAGATCTTTAGTTCCTTGAAGAGGGCATAGGTCCAACACTTCAACACCTAGGCACAGATAAAAAACTTTCTCAACAAAACCCCAAAGGCACAAGAAACTAAAAGGCGAATCAACACATGAGATTGCATGAAACTGAAGAGCTTCTGTTCAGCAAAGGAAACTGTCAAGAACTTTAATCAAGAGCCAACAGAATAGCAGAAGATTTTCACCACCTACTCCTCCAATTGAGGACTAATATCTAGCATATATAAAGAACTCAAGAAATGCAACACTAAAAAAACAAGTAATCCAATAAAAAATGGGCAAGTGAACTAAATAGATACTTCGTGAAAGAAGAAATTCAAATGGGCAATAAATGCATGAAAAAATGCTTAACATCATTGGAAATCAGAGAAATGCAAATCAAAACTACCCTGAGATTTTACCTTGGCCCACCTAGAATGGCAATCATTCAAAACACAAAAACAACAAATATCGGCAAGGATGTGGAGAAGTGGGAACTCTAAAACATTTTTGGTGGGATTACAAATTAGTGCAACCATTTTGGAAAATAGTATGGAGGATCTTCAGAAGAATGGGAACAAATTTACCATTTGATCCAGCAATACCACTTCTGGGTATATACCCTAAAGAAAGTAAACCAAACTACCAAAGTAATGCATGTGTATCTATGTTTATAGCTGCACAATTCACCATAGCCAAACTATGGAACCAGCCAAGATGTCCATCAACAGTTGAATAGATTACAAAACTGTGGGATATGTACACAATGGAATTTTACTCATCCATAAAAAAAAAAACCACACAGATCATTTCCAGAAAAAAGGATGGATCTATAGGACACTGTGCTAAGCAAAATTAGTCACAAAAAATAAGAAATCGGATGCTTTCCCTAATATGTGAAAGCTAAGGAGAAATGGGTCATAGGAGTAACTCTAGGTGAAAAAGGAAATCCTATTGAGGAGCAAATAAGGCTACCTAACTGATAGGATGGGAAGGAGGAAGAACTAAACTCTCTAAAGCACGATATACTTAAACATATCGATGTCAACCACTAAGCCAAGCATGGGAAGGAGGGAATGGGGTGAGGGCTGGGTAGGAGCTAACTGGGTGACGAGTGCATGTATGTCTACATAAGTTTTTTTTTTATCCCATTATGATGTATAAATACAATGCACCAATAAAAAAATTTAAAAAATAAAAAATAAAAAAAATTACACATGCAAGCCCTTCTTTTTCTCTCACTACAAGGGTAGGATAAATTTACACCAAAGAGAAAACTAAGGGGAACTATGTACCCCTAATCTTATCAAATTAATTAAAAATTGAAATGTGAATAACTATGTTAATGGAAATAGCATCTAAATTTGCTTGGAACAGTTTAAATCCTGGGCTCATGGTTATCCCCTAATGTCCTATTATTAAAAAAAATTGTATACAGCCAAATATGTACTGACTCTTTGGTAAAAATTTAATATTCAACACATGCAGAATTGTTTTCAAAGTATTAAGTTACAATGCCTTAAGTAAAATCATGGGAGGCATTCATATTCTACTTAAGCTTTGATGTGGAGGTCTTTTCTTTCCCTACAGAAATGCAAAAGGTACAGAAAACAGTTCTCTTAAAGTTTGAATTCTGTTCATGCAGTCACCAGCAACAGCCACAGAGATTAAGAGTGGCCCAGTTGTAGAAACATTTAAGGACCAAATTAAGTTGTTTTATATGAGTATTATTATTATTATTATTATTATTAATTATTATTATTATTACTATCTATATTTTAGTATCCTATAGTATCTTGAGGAGAATAGACAGTTAATGAAGAGTTATAACTACCATTCTCCTCTCTTTGCAAGCCGGTTCTTACCAGCCACCATCTCATATTCCACTATCTTTTCCTTTTTGGCACTGCACTTCAGGAAAACTTATCTTTTTTTTTTTTTTTGTGGTACTGGGGTTCCTGAAAGCCCTTCTATGTCTGGGCTACACTCCCAGACCTATTTTTACATTTTTATTTGGAAACAGGGTCTCTTAAGCCAGCGCGCGCGGCTGGCTTCGAACCTGCGCGATCCTCCTGTCTCTGCCTCCCAGGTGCGGGGATGACAAGCGTGCGCCACCACGCCCAGCTGAAAAACTTATCTTTTTAGGTCCCTTAGCTAGGCACTTCTGAGAGAATTAATGGTCTAATGTTGCCAATATCAGCAAAATATTTACATAATAATGTATGCCTTAAAAGGGAACTTTTTTTTTTTTTTTTTTTTTTGTACTGGGAATTGAACCCAAGGGCATTCTATCTCCCAGCTACTACCTTGGCTCTTTTTAGTTTTCATTTGTAAACAGATTGTTGAGAATACTGTTAAGTTACTAAAGCTGACGTCAAACCTGTGATACTCTTGTCTTGGTCTTCAATGGAATTGGATTACAGGTGTGTACAATCACACTCGACTAGGAGACAACATTTTAGGTGCCCCAAAGTTACACTAGTAGTAGAGATATTAGGAAGCATGTAACAATTAGTATGGGAAGTAGACCATTTAGAGGCTTGTAATAGATTTCTATGATGACCCCATGATCTCCAGCTTCTAATGTTTATGCCCATGCAATACCCTCTTCTTGAAACTAGACTGAACTAGTAACTTGATTCTAACCAATAGAATATAGTAAAATAGATGTATGCTACTATGTGACCAACTTATAACATCTATGATCTCCAACTTGCTTGCAGACTTTTTATTTTTTTTTTTTTTACTGCCTGTTAGCTTATGTAGTTTGATGAAGAGTTGCTATGTGAGAAAGGCCCACATGGCAAGGAACTGGAGGTGGCCATTCACCAACAGCCCATGGAAACTGAATGCTATTAAAATTCAGAACAAGCTTAGGAAAATATCCTTTGCCATTGATGGTTCAGGTAATACCATAAACCCCGAGATGCTATCTTGATTACAGACTTATGAGAGACCCAGAATCAGAGAACACAGCTAAGCTGTGCCCATACACCTCACCTATAGGAGCTATGAGATAATAAAGGTGTGGCAATTTTAAGCTACTCTCTTTGGGTGTGATTTATCATTCAACAATGAATGACTAATACTTGCTTCTCTACATTTAGGCAGCTACATGCTCTGCTTACTTGGGAGTGATCTAAAAACAGAAAGTTCATTTACTCTTACTCTTATAAAATTGTTGCCTAACAATAAATATTTGTTAACTGATTAAATGAGCAAATGTTTGTATATGTAAAACTTCCAGTGTCCCTGCAGCTCAGAACAAATTCATGGACATTTAAAATTTTTTTTTATGTGGAACATACTAAAGATGGAATACATCCATACAGTACCCGGTACCTAGCAATGAGTGTCCAGGTTAACCATGCTGTATTCATACTTTTACCCATATTTAGATGTAGCTCCTCCAGTAATCAACCTTAGCCTTCATACTCTCCTATCCTTCCATTCTAGCTTTGCTGAGGTTTCCCCTCCATTATCTGGAGTCCTTCTAGTATTCCTAATACTCCCTATTTTGGGCATATTAGAGAAAACATCCTTGCTGGCATTTGTTGTTATTTGATTTCTTTATGTTTGGCACTCTGATTGGGGTTAGATGGAATCTCAGCATAGTTTTCATTTGTATCCTCCTGATGGCCAATGATGTTTAACATCTTTTCAGGTATCTATTGGCCATTTGTATCTCATTTGTGATGTGTCTATTCCATTCAGTTGCCCATTTCTTGATTGGGTTATTTGTTTTGCTAGTGTAGATTATTTGAACTCTTTGTAAATTTTGATTATTAGCCCTTTATCAGAGTGGTGGTTGGCAAAGATTGTCTTCCATTCTGTAGGCTTTCTCTATAGGTTCTTGATGATTTCCTTTGATGAGAAGAAACTTTTTAGTTTGATGCCATCCCACTTGTAATTCTTGCTTTAATTTTCGGCACTTTGGAGATCTTGTTGAGAAAGTTACTCCCTGTGCCTCTGTGTTGTAGTGTTAAGCCTATGCCCTCCTCTAATAACTTCACAGTCTCTAGTGTAATTTCTAAGTCTTTGATCCATCTCCAATTGATTCCTGTGCACAGTTAGAGGTAAGAATTTAGTCTCATTTTTCTACAAATGGATAGCCAGTTCTCCCAGCACCATTTGTTGCAAAGGCTGTCTTTTCTTTAGCATATGAGTTTGGCCCCTTTGTCAAAGATTAATTGACTATAGGTGTGTGGGCTTGTTTCTGTATCTTCTATTCTGTTCCACTGGTCAGTATGCCTGTTTTTGTGTCAAAACCATGCTGTTTTTTTTACTACTATTGTTCTATATTATTTTTTTGTTTGTTTGTTTCTTTGTTTGCGGGTCTGAGGATGGAACCCAGGAGCATTTTGCCTCTGAGCTACCCCTTGCCCTATATTTTATTCTTTATTTTGAAACAGGGTCTCACTAATTGTGGAGGTCCTCACTAAGTAGCTGAGGCTGTCCATGAACCGTGAGCCCCCTGGTTTCAGCCTCCCAAATGCTGGGATTACAAGTGTGCTCTACCATGCCTGGCTATAGTATAATTTGAAGTCAGGGATTGTGAGGCCTCTTGCTTGGTTCTTGTTGCTGAGTATTGCTTTGGCTATTCTGGGTATCTTTCTCCATATAAAATTCATGACTGATTTTTCTAGGTCTATGAATAATGTCATTGGTATTTTGATAAAAATTGCACTGAATCTGTAGATCACTTTGGGCAGAATAGCTATTTTGATAATATTTATTCTGCCTATTCATGAGCAAGAAAGATCTTTCCATCTTTCAAGATCTTCCTCAATTTCTTTCTTTAATGTTTTATAGTTTTTGTTGTAGAGGTCTTTTACATCTTTGGTTAGGTCTATTCCTAGGTATTTTATTGGTGTTAAGGTTATAGTGAATGGAATTGTTTTCTTTATTTCTTTCATTTTGAATTCATTGTTGGCATAAGAAGAGCAACTGATTTCTTTAAATTGATTTTGTACCCGGCAACTTTTCTGAATTGGTTAATCAGCTCCAGTAGTTTTTTGGTTGAGTTCTTTGGGTCTTCTAGATAAAGGATCATGTCATCTGCAAATAAGGATAGTTTTCTTTCTTCTCTTTCTATTTGAATTCTGTTTATTTTCTTCTCTTGTTTTACTGCTGTGGCAAGAGTCTTGAGGACTATACTGAAAAGGAGTTGTGATATTGGGCATCCTTGCCTTGTTTCTGAGTTTAGAAGAAATTCTTGAAGTTTTTCCTCTTTCAGTATGATGTTGGCTTTGGGTTTATTGTATAGTGCCTTAATGATGTTGAAATACATCCCTTCTATTCCAATTTTCAGCAGTGTTTTTAACATAAATGGGTGTTGGATTTTGTCAAGTGCTTTTTCAGCATCTATTGATATGATCATGTGGTTTTGTTCTCAGTTCTATTTATGTGGTGAATAACATGTATTGATATGCGTATGTTGAATCAACCTTTCTTTTCTGGGATGAATCCAATTTGGTCATGGGGTACAATTCTCTTGATATGGTTTGAATGCATATAGCAAGTATTTTGTTTAGAATTTTTGCATCTATGTTCATCAAGGATATTGGTCTGTAATTTTACTTTCTTGAGGTATCTTTATTTGGTTTGGGGATTAATGGTGATGCTGGACTCATAGAAGGAATTTGGGAGAATGCCATCTCTTTCAATATCCTGGAACAAGTTGTGAAGTATTGGGATTAGTTTGTCACTGAAGGTTTTGTAGAATTCAGCTGAAAACCTGTCATGGCCTGGGCTTTTCTTTTTTTTTAATTTTTTATTGGTGCACTGTATTCATACATCATAGTGGGATACAAACTTTTGTAGACATACATGCACACATAGCCCAGTCAGCCCCCACCCGATCCCTACCCCATTCCCTCCCCATCCCTCCTTCCCATGCTTGGCTTAGTGGTTGACATCTAGTACTAGAGCAATTTATCCAAAATTAAAAATGATAATCTCACATAACAGTTTCATTTGTATGATACCAAGCTTTTGATAACTTAAAGATAACATTTCAATATTTCTTTTTGCTGTCTTTCTTACCAGAGAATATTTTTTTTTCTTTTTTTTAGGTGAAACTATCATATATTTATGTATTTATTTTTCAGAAAAAAATCTATCCTAATATAGAATATGGACTCTAGATACCCAAAACGATCTTGAAAAAGAACAAAGCTAGAAGATATATATTTTCTGATTTCCAACCATATGAAGCTACAATAATTGAAACAGTGTAGTACTGTTCTAAATGCAGATATATAAACCAATGGAGTTAAATAAAAGCCTAGAGCTAAATTCTTTCATATATCGTCAAGTTATTTTTGACAAGGTTTCTACGAACATTCGGTGGAGGAAATAATAATCTTTTAACTAAATATTGTTGAAATATAATAATTACATGGAAAAGAATAAAATTGGACCCTTACCTAACACCATATACAAATATTAACTCAAAATAGATAAAAGACCTAAATATAAATCTTAAGACAATAAACTTTTAGAAGAAAATCTGGGTCATAAAATCTCACAACACTGAAATTGGCAGTGATTTCTTGGATATGATTTCAATGGCACAGGCAACAGAAGAGTATACAAACTCCCTAAAAAATAAAAAAATATTGTATATCCAAAGACAATGTAAACAGAGTTAAAAGTTACTGATTGAACGGGATAAAATATTTCTAAATGCTATATCTGAAGGTATATTAATATTCCAACTAGAAATCATAAAAATTAACAACAATAAAAGCAAACAATACAATTTAGAGATAGGTAAAAGACTAACATAAGTAATGAATCTCCACAGATAACTAATCTTAGTTGTCTGTTGGATGGAAAATCTTGTTTCTCTGGTTCTGGTGTGTGTTACCTATTTCTTCTTTGTATTTAATCTCTTTGAGTATTTTCTCTAGTGCTGGTTTTGAAGACATAAATTCCTTCAGTTTCTGTTTGTCATGGAAGCTTCTTATTTCTCCATCTAATTTGATAGGAAGTTTTGCTGGGTAGGACATTTTTGGCTGGAAGTTGTTTTCTTTCAGAGTTTGGAATATGTTACTCCAAGCCCTTCTGGCTCTCATGACTTGGTTTGGGAAGTCTGGAGTGATTCTAATCGGTTTGCCTCTGAATGTCACTTGGCTCTTTGTTTTTGTTGCCTTTAAGATTCTCTGCTTGGCTTCCACATTGGTCATTTTGACAATTATGTGGCATGGGGATCCTCTTCTCTGATCCTGTCTAAAGGGAGTTCTATAAGTTTCCTGGATCTGTGTATCGACCTCTTGCTCTATGTTTGGAAAATGTCCTGCTATTACTCCCTTGAAGAGATTGTTGATCCCTTTGGTTTCACCTTCTTTTCCCTCCTCTATTCCAATTATTCTTAGGTTAGCTCTCTTAAAATGGGCCCATATTTCTTCAATGTCAGATTCCTGCTGTCGCATATTTTTTTCTAGATTAGAAACTATGCATTCATTTTTGGATTGATCATCTTCTAAGAGCGAGATTCTATTCTCCATGTGGTCTAATCGGTTGTTTGTACTTTGAATTGAGGCCTTTACTTCATTAATTGCATCCTTTATCTCTTTTTGGCTCTCTCTGAATTCTTTTCGAAACACCTCTATTATTTCGACAGTTATTTTCCTGATTTGATCTTCTAGAAATCTCTGGATTTCTGTTTTATCAGGTTCTGATGTTGTAGGGTTGTGGGCATTCATTGCTCCATTGTTATTCCTCTTTCCCATGATTTAGGATGTTTGTGCCTTCTCTGGGTTCTTCTCTTGGGTCACTACGACTTCACTTAAGGTGCTCTGGATCTCAAGTCTGTGGTATCTCAGACCCCACTACTCCTTTACTGGGTTGTATCACAGAGTTTCAGACCCAGGGAGTCAATAGAGGCTGCTTTAGACTATGGGGGGTGCCAGATTGGGCGTTCTCCTATGGTGTGATATCTCTGCCACTGCCACTTGCCCACTGGGTCAAGTCCCTGGGAGTCAGTACTGGGATTTCTCCTCTGGGGCCCGCAATTTGACTCACTGTTGTTGAGTACGCAGATTGAGCTGTAGTGGACTCGGTGAATTTGCTGCTATTGCTGCCACCGGTGGCAATATGGCACCGCTGCCATACCTTCAGCTGTGAGGCTGGGGTATTTGTTCTCTGGTTTTGAGCTCCGCTCTGAGTCCCTGCAGCATGTGCTGAGCTCAGCCACTGGGAGCTTTAGATGCTTCCTGCGCCGAAAAATCCCGCCCAGCTGTTCCGCAGCGGCTCACCTCAGCTCGCTGTAGCCGTCCGGTGAACTCGCCGCTGCCACTGGCAGTAAGACACTGCTGCCGCGTCCTCGGGTGTGAGGCTGGAGTATCTCCTCTGTGGCTCTGAATTTTGTTCTGAGTCCCCTTCCTCTCTGGAGCCTGGTGATTTTTTTGTTTCTCTGGTGATGGTGTTTTCTGGCTATGAAAGGCGCTGATTTTGTGGTAATGGAGAATATTTGTTAGTGGGGCTCTTAAGCCCTGCTTTTCTCGGTCGCCATCTTCCCAGAAGTCCCCTGGGCTTTTCTTTGATGGCAGAATTTTTATTGCTGTTTCTATTTCTTTGCTTGCTATTGGTTGGTTTAGGCTTGCTGTGTCCTCTTGGTTCAGTTTAGGTAGGTTATATGTGCTTAAAAATATATTTATTTCTTCCATGTTGTCCAGTTTATTGGAGTATAACTTTTCAAAATAGTTTCTGATAAACCTTTGAATTTCCCCACTGTCTGTGGTGATGTCTCCTTTTTCATTTCTGGTTTTAATAATTTGAGTTGATTCTCTCTTCCCTTTGGTTAGGTTGGCCTGGGGTTTCTCCATCTTTATTAATCTTTTCAAAGAACCAGCTTTTTATATTGTTGATTCTTTAAAATAATTTTTATTCTCTATTTGATTTATTTCTGATCGGATTTTAATAATTTTATGCCTTTTTGCTGGCTTTATTATTAGACTGTTGCAGTCTTTCTAGGTCTTTGAGATGCAGCATTAGGCTGTTTACTTAGCAACTTTCTGTTCTTATGTAGGCACTCAATGATAAAAACTTTCCTCTTAATACCCATAGATTTTGATAAGTTGTGTCTCTATTTTCATTTAATTCCAGAAATTTATTGATTTCTCCCTTTATTTCTGATCTTATCAACTCATCATTCAATAGTGTATCATTCAATCTCCATGTATTTTGATAGCTTCTTTTGGTCTTCCTGTTGTTGATTTCTATTTTCATTCCATTGTGGTCTGAAAAGATGCTGGGAATTATATCTTTTGAATTTGCTGGTGCTTGCTTTGTAGTCCAGGATGTAATCTATTTTGGAGAAGGTTCAATGGGTTGATGAGAAGAATGTGTATTCTGATGTTCCTGATTGAAAAATTCTGTATATGTCTGTAAGGTCCATTTGGTTTATAGTGTTCTTTAATTCTGAAGAGTCTTTACTCATCTTTTGCCTTGAAGATCGATCTAGTGGTGTGAGACGTGTTTTGAAGTCTCCCAGTACTTTTGTACTGAGGTATATTTGAGATCTGACATCCAGGAGGGTTTGTTTTACAAATGTGGCTGCACCCACATTTGGGGTGTAAACTTTTTCTATCATTATATCTTCTTCGTGGATTGTTCCTTTTAATAAAAGGAACTGCCCTGCGTTGTTTCTTCTAATGTGTTTTAGCTTAAAGTCTGTTTTGTTGAGTATTAGCCTTGCTACCCCTGCTCATTTTTGGTCTCCATTAGCATGTTATATCTTTTTCCATCCTTTCACTTTCAGGTTGTGAATATCTTTGGCTGTGAGGTCAGTTTCTTACAAACAGCAATTTTTGGATTATGTTTTTTTAATCCACATTGCTACTCTATGTTTTTTGATGGGTGAGTTAAGTCCTTTGACATTCAAAGTTATTATTGAAATAAGATTTTTGTTTCTTGTCATTTTGTGTTCTATCTTCTATTAGGTATAATGTTATTTCTTCTATATTATTGCCCCGCTAATCAACTTTATCTCTTCTCTGGTTCTAAAAATTGCTTCTTTTTCTTCTTTATGATTTTTTAAAGTATTTTTTTCTAGTGTTGGCTTTGAATTCATGAAATTTTGAAGTTCTGCTTATCTTGAAACACTTTTGTTTCTCCATCAATTTTGAATAATAATTTTGCTTGATATAGCAGTTTTGGTTGGAAGTTGTTTTCTCCTTGGGTCTGTATCACATCATACTAGTCTCTCTTGGGATGTATAGTCTGGGGTGATTTTTATTGTTTTACCCCTATATGTCACCGCTCTTTTGTTCTCACTGCTTTTAAGATTCTTTCCTTGGCCTTTGTGTTGGTCATTTTGATTATTACATGGCATAGGGAGGTCCTTCTTTGATTTTGTCTTAATGGTGTTCTGTATGTCTCCTGAACATGTAAGTCCAAGTCTCTTTTTGTTTGGAAAAACCTCTGAAATTATATTTCTGAACACATCCAAAACAGTGTTTGTACCAGGGATTTCCGGCTTCAATAATCTTCTCAGCAGCATATACGGAATCTCCACAACTGGAACAATTCTCAGGTCCTCCATATTTCTGAGCAAATTTGAAGTGTTTGGATTCGTTGTGGGCCTGTGAGGTAGAACATGTTCTGGCTTGATGCCCAGCCTCTCTGTGGTCCATGCTGAGTGTGCCAGCGCCCTGGCCATAAATGAAGCCTTTTGGCCAATACTTTTTCCATAGCAGGACTGGCAATGACCTCTTCATCCTGAATTGCCACTCTTGTGCTGTCTAAATTCTTCCTGCAAAAACCATGCACAGAAAGCAGCCTCGGTGGAAGCTCCTTCCATCTCACTGCATGTCCTCTAGTGGTACAGGGTCCTTCGGCAGGCCCGACACAGGCATTTCCAGATGGAGGTGGGAATAGACATCACTGACAGAGGTGGTGAGGCCAGCTGGAAAGAGTGGGCAGGAGCTGGGAGCCAAATTCGCACACTTAGGGTGCGAATTTTTCACTTTGCATGGTGGAGCAGAGGAGGAAGAAAGCATATAGGTTGGCAGTGACTGTAATAGTGGTAAAGCTAAAGAGATATCACATGGTGTTATTAGTTTGTACATAAATTCTTTTAATTTAATTTAATTTAATTTAATTTTTGGTACCAGGAATTGAACAGGGACATTCTACCTCTGAGCTATACCCTAGCCCTTTTTAATTTTTGTTTTGAAACAGAGTCCAGCTGACCTGCTATGAGTATTGTTAAATTGCTAAGGCTGCGATGTCTCAGCCTCCCAAGTACTGAGATTACAAGTATGTGCCATCATCATGCCTGACTTGTACATGAGCAGCCTCTACCAGGTTCCCTCCGGATATGTTCTGCATCTTTGTATCATTAGAGGACTTTCCCCACACATGAATATTCTTCATCTCTTAGTTTTTATGGGCTTAATTTTCTTTTTCAGATTACTATGTTTTCTGTTTCAGAAGTACTTTATACGGTTGTATATATCTGCTTTTTATTTACTCAACTACATATCAATTATAAAGCTTTACAATTCTATAAATGTGCTGTGTCTTGCATTACAGCAAAAGAAGAATTATACACACAAACAGTGGCTTTTCAAGTTTAAAAACTGGGGACTATCTTGTGCTACTTTTTATTATTAAGCAGTTAAATTCTAAAGCCCACCCTACTGATTCTAAAAGACACATTTATTAGAGTGAATAATAAGCAAAAATCAATCATAAAGCTTTAGGACTTGCTAAACAATGGAAGCACTTGATATGAAGGAAGCAAATTCAGATGGATGTGTTTGCTTACAAAGAGTATGAATTAGAAAAATGTAGAGGTGAGAAATGGCACTCGCTGTCTCTGTCTGAGATTAATGTTTATTCAGCAATAAACCATTTCATTATAAACCATATGTCTGGAGGAATTGAAAGACTCTCTAATTTTCCATGCAAGGTCTTAATATATGGGCATCGTAAAGTTCTGAGGGCTCCTATCATTCAGTAGTATTTTGTTGTTTTGAAAAACATTTGGATCACAGAAAGTAAAGAAAAATAAACAATTAGAGCAAAACCTCCAATACTTAATGGCAATTAATAAATTGAAAATTTTTTGTGGTACTGAGGATGGAACCCAAGGGCCTTCTACCTCTGGGCTACACTCCCAGACCTATTTTATATTTTTATTTGGAAACAGGGTCTCACTAAGGTACTGAGAGCCTTACTAAGTAGCTAACGCTGGCTTTGAACCCATGCAATCCTCCTGTCTCAGCCTCCCAAGTACCAGGATTACAAGCTTGAGCCACCATGCCAGGCCTTGAAATTTATTTAAGTAGCTATAATCTAGAAAAACTTAAATTTTGATAAATATTTAAAAATTATAATTTTAATCAATCTACCTAATGTGGGTATTCATCTTAAATATAATGAATTTAAAAAGTATTTTCTTCATGCATAATAGAGGAGTAATATTTAAGCCACTATAATTTATTACATGGTCATTAGTACACTACATGAATGTAACAGAGAACAGGTCTGTATTGTTCTTTTTATTAAAGATTTAACTTTGATATAACAAGCTTTGAAGAAAGAGAAGGATGACAATTATTTTTTCCATTGAAATTAAACATTTTTAGTTTCTAGTACTTAATGGAATGAAAATTGCTTAATGGTATGAAATCTTTATTATTCACCAAAAAGGATCCTTAGAGCAGAATAATAATCCCTTGAAAAGATAATTACTTAAAATGAATTCATGCAGATTTTGTTCCTAAATTGGTGATAGTATTATAACCTAACTTATATGATTAAAGCACTATATAATATCTCATCTTAAATAAAATTATATTTATAAAATACCTAAAACAGGGTCAGGCTTGTAGAAGGACTTCCTTAAACTTTAGACTCTGTCCTATGGCAGAAGAGCCTTAATTTTACTCATGCTTCACTCCAGTGAATACAATTATGTCTCTATAACTCATCTGATTTTCTTCATGAAACTTTATGCTAGTTTTCTAGGGCTTACAGCTCCGTTCCATGAATTAGGTGATTTAAAACATTAGAACCTAGCCAGGAGTGGTGGCGCACACTTGTAGTCCCAGAACCTGGGAGGCTGAGACAGGAGGATTGCACAGGTTCGAAGCCTGCCACAGCTACTTAGTGACGCTCTCAGCAACTTAGTGAGACCCTGTCTCCAAATAAAATATAAAATAGGTCTGGGAGCATAGCCTGAAGGTGGAAAGCCTCTGGGTTCTACCCCCAGTATCACCAAATAAATAAATAAATAAATAAGTAAAACATTAGAACTTTATTTTTGCGCAGGTATGGGAACTCCAAGACCACAGCTGTCAGAGGCTGTTCTCCTTAAGTCTCTGTAGTACCTTTTCTTGCTTTAGTGATGGTGGCTGTTAATCCCCGCTGTCCTGGCCTTCCGCTGTGTCACTCAGTCTCTGCCTTCATCATCACATGATATTCTCTCCATGAATCTTCTTATAAGGATGCCAGTCACACTGGATTAGGGTCCCACTCTACCCCAGCAAGACCCCATCTAGATAATTAAATCTGCAATGACACTATTTCCAAAGAAGGTCACATTCAGAAGCACTACAGTATAGATTTTAGCATATCTAAATTCAATCCCTAATGGCCCCCACTGCTGAAAATTTTATATATATTTTTATATAAATTTATATATATAAATATTTATTTATACAAATGTACATATATATATATAAATATATACACATATAGTGTCCAATTTTTAAATGTCATCTAAATTTTTAGTTAGGCCTAATTTAGAAAATAAGAAGCTTACAGAAAATATATATGCTATGTTAACTACAAATATTTGAAGATTAAAAGAGCAAACTTTAACTGTTCATATTTTTAAAAATTGTATACATTTGTATTTATCCTTATTCTCACCCAAGATTATTTTTGGTACTAGGAATTGAACCTAGGGGCATTCTGCCTCTGAGCTATACCTCCAGCTTTTTTATTTTTTTTATTTTGAAATAGCATCTCACTAAATTGGCCAGGTTTATCTTGAACCTGTAATTCTCCTGCGTTGGCCTCCCAAGTACTGAGATTACAGGCATGTGCTAGCAGGCCCACTCTAAGCTTGATCTTAATGCCAGAAAACTCATTAATGTTTGAAAGGATTCTAAATGATTGGCTAAGTATATGACATAACTGTGATGGGTAAGAGGAGTTGTACCATGAAGGCTGAAATCACATTGTGACACAGCACTCATCCCTGCCCGCCAGAGTCTGCAGGAAGAATCTGCTAGCTGGCAGGTATAGTCAGTGCCTCCCTTAATGCCCAGATCAGAAACATGGCCTACCCTGGGGCCTGGAAAGTTTGGTTTGGCAGGCTTTTTTCCTCATTACCATCAGAAAATTGGTACCTGTCATAGTATGCTGTAAATCTTTTTCTTTTTTTCTCGAATAAAAATCCTAAAGACAAAGAATAACTGTATCTTTATTTGTTATAGGAAGAGCTATGTAATGAGCCCATAAAAGTACTTATTTATCAGAAATTGATGAATTAGACCGAGTTCTTCTCTAACACTTTCTTATCAGGAAGATAAGATCATTAAGACCATTCATTTGGCCACATTTGATGATTTCCTTATTTTAATTCTAAGAATAACATGTGTGATTAGATGTAATGGATTGTATGAGTTTTAAGCTTCTGTTAGTGTTTGGACTTTTTTTTAAGAACTATATAATTGAGTTACTAATCACATAAAAACTATCTGGTATTTGCTTATGTATAATATTCCCTCACAGCTTCAGTAAGAATTCAAGAGAAAAGCAATGTGGCATCTTAACTTATATGAAAAAAATGGAAAAGGAGTACTGTCAGAAAGAAACAAGAAGAGTGAGTAGTCGCTACAAATGACTCTGACCTAAATTTGGTGCTTCGTCTGTGCAGAGATTTTTCTTTTATTTTCTTTTTGTAAGTGGTTGGCTTCCTGTGCAACTACTTAACACCTGTCTTTAAGGACTGAAACCTCTTGGTTTAGCATTGAAAATCAATTTATACATGACCTACATCCCTAATTGGAGAGCTGGAAACATTATAAGATTATGACTGGGAGGCTCTGCTTAATAGATAAGAAATGCAGGCAGCAACTCAGCTGGCCATTACCTTGTCCTGGAGAATAATGGTTATTATCAATATTAACCACAACAGCTATAGTTCCAAGTTCCTCTACTTAATTGGGGAGGCTGATTCAATTGGCTGTCATGTCCTTATTAAGGCAACATATAAGCTTCATCTTCAACTGGAAAGATCATAGAAGAATCTTGCAATTTTTTGGCTAAAGGGAAGTGCATCTATAATTGTTCCTTACAGTGACTCCCAGGCATGTACTATGTGGTTGACACATGTTTATTGGTTAAATGAGGACAAAATAATGAATAAGTGCAGAGCGAAGAGGGACATAGAAATAATTATACAGATATCTCAATAAAATGTCCTGGTGTCCTTTAATAATGATGCATCGATTATTCTTTTATTTTTAACTAAATTATCTATATTACTTCATCACTTGATTATTTTATGTTTGGAGACATCAGAGGAAATGACTGTTTTTTTTTTCTACAAATTCAATCTTAAAGTGTAGCTTCTTTGTTTAAATGTGCCTTCTCTCCCAGTCATATGCTATTTATTCTGGGTAATACGTTTTTGTGAACTGCTCTGTGACTCCTAAACTAAGTGGAATATAGTGTGAAACCTTTTGTGTCTTTCTCATTTCTATGACTACGAGCTTCCAACTCCTCATGCTCCTCTCTCTGAAAACATCCACAGCATTTATATTCAGCTATTTTAAAAGAATAGCACAGCCTCTCTTGAGATTTTTCAATCAACATTTTTTTTTATTTATAACATTTCCAAAAATGAAATCCTTTCCTTAATAGAAAATGTTTTCAGGATATTATACCAAGTTACATGAACATAAATTTCACGGTTGAATCCTAGCGGTACCAGGAGCCTCAGACAATATCCAGCTCCACTCCCTGGTGTTTCAGAGAAAGAAACTTAACCACAGTCATATAAAGTGTATTTCCTTAGGTCACACTGCAGGCTAAAAAGCTAATGCATTTAAAATGAAAACCTAGATGGTGTGTTTTGGGGGCTTACTTATTATTGTTATTTTAAACAATTTCCTGCCTCATTTTGCCTTTTTTGACAAGCATTTTATAATAAAACATACAGTAAAACAGTAGATAAAAATGAGCAAAAATTAAAACTTAAATAAGAATGGTTAAAGTCTAGAAAAAGAGTTCAAAGTGCAGTTTATAGAAGCTTAAATATTAGCTGTCACTTAGGTTTAATATTTAAATTTATAATAATCCCAAAGTCTCAGATCTTGCTTGTGACAAAGAAAAATATAAAGTCACAGTTACTTTATTTGTTTATTTATTTTTGTGGTGCTGGAGATTGAACTTAGCAGTGTTCTACTTTCAAGGTAAACCCCCAGGCCTTTTTAACTTTTTTGTTTTGAAACAAAGTCTTTGTAGGTTGTTGAGAGTCTCACTAAATTGCTGAGGCTGTCTTCAGATGTCAGCCTTTCAAGTGCTGGGATTTCAGGTGTGCACTATCATATTCTGTTCCTCATTTACTTTATATATCTAATTTATGATAGTATGAGGTCCCATTGGTTTAATTTTTAGAAATGACTCCTCTCAGTGTTACGTTCAGATGTTTTCAAGTGGTCCCCAGAGTTCCGCTTTTTGCCTGCCTGAAAAGTTTCCCAAGTTCTCCATTCTTTCTCTCTGGACTTCTGGCCTGGCTGCTGTGACATGAGTGTCTGCATCGGAGGGCATGGACATCCTCCCTGGGACAGCTCCTGTCTTGATCTTCAGCACCCGGGCTGGGAGCACAAGGCTATCTGCTAGTCGATTGGGAGTGTAGGACATGGTTTCCCTTTAAATTTCCCACACCTAAAACTGTGGGCCTCAAATCTAGTATTTGTCCATCAAACATTAATCAAAGCATGTGATGGAGGGTGAAATGACACTGAGCAGCTATTGTGCTCATTCTATTTCATGTCCCTACAGACACTCTCTCCACAGCGACCAGCTCACGAGGTCTCAGGGTGCTGCCTCTAGTTGGCATAGGTAATTGAGCATTACGTCCTTGTGATTTGTCTAATTTTCTTTTCTATGATGCTTGTGGCTAAATAAGGATGTGGACTGACTTGCTTCATAGTTCTGACAGTCATAAATGAAGCTCAGCTGACAAGTGAGAAAGCTCTGGTATTTCTAACGACAAGGTCAAGTTCTGTTTGAGATGCTTTTCCATTTCAACCAGAAATAAAAACTGAAAAAAATTGGGGATAAACAAGAATTTTATATTTTTAAATAAACACATACCCTTGCCAAACATTTGTTTTCTGTTCCATCAAGCCCATGTTCTTCATCAAATAGAACAAATGCGTTTTCATATTAAATAGTGTACATAGTATCTTTAGGATTCATTTTATACGTACACTGTGGATTTGATTTCCCTCATGAAACCAAGACTATTGTCAATATGAGGACGCTTCTAGCAAGTTTCTAGGTAATTTGAATTGAACTCAAGCTCCTGAGGAATACTTCCTCTTGAATTTTTTGTTTGTATTTCAAGAATTAGTTGAAACTTTAATCAGTTTTCTTTTTGTCTGCGTATATGTCACCAATTATTTTCTTTCGCGTTATCCTGAGATAGATTTGATGTAATTACTTATTGTTCATGAATCTTTTACTGAAGTATAAAATATGTAACAAAAAAGGTGAATCACAAGATCGGCAGCTTCCTCAATGAGCACAAGTCACCACAAAGTCAATTGCAGACCAAGAAATGGAGCATCAGTACCTTCTGCAAAGTCCCACCTAGGTTCTCCTGCCTCCTACACCTCCCACTGTCCCACTGGCAACCGCTGGCCTGACTTCTAATACAAGATAGGAGTTTGGGTTGCTTCCGAATTTTATGTGCATGGAGTATGACAATTTTCTTTCTAGTCTGGATGTTTTTGCAAGATGTTATGTTTTTGAGGTTTGTCTATGGCAGTTGTTCATTTTCACTGATGAATAATCTAGTGCGAATATGAACACATTACTGATTGATACTGTTGAACACAAGGCTTTCCCATTTTTATTATTATGAATAATACTGTCATGCACAACTTTTGTGCATGTCTTTTGGCTTACATTAGTTAGTAAACAGCTCACTTGAACATATCCCTAGGATGAGAACTGGAGATGTAAATAAGAAATATGTTTTTTCTTTGGTAATATCAGTTCTCTAACATGTTATAAGCAAATGGTTCTCCTCCAACAATGTATGAAATCTAATTCTATCACATTCTTGACAACACTTTGGTATGACTTAAAAAAATCTGAGTATTTTGATAATGATATTTAGCTCTGGCATTGATTAACATTTCACTGATCCGAAATTGGTAATCATTCCACGAGTTAATTGGCAGTCTGCCCCAAAGTGTCCCAGTTTATACCAGTTGTCTTAGTAAAATAATCAGTAGCTCCCCCTTTTATTTCCAAAATTGTCCTGATTGGTCATTTGGATATTCTTTTTTGTGACCAGCCAGAATCATATCTTTTGTTTAATATTGTATGAGATTGTCTGTATTGTTCTTGTTAATTTGTGGGAATTAGTTATGTATTTTGGAAATCAATCCTGTGTTGGCTATATTCATTATACATCTGTTCCTACCTGTGGCTTGCTATTTCACTCTTTCAGTGGTGTCTTTTAATAAGTACTAGTTCTTAATTTTGACGTTATTGTGATTTTCATAAATTGCGACTTTTGTGTTCCATTTTATCTGTTCTATGAACATACAGATATTCATATTATAGTCCTGTATTCTTCAGTTTTGGCAGAAAAATAAATCCATATTAACTTTTTACATCAATTTTCAATTTATAGTTACTTATTAAAACACCATCTTTTTACCACTAGTCTATAATGTTTATAGTCATGATTTTTTGTTGACCCTCTATTTTGTTTCTGTGATCTATTTGTTACCCTTTCACCAGTAATCATCTGACTTACCTAAGTTTCAATAGTCATTTTTACAAGTCCTCCAATTATTTTATTCAAGGTTTTCTGAGATTTGTTGGTTTGTTTGTTGTTGTTGCTTTGTCACGTGTACTCTCATTTATATCTTAGAACCAGCTTCCCCAAATCCACAAAACAAGACTATAGATTTAATTAAGACTGCCATGAAGTTTGTAAATCAATTTTAAAGCACTGACATCATACAATCCTTAGTTTCTGGACCTGGAAACAATGCATAACATTGTGATTATTTAGGTCTTTTTTTTAAAAAATATACCTCAGTGATGCTATGTAGTTTTCAAAGAAAAGTTGTTTCATACCTTTTTAAAATTTATGTCTAGGTATCTGATATTTTTATTTTATTAAGAAGATATTTTGAAAATCTTGTATATAGGAAGCACTTGATTTTGTATACTGACAAATCTAGCAGCCTCTCTAAATTCAATTATTTTTTATATGTTTAATGGTAGAGTCTTTTGATTTTCTCTACATATAATTAAAAATATGCTAATATTGCGAGCCTGAAGGATGGGTGTAAAAGTGGAAAGGGCTGATATCGTGGTGCACACCTGTAATCCCAGAGCTTGAGAGGTTGAAACAGTAAGAGCTCAGTTTGGAAGCCAGCCCCGGCAACTTAGTGAGACCCTAGGCAACTTAGAGAGACCTGTTTCAAAATAAAAAAATTTAAAAGGACTGGGGATGTAGCAACCAGTACCAAATAAATAAATCTAAACATAGAAAGGGGATAAAGACTAACTCTCTTTTGAACCATTTTGCCTGTTTCAAGAAATTTACCTTCTCTCAGTTGAAGAAACCCAAATCCTCGGTTCATGGGGTCGAACAGAGCCTTGTGCCACTGTTCTAAAGATAGAATTAATGGCCACAAAGGACACAAGCACATAGTCAGGGCTAAGTTCTCTTATGATATGCAGTTCTGTATTTTCTTGGTTTGAATAATAATGGAGAAATATTACAGTGCATGATTCGAAATTAAATGGTCTCTTCCATTGTTTGTTTGTTTTAAACAAATAAAATTTGACAGAATGCTTTTATTTTTTAATAACTACCAGACTAGTTAATACATTTCATGATCATTCCTCTAGCAAGTCTAGAGACCATGAACAAAACAGTGTCACTCTTCCAATGAGATGCAAAATGTGTAACATTAAATCACAATTTTCCGGTCTATAATCATTAATCAATTGCTTAATTAATAAATAACTTTTTAAATGCTTTGGCCTTCTCTGGTTAGAATCACTTATGCAAATGGCAGATATTAATGTCAAAGTAGAGCTGGCAAATAAGTGGTTATGAATAATTTGATAGATTATAACAGCTTCTTTGTAATATTCTGATCACTCATCTCAGTGAAGCTATTATTGTCAAAGTATTTGTGTATTACTTTTTTCACACATTGGCTATTCCAGACTTGAGCGTCTTTGCTCTTATTGTCCTTCCACTGGAATACATGGGTGATGTCTAATGTATTTTCCTTGTTTCAACCATTCCATTGATTTCCCAATTTGCTCATATACACCATAAACAAAATTGTATTTTAAAACAATTCAGTATAGGAGAAGTAAAGGTGCTTAATGATCTGCCCATTTGGAACCTGCTTTTGAGGAAGCAGCAAATAAAGTTGATGTAAGCTGTTCACTAGAGCTTTTATTCTTACTCAGCAGGTATTCAAAGGCAGTAAATGTCAAGGTACCACCGAAAGTGATGAAGTTAATAACCACATACGAGGGATGACATTAGCTCTGATAGCACTCCAGATGAATGCAGGCTGCTGTGAAACTGTTTTAAATTTAGACATGAGAACCTTCAAGATTTCAAGAGATGGGGATAGGATAGCCAATGACCCTAGAATTAGCAGCCCTATATGAACTCCATTATGTGGGTATGACATTTATAACTGTGTGAGGAAGTTGATCCACTATATTTTCAGAAAAGGACAGGATGGATGTCAATTCAGTGTAAGATCTAGGTATTTATATCAGCAGTGAAAATGCTTCCACAACTATTAAAATGCTCAGAAAAAAAAGTTATGCTAACATTTCCTTTCATTTCAGATTCTTTCAGTCAAATAATTTATGAATGCATAAGGACAATAGTGTTTATGAAGTCACGGAATCTCCCCACTTTAAAATTTTGTTTCTTCTTTTGTGTTTTGTTATTTGTAATCACCTAAAATAACTGCAATTATTTCTTTAATATTTGATATACTACAGGTATTTTTATCATCATTTAATATTTTAACTATTTTTTAATTAATTTATTTTTTAAATTGGTGCATTGTAGTCATATATCAATCACATTGGAGTACAAGACTTGAGAGGATATACAAGCACACATCATCCAATTAGCCCTCCTCCAGCCCCCATCCCATTCCCTCCCCCTCCCTCCATCCCACACTTCTTTGGTGATTTACTTTGATACATTTGTTTATGTACCTCCTGCGTGTTAAAGAGGCTCCGTCCTCCAGTATTACATACCCTCTGATTGGTCACATTAGTTGCTTCACTATAGGGCCCTTTCTATAGCTCAACCTCTTCCTGTTGCCCTTTTCCTCCTAGTTATTGCTGATTAAGAGAAGCGTCTGATTTATATTTTCTGCGATATTTCTCTGTGCATGCTGCGTTGCAAGTACCAATCCCACTCTTGATGGTCCCAGTAGTGGCCTGGCTACTCAGTGGACTGATCCAGACCTCGCTGGCTCAAGCAGCGGCCTTGCCTCATGGGAGGCCCCAGTTCTGGTCTCGCTGGCCCCTGAACCGGTCTAACCCCTAAGCTGGCTTTGGTCCCGGCCTTGGAGGCCGCAGGAGTGAACTTGCCTCACGCCAGGCTCCGATGCTGGCCATTGGCCCCTGCACCGGTCTAACCCCTTGGCAGGATTCCAATCCCGGCCTCGGAGGCCCCAGCACCGGCCTAGCCTCATGGCAGGCTCCAATGCCAGCCTCGTTGGCCCCAGCACCAGCCTAACCCCTCGGCAGGCTCCGATCCTGGCCTCGGAGGCCCCAGCACTGGTCATGCCTCAAGAAAGGCTCCGATGCCGGCCTCACCGGCCCCAGCACCGGCCTAACCCCTCGGCAGGCTCTTATCCTGGCCTCGGAGGCCCAAGTACCGGCCTTGCCTCATGGCAGGCTCTGATGCCAGCCTCGCTGGCCCCAGCACCAGCCTAACCCCTCAGCAGGCTCCGGTCCCGTCCTCGGGGGCGCCAAAACTGGCCTTGCCTCACGGCAGGCTCCGATGCCGACCTCACTGACCCCAGCACCGGCCTAACCCCTCAGCAAGTTCCGGACCCGACCTCGGAGGCCTTAGCACAAGCCTTGCATCATGGCAGGCTCCAATGCCGGCCTCGCTGGCCCCAGCATCGGTCTAACCCCTCTGCAGGTTCCAATCCCGGCCACGGAGGCCTCAGTAGTGGCCTTGCCTCACAGCAAGCTCCGATGTCGGCCACTGGCCCCAGCACCCGCCTAACCCCTCAGCAGGTTCCGATCACTGTCTCTGTGGTTATTATTTCAAAGGTTCCAGTTGTAATGTATCAGATCTCTGCCTCCCCCGAATATTGGCCACTGGCATTGCCACTGCCTCCACCGTTTCAAATCCTTCCCAGGCTCTTTTTCCACTCTGAATGTTGTCCAGTGTTCCTAAGCATGCGTGATGGTAGCATTCGACATTTGGTGTAATTTCTCCAAAAAAATAAAGTTGGTAAGATCCGGTTTCTGCTTCTCCTGAATACAAGTCTCCACCACCATCGCGGAGAACTCTTTCAACACCGCATTTCTCCTTGGTCTCCGCTAAACTCTCTCCTTATATGTGATGTCTGAGATTCTTAACAATATAGAGAAATAGCAGTCCTCTTTCACGGCGAATTTTTCCATAAGTTCCATTGCATTTAGATAAGTTTTGTCTGCATCTCCAGTGTCCTGGCATCCATAACGGCTTTCTTACCTCCTCTCCGATACTTTTCTTTATCTTTTTCTGTTCTGGGCCCGGTTTCTCCAGGGGTCTGGCGTGCTACTCGCAGTTCTGCCTGGGGCCCAGAGTCCCGCGACCCGGGCCCCATCTGGCGTGCCCAGCCCGCGACCCCCGCCCAGAACCCAGCGTCTTACTGGGTCCGGTTTCTCCAGGGGTCTGGCATGCTACGCGCAGTTCGGCCGGGCTAACTATTTTTATTGGTACATTTTTGTTATACATAATAGTGAGATTCATGGTGACATATTTGCATATACACATAACATAATTGATCAACATCACTCAACCTTTATTGCCATGTAATTTTCTTAAAATTGAATAATATACTTAATATAGACTCTAGATGTTGATTAGAAAATGAAATTATTCTAATTATGAGTCAGGATATATAATAAGATGCTACATTATTCTTTTAGTATTTGATGTTTCAAGTATTCTGTGATCATATACAGTGTAGATACATTTTTTAAATTTTATATATTCTATTTTTATTAACATGTATTAGTTGTAGAGCTTATTAGTGGGGTTCAGTGTGGTATTTTAAGATATGTATACAGTACAGCACACACTGAAAAAAACTCAGCCTTTCTTTTATCTACCCTCCTATCTCTCATTCCCAAATTCTAGTTATTATGATTCTACATTTAGGTAGACTTTGTTTTTTAAGTTTCCAAACATAAGAGGTGACATCTGATACTTGTCTTTCCATGTCTGGCTTATTTTATTTAATATAATGTTTCTAGTTCTATCCATTTTGCTGAAATGCCATGATTTTATTCTTTTTATTAAAGATTGAGTAATATCCCACTGTGTATATATACTGGTATATTAGGTAGCGCAAGTATCTAAGTTATATTGATAAGTTTCAGTGCCTTTGTTTCTTTTATGCCTGTATATGATTTTTGGAGAGGAATATGTTATAATCTCCAACTAAAATTGTTGCCTTCATAATTTTTCCCAAAAGTTTGATCAGTTGATACAAATGCTTTTATGGTAGGCAAAATAGTGAATCTGTTCTGTTGTTGATTTTATCCTTCTATGCATATTTAATATTTTATCCATATATATGTATAATATTCTATTTTCAACATAATATCTTTTTTTTTTGTAAGTCTGGGGATGGAACCCACGGGCATTCGACCTCCAAGATACACCCCCTGCTCTATTTTTTATTCTTTATTTTGAAACAAGGTCTCACTAAGTTGCAGAGGGCCTCACTAAGTAGCTGAAGCTGTCCGGGAACTGCGATCCTCTGGTCTCAGCCTCCCAAAAACTGGGATTATAAGCATGTGCCACCACGCCCGGCTTCAACATGGTATCTTTGCTTTAAAATTGCTTTTATCAGAGCCGGGCGTGGTGGTGCACACTTGTAATCCCCGTGCTTGGGAGGCGGAGACAGGAGGATTGCACAGGTTTGAAGCCAGCCATGCCGGCCTAAGAGACCCTGTTTCCAAATAAAGAAGTATAAAAATATGTCTGTGAGTGTAGCCCGGTTACGAGGAACCCCAGTACCACCAAAAAAAAGAAAAAAAAATTGCTTTTATCAGACACTTAGATTCCACCCTTGCTTTTTTTTTTTTTTTTTTTTGGTTTATAATAGTGTAGAATATCTTTTTCAGTCATGGATTCTCAACGGCTCTGTTCTTAACATTCAGTTTTTCTTTTTTCTTGATAAGAAAGTGTGTTAGCATACCTCCATGCCCCACTGTTTACTGGCCCCATAGCTATCCTCGTCATATCATATTGAGAGTGTCCTCATTTTAGTTCCTTTTTTTCACTTCCCACAGAAGATAGAGGGATCCTGTTAAATGTAAGTTAGATCATGTCAGTTTCCTGCTCAAAACCTTCTAATAGCTTCCCTCAGCAAGGCTCAACGGTGACCTGTTAGGTACTACACTACTGAGTGTCTGTCCCTCTACATTTCTGCCTCCATTTTCTTACTTCATCTTCGGTTCTCTCTTATAGACTCTATTCTACCCTCATTTAACTTTTTCTTACTTCATCTTCGGTTCTCTCTTATAGACTCTATTCTACCCTCATTTAACTTCTTACTCTTTCTTAAATATGCCATATTTCTTTCAGGAATTTCCTTAGAAAGCATCTTTTTTTCCTCTTTTGTCCCATCTAATATTTTTAAAAAATGGCTGTCCACTTCATATTTCCTTTTTCTAAGTCATTTTTTTCTCTTAGCAACCATTGCCACCCAAATATTTTACATACTTATGTATCTCATATTTTAATCAAAGAATTATTTTACATATAGTGAAATTCTCTCTCTCTCTCGCTCTCTCTCTTTCTCTCTCTCTTATCCCCCTCACTTCGTATTGCTAGGGATCAAACACAAGGGCTTGAACAAGCGAGCCAAGTTCTTTATCACTGAGCTAAACCCCCAGTATACAATTCCACCTTTAAACGTAGTGTTTTTGTCATAAGAATATGGTCATAAAACAGTCATTGTAATCTAGATGTAAACCACTTCCATCAGCTGAGGAACTTCCAATGTTCTCCCACACTTAGTTCTCCATGTAGTCCAACTCCCGATAACCATTGTCTGTTCTCTTTTCCAGAATGGCATGAAAATGGGATAATACAAAACACCATATTTTGATTTTGGCCTTTTTCACTTAGCATAATGCACTGAAGTTCTACCCTTGTGTTTTAGTAGGCCATTTCCTCTTCCTGCTGAGTTGTTTCCTTGCTTGAGTGAACTACCATTTGCATACCCATTCTCCCCCAGTTGAGAGACATTTGAGTTGCTCCCAGTTTTTGATGATTATAAACAAAAGTCACTATAAACACTTATATACATGTTTTTGTGTGAACATAGGTTTTATTTACTCTTGGGGAAATATCTAGGTAGAAGATAATTTGATTATATGGTAAATATGTGATTAACTTGATAAAAAACTATCAGACTCTTGAAGTGGTTGTGTATTTTATATTTTCATCAATGATGTATAAGTTCTGGTTTTTCTGCATCTTCAGTTAACTGGCATTGTGAGGGTTTCTTTTTGTGAGCCATTCAAAATAATATTCACTATATCATTGTAATTATCATTTCTTTAATCACGAATGAAATTGAGCAGCATTTCATGAACTTGTTTGCTATTGATATATTTTAATAAAGTTTTTTATTATTTTAACCATGATTGTTTTTTCCTTACTAAGCTTTGAGATTTTTTTTAATATATTCTGGATACAGATTCTTTACCAAAGAAATGATTTGTAAATATTATTTATTAATCTGTAATTTGGATTTTTATTCTTTTAACACTATTTTTCAAAGAATAGAGGTTCTTCACATTGAAAAAGATCATTTAATGTTTTCCTATTATGGATTTAGTTAGAGTTCTACCACAGAAGTCAATACAGTAAAAATATATCTATATATTTACCTATCTATCTACACATTTACCATCTTTCTGTTAGTTGTCATTTTCTGCAAGAGGTAAAGAGTGACTTATTTCAAGAAATTGGCTTTCCCTGCCTGGCGTGGTGGTGCACACTTGCAATCCCCGAGCTTGGCAGGTGGAGACAGGAGAATCGTGCAGGTTCGAATCCATCCTCACTGGCTTAAGAGACTCTGTTTCCAAATAAAATATAAAATAGGTCTTGGAGTGTAGCCTGGAGGTAGAGGGGTTCTATCCCCAGTACCAGAAAAAAAAAAAAAAGAAATTGGCTTTTTCAATTGTGAAGACTGCCTACACTAGTTTAAAATATGTAGGATAAACAATCACAAAGATGAAAATGATGACCAAGCTTGGGTCTGTGGGAACAGTTGTTAGGAGTTTTATAGATGTTTTTCTCTCCAACTGTTTATTTTTGGTATATAGAAACCCTGATATATTGACCTTATATTCTGCAGTGTTACAAAATCCTCTTATTTGTTCTAATAACTGTTTTTGTAGTTTCTTTGGGATTTTATATAAAGGCAATCACATTACCTGTAAGTAGCAAAAGCTTTATTTCTTCCTTTCCAACCTACATGCCTCTGTTTCTTTTCCTTTGCTTACTGTGCTAGCTAGGACTTCAGTTAGGATGCTATTTGGAAGAGGTTCCAATGGATATACTTGTCTTGTTATTTAGCTTATTTATTGACTTGCCCCATTCCTTGCCAATGTCAGCACCATAATTCAGGCCATGGAAGTAGAGCTGTTTCTTTGCATGATACTCTGCAGTATCAATACCAATACTCATGCCCTGGTGAGCACTCAATAAATTTTTGATAAATTGTTATATTTGTTGTCTTTCTCTTAAAGTGTTTAAAACACTATTGCCTTGATAGTTCCAACTGTGTCTTATATTCTCATGGTAGCATCAAGTACTGAAGACTAGGTCCTCTCCTTTTCTGCTTTCTTTCTTTTCTTCTTGTTATTCTTCTTCCTCCACTTTTTTCCTATTCTTCTCTTCCCTTTCTCATCTCCCTTTGCTTCTCAAATAAAAAAAATTTAATTATTAAAAGCTACAAATAGATATAAATAGAATAGTGTATACTCCTCTCAACTCTGTTTCCAATTTCAGCAATATGAAGTACTGCTAAGTTTACTCCCCTCTGGATGATTCTGAAAGAAATCCCAGCCATCATATCTGGAGGATTTGCATCGTGTTGATTTAGCAAAGCTGCTACATACTTTCCAGAATTCTTTTCCCTGCATAATTTCAGATAGTGTGGCCCATAAGAGACACAATATGTGAGATTTGGAAAGTAGAGATGAAGTTGTAGCTACACTTGTTCTGTGCTTGTAGGGTTGGTACAGGAAATGAGGTGCTGCTGCTATTCAGACATGTTGTTGCTTGTCTTCGGTAACAGGTTTAGCTGACTTGCGGTTCCTCAGGCCTTGGGAGGCCTTGTAAAATACTCCATCAGTTTCTCCTATTTCTGGGCTAGATGAGTGTCCAGCTCCATCCAATGGTGAAATCTTCTCTTGCAGAGGGCCTCACCCTTGAGGTTGAAGGCCTGGATGTGGAGAGATGAACATGGGTTTCCGTGTGTCCCTGTGATACTTCTAGCTCATTCTCAAAGATCTCATTTGTCTTTTTAAATCCATGTTCACTTCCTAACTACCTGCCCTGAAGACTTCTGTTTCCAGCACCACACAGAGAAACAGCAGCCTCACCTCCATTGTGTAATCAGCCTGGAGGTAGAAGGCCCCTGGGTTTCATCCTCAGTACCACCACCACACACACACACACACACACACACACACACACACACACAAGAATAAGTAAGAGGCCAAATCTGGTATAAAATAATCCATAATAAATGTGAAAAGAATTTGCCTACCTAGAATATTTTTCATTGATCATTTGAAGGAAGCATTGCAGCCATTGCTTATGGTTATAATAGCAATTTTTTTTTAAATCCCAATGATGAATCAGGCTGTAGAAAAGAGATGAAATTTAGATTCTGGTAATTAATGAAAAGTATAATTTTTGTTTGACAAGAAATATATATATATATATATATATATATATATATATATATATATATATATATAGAGAGAGAGAGAGAGAGAGAGAGGCTGTTAACAAACCAGATGTGGTAGCACACACTTGCAATTCGAGTACTTGGGAGGCTGAACAGGAGGGTCACAGGTTTAAGGCCAGCCTTAGCTACTTAATGAGGCCCTCTGCAACTTAGTGAGATGCTGTTTCAAAATAAAAACTAAAAAAATAGGGCTGGGTTGTAGACAAGAGGTAGAATTTCCCCAGAGTTCAATCCCCAGTTTCACACACACACACACACACACACACACACACACACACACACACATATACTTGTTAACATATTATATTTGATCACTAACTATTAAATGCAGTTTTCTCTGTTTTATAACCCAAATTGGTTAGCTACCCTGAATTATTTTCTAGGGAAGGGTGGAAACGTATTTTTTGTAGGTCATATGTTAAATATATTAATGCTGCCCATTAAGACCTACCATATACCTTTCTGATATTTGTATCATGTTTACATGTGGTAAGAAGACTATTCCATAGTCTTAGAGTTTTAGAACTGGAGTGTAGTATTAAGGTGTTGTCTGTAACAAAAAATACTTATTTTTAATATATATATATATATATATATATATATATATATATATATTTTTTTTTTTTTTTTTTGATACTGGGGTTCCTGGAAACCCTTCTACCTCCGGGCTACACTCCCAAACAGACCTATTTTATATTTTTTTATTTGTAAACAGGGTCTCTTAAGCCAGCAGGGCTGGCTTCGAACCTGCACGATTCTCCTGTCTCCGCCTCCCAAACGCGGGGATTACAAGCGTGCACCACCACGCTCAGCAAAAAAATACTTATTTTTAATCAGTAAGGAAAAATAGAAGCTTGAAAAATATTTTCTTAGGAGCCTAGAAATTAAAATAAAGATTCCATAGGGCAAAGTAAAGTAATTATTTTCCTATAACATTTAGTTCTGATTAAGTTTCTATTTCCATTTTAAATGTATAAAACATCAATCGTATTATTAATGATGATTTCAACTTGTTAACTTTGGGTTTAAACGGATTATGTGCAATAATGGTTTTTAGCTTTAAATGAAGAAAGTCAGAGCATCACCACAATTAAAAAGCCAGCTAAATCCATGGGCTCTGTTTGCCTGAACAGATCTAATCATATGTTTTTAAAAATGGAGATATCTAAATTTTTTCTCAAAGGTTTCTTCTAAATTAGTTGTTCTTTTTGTTATTACAAAAGCATCTTGGAAAATGTTTATTAGGGTTACAATCAATCTAGCTGTACATTCTAATATGCATTTATTAGAAACGTATTTTAAAGAATCATATATTTCATTGAAACATAGCTCATGTTCTTTAATAAAAGAAAGGGAAGCTAGATATGGTGGAGCATGCCTGTGATCCCAGTTCTTGGTAAGCTGAGTAAGGAGGATCACAGGCTTGAGGCAAATCTCAGAAATTTAGTGAAAACTTGTTTCAAGCTGGGCATGGTGGCGCACACTTGTAATTCCAGCATTCGGGAGGTTGAGACCCGGAGGATCGCGGTTCATGGAGGCCTCACTACTTAGTGAGGTCCTCTGCAACTCTGTGAGGCCTAGTTTCAAAAATAAAGAATAAAAAATAGGGCAGGGAGTGTACCTCAGAGGTCAAATGGCCCTGGGTTCCATCCCCAGACCTGTTAAAAAACAAAAAAAATATAAAACCTGTTTTAAAACAAAAAATAAAACGAGGGGGTGTGTAATGTGGAGGTAGAATGCATTTTGGGTCAATCCCCAGTACAAAAAAAAAAACACACACACACACACACACACACATATGATATAATTTTTAAAGGACTTATATTTATTTAATTTAGGAATCAAATATGAAAGCATTATTTAACATTTAAGTGTCACAATGACAGTGTAAATAATTTAAATACATTTAATTACTAAACTCTTCTAGGAAGATTTCATTGTTATTTCCTAGTATCCAATACACTTTTAAACTTATATTAGTTTTTTGGCCAGGCATGGAGATACACACCTGTAATCCCAGTACCTAACTGAAATGGTAGGATCATAGGTTCAAAGCTACCCAGGCAAGCTGGTGAAACCTCTTTTCAAAATAAAAAAGGGCTGGGAATATAACTCAGAAGTAGTGTGATCCTATGTTAAATCCTTAGTACTGCAGGAAAAAAGAAAAAGACAGAAACTTGACTGTTTCTGCAGAAAAAAAAGGAGGAAAAATGAGACTAATAAAAATCATTTAGGTGTCCTCTTATAATCTCAGTATCTGAGAGGCTAAGATAGGAGGATTGAAGGTTTAAGACCAGCACCCAGTAATTTACAAGACCCTCAACAACTTAGCAAGGTCTTGTTTCAAAGTAAAAAATAAAGAGTTGTGGGTACAGCTCTGACTTACAATCTCCCTGGGTTCAATTCCCAGTACCAAAATAAATAAAATAAGTAAATAAATAAATATAGATGAACAGAGATATACTAGTTTGTCAATCTCAAATCTTCCATAAAACTGAATACAGACATTGCTAATGCTTATGCAATAAAGGCTAAAGTTTAAGCAGTGTTTTGTTTACCTTCCATAGCAAAATGACACATATATAGAATTGGAGCAGACTTAACGTTAGAGGTACAGGTATATAAATATAAAACAGAGTTGGATTTCTCTTGTTTTTCATTTTTTCCTCACTCAACGCTAGGAGAAATACAACTATTTGTGACTTATTTGCAACTTCCTATCACAAGGGAAATAAATGTTTATTTGGAATGATCTTTTACTTTCACAGTTTAATCTACTCTTGTTCACAATGGTGAAGCTTCTTTTGAGAAAAGAAAAGACCAAGAAGTTAGATACCAATGTTCATATTTGCAAATTAGTTCAGTTCTCCCTGGGAGAAAGGTGGGTAAAACAATCTTCAGCGGTCTGGGCAAACATTGTAGGGTAGCAATCATATTTATATTACAGCTTAAAAGCTTAGAGCCACTATAGAATTCTAGTCACTTTGAGGGTAAGCTTTCTCCTATAATATAATGAACCATAACATAATACATAGCATACACACAATATCAATCCATGACTCAAGCAATAGCCAAAGAAACAAAAGTGTCTAAAAATTTCCAAAGACTTAGGATATTCTCCCTCTCTCTCTCGCTCTCGCTCTCTCGCTCTCTCGCTCTCGCTCTCTCGCTCTCTCGCTCTCTCGCTCTCTCGCTCTCGCTCTCTCGCTCTCTCGCTCTCGCTCTCTCGCGCGCTCGCTCTCGCTCTCGCTCTCTCTCTCCAAATATAAAATAATTCAATATTACTAAAACTTTCAGATTGGAAATGGCCCTTCTTTTTTACAGTAGTTATTTTAAATATTACACATAAGTCTTAGTGAAAGGCATAGTTTTATATTAACAAACATTGTCAAATATGGAAACATTTGGCTAAGACAAATTCATTTCAAGAAAAAAATTAATGAAAAAGTTTTACGGTTTATTTACTCATTCAACTAGGATATGTTGATGCCCACAACTGCCAGTCTTTTAGGTGCCGGGTATTAGATGATTCCCCCCACCAAAAACATTGAGGTACTTTTTAAAAAATAAAATTTAGAGTTTAATGCAGTGTATTTATGTTTCATTAATTAGTCCTGTTTACACTTTTCCTATTCTATAGAGAAAAAAAGAAAGAAAAACACATTACCATGGCAAAGAGTAAATACTTTTTCACTCTTTGTTTCTAGAAGATTCCAGGAGAGTAAAAAGGAGAGAACAATTTAGGGCCTGTGGTTTCCTCACAGGAGACAAATGGGCATGCGCTCCTCTCCTACAAGGGGAAACAATAGCTCTAGCAGAGGTGTTGAAACCTGCGAGGGTATTTTTCTGTGATTTATTTTCTACAGCCTAGAATCCAAAATCCAGGTTAAAATCTGGCTAAGTCTTAAGGGCTCAAGAGAATTAATTGGAGCTTACAGAAATAAAGCTAGAAGCCATCAGAAATGATTATTTCCATATAAAAAACTAAAATAAAAATAATAGAAAACCTCTTACTTCATTTACCCAATTTGCTATATCAGATAAAGCTTTCATTTCCACAAGATATAAAACACCCATCTCAACCAACTGACTAAAGTCTACAAAAGGGTAAAGACTAATGGTTCCTAGATTCCGTCCTCTAAGTGTCTTCCTCCTGCATCTTCTATTCCCACCTGGAGATTAGTGTGTGGAATAAGAGTAATTGTGTTCCCAAACTGGCTTATGCCGGTTATATTTCATAACTGCACACCTTCATTAGATATTGTGTAAATGATAAAATTGAATATGAAAAGAGAGTTGCTTCTATAAAAATAAGTAAAATACATTGAAAAGATTGGCTAAAGCAAGTAAGCAAGAAAATCATTAGGGGTGTACAAGACATATGCAAATGATCAGAGAAGGAATGTCAAACTCCAGATGGATTCTACATTCAGATTGCTTCTCAAGTGGCTCTCCTTTAAAGGAAGCTAAGCTTGTAATCATAGATGCAGAATTATGGTTCTAGTTTATGTCGGAAAGATAATATCTATTGCCAATCAGGAATCACATATGCAAAGGGACTCAGCTCAACATCAGATGTTTGGCAAGTGTGTGCAACTTTATTTGTTTCAAGTTAAGATAACATGTTTAGAAAATGGGGGAACATATTTTTTAAGTTATCCATTGCTTTAACCACAAATCTTGATAGTTTCCAATAAAATTGTTTCACATACATACTCTCATTGAGGTGGTCTGAATTAATTTGAATGGTAAAATCACTGAGTAGTTAGATCAGAAATGTTGGAAAAATGAATAGCTATATTAAATAAATGTTTCTATTTTGGAATTGAAATTTTATGACTATGAATTGTTTGAATCAGAAGCTATTTTCTGCATTCAAAGAAACACTTGCTTATACATTGTTGGCAGTATTATAAAACAGTACAGCCACTCTGTAGATCAGTACGGAGGTTCTTCAAAAGACTAGGAATTTAACCACAATATGCCCAGCCTTAGCACTTCTCGGTATCTTTATAAAAAATCTGAAGTCAGAATACTCTAGTGATACATGCATATCCATGTTTATAGTAGCACAATTCACAAAAGCTAAGTTATATAGCCAATCTAGGTGTCCATCAACAGATGAATGAATAAAGAATTTGTGGTATATACATACGGTGGAGCTTTACTCAACAATGAAAAAAACAAAATTATGTCATTTATAGGAAAATAGAATTGTAGAATTGAGATTAATCATTTTGAGATTAGCCAGACTGAGAAAATTATGGGCTGCATTTTATCTCACATGTGGAAGCCAGAGAGAGAGAGAAAAGAAAAGAAAAAGGACTTCATAAAAGAAAGGAGGAAGACCAATAGAGTGGTGGAAGGAGATGGGAGAGGAAAGAGGGGAAGGAAAGTAGAGGTACAGAGGAAACACCCCCCAAAATGCTATGTACATGTATGAATATATGACTATGACCTACCATGTATAATTGCAATGTATCAATAAAAATACAAAGAATAAAATAAATGAAGATATATACTTTTGAAAAAATAAAATTTCAACAATATTTCATCTGAGGAAGTCTCGCAGGGCATTTTAAAAAATCTTCTAGAGCTGGGCGTGGTGGCACATGCTTGTAAACCCAGTGCTTGGGAGGCTGAGACAGGAGGATTGCATAGGTTTGAAGCCAGCATCAGCTACTCAGTGAGGCTCTCAGCAACTTAGTGAGACCCTGTTTCCAAATAAAGTATAAAATAGGTCTGGGAGTGCATCCCAGAGACAAAAATGCCCCTGGGTTCCACCTCCAATAACACACACACACACACACACACACACACACACACACACACACACACATCTTCTAGACAGGAAAAAGTAAAAAAAAAAAAGAAAAAAAAGAGCTGGATGTGGTGGTACATACCTATAATCCTAGTTCTTGGAGGGAGGCTGTGACAGGAAAACGTGGGGTTTGAGGCCAGCTGGATCAACTTAATGAGGCTTTCTTCAACTTAGTATGACTGTTTCAAAATAAAAAATAAAATGGAGCTGGGAGTATAGCTTGGAAATAGAATGCCCCTGGGTTAAATCTCTAGTATCAGTCTCTTTCTTACACACACACACACACACACACACACACACACAAACACACACACACACACACACACACACACACACACACACACTTCTAAATTGTCCTGGAAAACAAAAAACCAATAAGAGGTGAAATAGATGGATGTTGTGGTGTTTCAATTTTGGATATTCTGTTTAAGAAAACTAATATAAAATTATAGACCCTAAATTATACATGAAAATTCATAATTATTTCAAAAAAGAAATAAAAATACATATACATTTTAAAAATTAACGTAAGAGTCTCATAAAAATCATATTATCTAGAAAGATAACATTTAGTAACTGCCTCTGTATTTGGCTCCTACATGTTATCTATGTTTCAAACAAGTGAATTTAAAATACCATTTTCCATAAGGAGAATAGAAAAAAAACTCTCACCTCTAGCATGGTTGATCAAAATTTGAATCTTAGAAAGAGATCTTGTAATATTGTAACGTGTTAGCGTAATGCCATGTGAAACTTTTAGGATTGCTATCAAATTTGGGGGGACTTCTATCAATCTGCTTTAATATAAGTACTACAAGGCTTTAATCTTGTTCTGTGTCCGGGACAGTTCTGCATGTCTCTAAGCATCAGATGGGCTGAAATATGTGACTTGGAATGCTGGGATTTGAAACACAGGTGACCGCCCTCACTGCTAAGCAGATATGTTTGCTGCTGGTGTCGCTGCTGAGATGGAATGCTTTACAACTGTAGGAATTCAGAAGATTTCAATTTCATGTGATTCTTGTCTAATGACAAGTGAAAAAAATATATGTTTATATTACTTATTATTGCCTTTTTTGTAAATGGTATTAGAGATTGAATCCAGGAGTATTCTTCGCCTGAACTATACCCCAGCCCGATTATTGTTATTATTTTTTAAATTTTGAAACATGGTCTTAATTTGATGAGGGTATAGCTGAGTTGCTGAAGCTGGTCTCGAACCTGTGATCCTCCTGTCTCAGCCTTCCAAGTACAGGGATTCCATGTGTGCACTACCACACCTGGAAAATTATACTTGTCTTTTGAAAAGTGGCTTATCCATGAGATTGTCATGAAGCTTAGGTTTGATTGGATTCACAGTTAAGCTAGCACTAAGTCAATCATTCGCAGATAAGAGAGTGAAGGGACTCAGGCTAGAGGAATAGCATCCAAGAAACTTTCTGTTTCCACACTGAGGTATTTCTTAATTCTGTCTGTTCACAAATGCCATGATTCTGCACTGCTATTGATGGCAACTATTATGACTCACTTTTACCCCGCAGACTCAACTGGCATTTTTTGTCTCATTTTATAATAATACCTGTAACATTAAGTCACACTTTGCCATTTGATTTTTTGAGGACCTTGCACATTTATTGCCTTTGCCTTTTTTGCAAGATGCTCATTAGGGGGGGTGACATAAGTAGGATTAAGTGACTCCCCCGAGAATACTTGTTCTTGGCACAGAATTTCAAACTCAAACTTTGCAACACTGTGAATCCAATATTTGGTTCACGTCACACAAAATCCTCTCCTGTATGATATTAGTGATATGGTATCTGAACACATTCTCAAGTCTCCAGGCAAGTTCACTGGGCTGAGTAAGGCAATCTGTGGCTATATATATATATATATATATATATATATATATATATATATATATATATATATATATATATTAAGTGGTAGCAATCACAACAGGTGCATTGTGGGCACTTCTGATGCGATTACTCTCAGGGGGAGATCTGAAGCAAGGAGTCACAGAGAGACCTGAGCTCCTTGTGTCTGCAGAGCTTGTAACTTGAAATACGCAGTCTCCCATCATGCTACAGGATGGCAAGGCTTCTAGGAGCAGGCAACTGGGCATCAACTCCCAGGACACATGAACCGGCTCTCACAAGCTGCTGCTTTAGTAACACGGCTGCGTTCACACACATCGAAGCTTGGAAATATGGTTCCCAGCATAGCAACAGTTTTATTTCTAGGGAATAAACTAGGAAACAAGGAATTTGCAATTACAAAGAAGAAAATCAAGCCGGGTGTGGCAGTGCACATTTGCATCCCAGTACTTGGGGGGCTGATCTCAGGATCGAGGCCAGGCTCAGCTACTTAGTGAGGCCCTCTGCAGCTTAGTAAGGCCCTGTTTCAAAATAAAGAATTAAAAAAAACAGAGATGGTTGTGTAGCTTGGAGGTAGAATGCCCCTGGGTTCAATCCCCAGCACTGCAAAAATAAATAAATAAATAAATTAAATAAATCAGTTACTTCAGTCAAGTTTTAAAAGCAGAACTTTGTGTGTGTGTGTGTGTGTGTGTGTGTGTGTGTGTGTGTGTGTGTGTGTGGCAATGGGGTTCCTAGAAACACTTCTACCTCCAGGCTACACTCCCAGGCCAAGTTTTTAATATTTTTTTAAATTTGGAAACAGTGTCTTAAGCCAGCGAGGCTTGCTTCAAACCTGCATGATCCTCCTGTCTCTGCCTCCCAAGCGAGGATCACAAGTGTGCGCCACCACGCATGGCCAAAGCAGCACTTAAATTTTATTTTTTATTGGTGCATTGTATTTATACATCATAATGGGGTAAGAAACTTGTGTAGACATAAATGCACACATCACCCACCAAGTCCCCATCCCACTCACTCCCCATCACTCCCTCCCATGCTTGGCATAGTGGTTGACTATGATATGAATAAGTACCTCGTGCGCTTTAAAGAGTTTCCTTTGTTCTCCCCTCCCATCCCCACAGTTAGGTTGCCTTATTTGCTCCTCTATAGGATCTCCTTTTTAACCTGGAATTCCTCCTATAACCCATTTCACCTTAACTTTCACATATTAGGGAAAGCATCTGATTTCTAACTTTTTGTGACTGACTAATCTCAATGTCCTCCAGGCCCATCCATTTCCCTGTAAGTGCTGCAATTGTGTGTTTTTTTTTTTTTATAGCTGCTTAAAATTCCATTGTGTACCTATCCCACAGTTTTGTAATCCATTCATCTGTTGATGGACATCTTGGCTGATTCCATAGTTTGGCTATGGTGAATTATGCAGCCATGAACACAGATGCATTAGTTTAGCAGTTTTCCTTCCTTTCTTTTGGGTAGATACCCAGAAGTGGTATTGCTGGGTCAAACAGTAAATTTAAAAGCAGCACTTTTAAAGAAAGAATAAGGGAAAGAGAAAGGACAATATTATACTTTATTTTCTTCTTGGCCACTACTCTAAAACACTACTTTTAAGCACTATGAGTAAAAATGTTTAGGATATCAGAATAAAGAGATATTCAGAGAGAATCGTAAAAAAAATATGTATATATATTTATATTTCCTATATCTGATTAATGTATTTTGTTTGGAAACCTGAAGAATAAGCCATAATATATTTCTATTATAATGCACATTAAAAATTCAAGCTCTATATTTGTAAGAATATTTTTAATTTATTCAAGAGATTTTTTTTTCATGTGATATGTCAGAATGACCTATAAAAGATAAATCCCTTTCATGGGGACTAGGTTAGTGGGAAAATAAATGACATATATAAATTCAAATACAACATGAAAAATAAAAAAATATAACATGAATAATAATATCCTAAGAGAGATACACAATACTGTGGCAGTCTGGGCAAGAGAATTGGGGGAGGGGGTTGAAACACTTTGATGATAATAAGATAGGCTTAACCAGCTCAGTACTTTTTCTCTCATTTAAAAGAAAGCTTAAGCCGGGCGTGGTGGGGCACGCTTGTAATCTCCGTGCTTGGAAGGCGGAGTCAGGAGGATTGCACTGATTCGAAGCCAGCCGTGCTGGCTTCAGAAACCCTGTTTCCAAATAAAAAGTATAAAATAGGTTTGGGAGTGTAGCCTGGAGGTAGAAGGGCTTCCAGGAACCCCAGTACCACCAAAGCCGATGATAAAATATATAAGTGCTTTTGACAAAATAAAAAGGCATTTTTTTGTAAAACATTACTAATAATATTTATTTGTAGAAACATTTCTCATTTGCTTGCAAAAAGAGAATATGTGTAGTATAAAAGTAAAAATTTCATGTTTGCAAATGTGGACATATATGTTTGTTATCATAAAGAGTTTCAAAGTAGTTTTTTTTTAAAAAATTTGGGTTCACAAGCTATTATTTTCATTTCCTTTTTGAAACATTCAAACTCTACAGAAATATTTTAAACATTTAAAAATTCACAATGATGACAATTAGCTCGGCAAAAACAAATCTGTCTGCGCTTTTCCTGTCCCTTGAAAGTGTCATTAGAGTTTCTCTGTAATGAAGATTGCGGTATCAGTATTCGCTCATCACCTGCTCCTCGTAAGAACAAATAAGAATACTTAGAAACAGTTTGGTACATGGTAATGTTCAATCAGAGTAGACGCAATGATGAGGAGCAGAGTTACATAATTAGGTGTGCTGAAACTCCTTGGTTGACTGCTTAACAAGGTTCTTTTTTTCCTCAGTAGGGTTAACAAATTAATTGGATAGAGGAAAAAACAGACATTTAGCAACAAGGAAATGCACATGCAAATTCCGCTACCTACTGGCACCTGCCTCTCTCCTCTTTCCTTCTCACCCGCGCTCTTTCTGACCCACATTATCTCATGTGGTTCCCAGTCTCCAATGCACTCATTTACCCTCTGTCTCTTCTGCATGTTGAACGTCTCCTCATGAGCCAGCTCATAACTTGTTTTCTGTCTTCAGCTCTACTTCCTTCCTGCTTATTAATTAAACAAGTAATTACCGAGCAGCACCTGCTAGACTTCAGGCGGTGCACATGGAGGAGTTGAGGCTCCAGTTGTAATGAGGCAGGTTTGATCCCTTGTTGGAACCGGGTTCTGGAGAGGCTGTGACGGGGTGCCTTACCACTGCTAACTTGCTGGCTGGTTTCCAGGCTCTCTTCCGGGAACCTTGATGTGTGCACACACATTTTCTGTTCACGGTGACCACACCGTGGGCACTGTTGTGGGCATGTAGTACATGGAACACACAACACACCAGCTCCAGATGGACATCCCAGACTTGGCTGTGTGGCCCTGTGTGAAGCCCTGGCACTTTCAATCTCAGTCTGATTCTTCTCTCCTTACCCTTGCAAGGTGACGTTTTCTCTCCCTGTTGGCTTGGAGTCCTGTGAGAGTTCTGCTCACTGCTACAGCTGCCTTACCCCACTCACGCTGCAGTACTGTCTCTATAGGTCTGGGGTATTGCCATCTCTGCTTTATATGTCTCCAAGGTTGGTCCCTTTCTTTTAGTGTGACTGGAACCAGGCAGTCTTTTTTTGTTGTTGTTGTTTGTTTGTTTGTTTGTTTGTTTTGCAGACCTGTGGATGGAACCCAGGGGCATTTGACCTCCAAGCTACTTCCCCTGACCTATTTTTATTTATTTATTTATTTATTTATTTATTTATTTATTTATTTATTTATGGTACTGGGGTTCCTGGAAGCCCTTCTACCTCCGGGATACACTCCCACGGGCCACACTCCCAGACCTATTTTTTTTTTTTTTTTTTTTTTTTTTTTTACTTTTTATGTGGAAACAGGGTCTCTTAAACCAGCAAGTCTGGCTCCGAACCAGCGCAATCCTCCTGTCTCCACCTCCCAAGCTCGGGGATTACAAGCATGTGCCACCACGCCCAGCTTATTCTTTATTTTGAAACAGAGTCTCACTAAGTTGCAGAGGCCTCACAAAGTAGTTGAGGCTGTCTGCGAACTGTGATCCTCAGGTCTCAGCCTCCTGAATGCTGGGATTACAAGTGTGCACCACCACGCCCAGTGGGCAGTGTTTCTTTGTTGTTATTTTAGTATTGGGGATTCAACTTAGGAGCATTCTACCTCTAAGCTACACCCCCAGCCCTTTTTTAAAATTTTAAATAGAGCTTCACTAAGTTGCTAAAGGTCTCACTAAGTTGCTGAGGCTGTCCTTGAAAATGTGATCCCCCTATCTCTGCCTCCTACATATTAGGATAAAAGGTGTGCCACCACACTCAGCTTAGGCAGTGGTTCTTAATGATATTCTCAACAAGTATTTATGGAGTTCCTTATACAGGCTTCGAATTGTTGTAGATGTCAGAGACATGGTGAAACAGGCACACAAGTCTTATTCTATAGCATAGGTATTGGTTGAGAAAACTTCTTGTTATAGGTGATGTTTTCATTACGTAGTCAAAAGCAAAGTTGTCTGGATTGTCCCTATCATACTAATAAATAACATCTATTTTGTGTGCATTAATAAAGACTCACTCTGTTTGCTGAGTCATTCATATTTATTAGTTTAATTGTCTAATAACCTACAAGGTATACACTAAGGTACATCCCATTTTAGATATTGATCTAAACAATGAGGACCTAATGATAACTTTTACATAAATGGAACAGATGTTAGGCTAGGTCACATCTGTAGCAATCAGGGCATGGCAGCAGGAAGTAGAGAAAGAATAAGGGCAGAAGGTGAGGGACATGTAAAATTTCCATGCCCACGCCCCAGTGGCCTATGTCCTCTAGCTACACCCTATCTGCCTATATTACACCCATTAAATAAATGAACTCATCAATGGATTTTTCTATGGATGAGATTAGAACCCTCATATTTCAATTATGTAACATTTTTACCAATATGTGAGCTCTTCTAGGGGACATACTATATCCAATCCATAACACTCATACTGAAATTCAGGTACTTATCACTTGTCAAAGTGTACTCAATTATTATACATAATATCATATATAATTTGGCTCTTTTGTCTGAAGTAGGAGAAATCTGAAGACAGTGCTCACATCTGCTGACTCTCTCATGTGGTAATGATGTTAGCAACTGGAGTGAATGGAAATCAAATCCACAAAGTTCCTGGAAAGTTCTTTAAAGGCAGATTGGCAGAATAATGTTTGTGTTAGTCAGAAGAGCTTAAATTATTTACTTTCCCAACTTATAAATCCAAGATTGACTTTAAGCCCAAAGCTTCAAATAAGAATAAATTACAGATTATTATGGAGGAAGAAATAGGATTGTTCACTATTTGATCATGTGTTTCTAATCTGCCTCACTATCCACGCATAAAATATAAGGTGCATGCCGGGCGTGGTGGCGCACACTTGTAATCCTAATGCTTGGGAGGCAGAGACAGGAGAATTGCACAGGTTCGAAGCCAGCCTTGCTGGCTTAGGAGACCCTGTTTCCAAATAAAAATATATATTAAAAAATAGGTCTGGGAGTGTAGCCTGGAGGTAGAAGGGTTTCCAGGAACTCCAGTACCACAATATATGGAGTACAAATTAAACAATTTTTAGGTCAATGTTTACAGAGTAGTAATGTCTGTATACATTTTCTTTATTTTTTTTGCAGTACTGGAGATGGAACCCAGGGTCATTCTACCTCTGAGCTATACCCTAAGCCCTATTTTTTATTCTTTATATTTTTGAAACAGGGTCTCAAGTTGCAGAGGGCCTCACTAAGTAGCTGAGGCTGGCTACCACCCAGATTCTTCTGTCTCAGCCTCCCAAATGCTGGGATTACAAGTGTGTGCCACCATGCCTGGCTGTCTGCATAAATTTATAAATTTATTTGAATAGTAAAGCTATAAGTTGATATTTTCACAGTATTAAGAGACTATAGTCAGTGTTTAGAAGGAGAAACATTTCCTATTGATGGTCAGCTTTTTAAAAAATTATTATTATTATTTTTTGTGTTACTGGGGATGGAACCCTTCTACCTCCAGGGCTACACTCCCAGACCTATTTTTATACTTTTTATTTGGAAACAGGGTCTCTTAAGCCAGCATGACTGGCTTCAAACCTGTGTGATCCTCCTGTCTCCACCTCCCAAGTGTGAGGATTATAAGCGTGCACCACCATGCCCGGCAGTCAGCTTTGGTCTTTGTACACTAAAACCTCTGACACTATTTTTATAGGAAAAAAATCCTATTGTTCCTCTGTGTCTTTGTACCTATTCACTCTCCTGTTTCTATATCCTAGGTCTTAGACAAAAAGCTATGATAAAATGAGAATTCCAGTGTCCTCTCTATCACTGTCCCACACCATTTCTATAGCCTAATCAAAATGTGGCATTTTTTTCTAAAGAACCAACATATTTTTCTCATCATGACACCTAATTTGAAGGTGGCAGACTGGAAGATGCACTGTCCTGTGACAAATTTGTAAGCTATAAATTGATCTCTGCTCCACACACAGCAGTATGCAAGTATGGTCTCTTGCAACATACCATAAATCCTGTTTTCTTCTTTGCTCATAGACTTTCTGAGTGCTGAGTGGCAATGTGGAGATGGATGGGGGTCAGTTCCTCACTGTCATCCATAGCTGCTGGTAAATTTATGCCCATAATATAATACTTGTGAGTTATGATGTCTTTTGTTTGCTTGAGATGCCTTGTGCTGAGGACTGCAAAGCCTACATCATAATATTTGAGTGTTTATTATCATATACCACAAAAAATTAAAAAAAAACCCAAGTCACAGAAACATGGCACTATACTTATGATCTATAACACTTATCCAATCAAAAACCCATTTCTTCTTTTGGCTTGATGCCCTGAGGCTGATGCACAAAGATGCTACAGAGTATGAATACAAGTAAACTCTATTTGACTAAGGTAAGTTCTTTATTTTATGCTCACTAACATAATTGACAAAAACTTCATCACAGTAAGTCTTCAATAATGGAGTAGTTCTGCCCATATCCAAACTCCCCAGAAAGAAAAAAAGTACAGGCAGGAGTATTGTTTTTAAAAAGTACTGGCACAATTTTCCAAGATGGCGATGGAGAGATGCAGCGTCCCTCACTAGCTGAAGCAAAATAAGTTCAACTACTGAGACAGAAGTGTCTTAATAAAGAAAAAATTAAACGTATGATCCAAAACAGACTTGGGGAGTACGGCAGAAAAAGTCCAGCAACTGAACTGCAAGATTCACCACAACACACAAAGAAAGCAGATAGTGAGCTGAAGACTCGGCGGCCGGCGGAGTGCAGGCGCAGGCGCAGTGGCCTCAGGGCCGCTGGCCCAAATGGGACTTTTGGGTCTTTAACATTCCCAGAGAAGCTCTAAAGTCTGAAAGTGACCAGAGAGTTCCAATACCTGAAGTTGCTAACTAACTGGCGCTCCTGAGTGGCACTTAACAAAGGCAGCCCTGCAGACACGCCCGGAGATCAGCACCCACCAAAGGCAGCCCTGCAAACAAGCCCGGAGATCTGCAGGGACCGGGAAGTGGACCTGCTCACCATGGGAGCGAAAAGTCAGCAGGATACGGGTGAGCTGCCAGAGCTTCAGAGCCACAGATTGGACTGCCAGCATGAATTCAGAGGAGCCATGGACCCAGCGAGCACACAGTGAGTACGATATATGTGAGTGCCAGTGTGCACAAAGTGGGCCAATTCAACTCCTGGAACAAAGAAGAGCGCTTAAGGCGCAATACCTGCACAGGGCCGCAAGGGGACACTCCAAGCAAATACAAGATTCACCATATATCAGCAACATAGTAGGACCGTTATCTCTTTTATTATTTTTTTCCTTTACTATTTTTCTATCCTATTATATTTTATTTTTTACTACTGTGGTTTGGTATTGTTTGTTTTACCTTTTGGGTCTTTGGGTTTGTTTTGGTTTTTGGTTTTCTGGGGGGATAAGTTTTTTTTTTTTTTTTCTGGGGGATAAGTCTTTTCTAAAGTCCTAATACAAAGACTGGGCTAAAAATAATACCCACTAATGATGGGAAGACAGCAGAAAACCAGACCTGAGAACTCTGAAAATATGAGATCTAGGAATAATGGAGAAATGACAGAAATCATGAATACTTACCTACAAGAAATGCAGGAAGGAGAGTTCCGAATCTTAATCTACAATATGATGAAAGGATTGAAAAGAAGTTTAGAGGAGATGAAAGATGAGTTAGAAACACTGAAAAAGAATCAGAAAGAGGTTTGGAATGAAATGAAAGAGTCAATAAATGAAATGAAGTCAGCAATAGAAAGAAATTCTGGAAGATTAGAGGAAATGGAAAGTAGAATATCACTGTTAGAAGACAATTCATCCAACACCGAAAACACAGTCAATAGTATGCAGAAGTCATTACAGCAACAAAACCTAAACATACAGCAAATATGGGACAACATGAAACGCCCTAACTTACGGATAAAAGGCATTGAAGAAGGGATAGAGGTACAGACCAGGGGCATCAGTAATCTCTTCACAGAAGTAATTTCGGAGAACTAACCCTAACATGGAACAAGAGATAGATCTTCATGTTCGAGAGACATACAGAACACCATTAAGACAAGATCAAAAAAGAACCTCCCCACACAACACAATAGTCAAAATGACTAACATAGAGGCCAAAGAAAAGATCTTAAAAGCAGTGAAAACAAAAGTCAGGTGACATACAGAGGCAAAATAATAAGACTCACCCCAGACTATACAACCCAGGTCATGAATGACAGGAGAGACTGGTATGATGTGATCCAGACCTTGGAAGAAAATAACTTCCAACCGAAGCTCCTTTATCCAGCAAAACTACTATTCAAAGTCGACTGTGAAATAAAAGTATTTCAGGATAAACAAAATCTCAAAAAATTTATGAATTCAAAGCCAACACTAGAGAAAATACTTAAAGAAATAAACCATAAAGAAGAAAAAAGAAGCAGACTTCAGAACCAGAGAAGAGAGGAAAGTGATCAGAGGGACTTCTAAGTAAGGAAGAAAGAAAAAGCTACCAAATAGATGACAGAACACAAAATGACAGAAAACAAAAACCATATTTTAATAATAACTCTTTAACATCAGAGGACTTAACTCACCAATCAAAAGACATAGATTGGCAATGTGGATCACAAAACATAACCCAAATATATGCTGTTTTCAAGAAACTCACCTAACAGCCAAAGACACTCACAGACTGAAAGTGAAAGGATGGAAAAAGATATACCATGCTACTGGAGAACAAAAAAGGGCAGGGGCAGCAATCCTGATATCCAACAAAACAGACTTTAAATTAAGACACATCAGAAGAGACAAATCAGGGCACTTCCTTTCATTAAAAGGAACAATACACCAAGATGATATAATGATAGTAAATGTTTGTGCTCCAAAATGTGAATGCAACCACGTTTGTAAAACAAACCCTTTGGGATATCAGATCTCAAATAGACCCAAATACAATAATTCTGGGAGACTTCAATATGCTTCTCATACCACTGGATCGATCTTCAAGGCAAAAGTTGACTAAAGACTCTTTAGAACTAAAGAAAACTATAAACCAAATGGACCTAATAGACATATACAGAACATTTCATCCAAAAACTACAGAATACACATTCTTCTCATCAGCCCATGGAACCTTCTCCAAAATTGATCACATCTTGGTACACAAAGAAAGCACCAGCAAATTCAAAAGATGTAATATAATTCTTTGCATCTTTTCAGACCATAATAGAATTAAAGTAGAAATCAACAACAGGACACTCAAAAGAAACTATGCAAATACGTGGAGACTGAATGATACACTGTTGAATAATGAATGGGTAAGAGCAGAAATTAGGGAAGAAGTAAAGAAATTTTTGGAAATAAATGAAAACAGAGACACAACTTACCAAAATCTCTGGGACACTATGAAGGCAGTATTAAGAGGAAAGTTTATTGCATTGAGTGCTCACATAAGAAGGACTCAGAATCACCAAGTTCAGACCCTATTGGCACAACTTAAGGATCTAGAAAGACTGCAACCCCAAAGCCAGCAGAAGACAGGAAATTATTAAAATTTGACCAGAAATAAATGAAATAGAGAACAAAAAAACAATTCAAAGAATCAACAAAACCAAAAGCTGGTTCTTTGAAAAGGTTAATAGAATTGATAAACCCCTGGCCAACCTAACCAAAAGAAAAAGAGAATTAATGCAAACTACTAAAATCATAAATGAAAAAGGAGACATCACCACAGATAGTGAAGAAATTAAAAGGATTATCAGAAACTACTTTAAAAATTTATACTCCAATAGACAAGAAAACATGGAAGAAATCGATAGATTCTTAAACACATTTAACCTACCTAAACTGAACCAAGAAGACATAGCAAGCCTAAACCAACCAATAGCAAACAATGAAATGGAAATGGCAATAAAAATTCTTCCATCAAAGAAAAGCCCAGGTCCAGATGGGTTTCCAGCTGAATTCTACAAAGCCTTCAGTAAAGAACTAATACCAATACTTCATAACTTATTCCAGGAAATTGAAAGAGATGGAACTCTCCCAAATTCCTTCTACGAGGCCAGTATCACATTAATCCCCAAACCAAATAAAGATACCTCAAGAAAGGAAAACTACAGACCAATAACTTTAATGAACATAGATGCAAAAATTCTAAACAAAATACTAGCCATATGCATTCAAAACCATATCAAGAGAATAATACACCATGACCAAGTTGGTTTTATCCCAGAAAAACAAGGTTGGTTCAACATACACAAATCAATACATGTCATCCACCACATAAATAGAATCAAGAATAAAAACCACATCATCATAGCAATAGATGCTGAAAAAGCCTTCAACAAAATCCAACACCCATTCATGTTAAAAACACTACAGAAAATTAGAATAAAAGGAACATACCTCAACATCATTAAGGCAATATACAACAAACCCAAAGCCAACATTATACTGAATGGGGAAAAACAGCAAGAATTTCCCCTATAATCGGGAACAAGACAAGGATGTCCACTATTACCACTCCTCTTCAATATAGTCCTTGAGACTCTTGCCACAGCAATAAGACAAGAGAAGGAAATCAAAGGAATTCAAATAGGAAGAGAGGAATGAAAATTATCCTTATTTGCAGATGACATGATCCTTTACCTGGAAGACCCTAAGAACTCAACCAAAAGACTTCTGGAGCTGATTGACAAATTCAGCAAATTTGCAGGATACAAAATCAACCTAAAGAAATCAGAGGCTTTTCTTTATACCAACAAGGAATCCACAATGAAATAAATAAAACAATCAATTCCATTCACTATAACCTCAAAACCAATAAAATACCTAAGAATAAACCTAACCAAAGATGCAAAAGACCTCTAAAACAAAAACTATAAAACATTAAAGAAGAAATTAAAGAAGACCTTGGAAGATGGAAAAACCTCCCGTGCTCATGGGTAGGCAGAATATATATCATCAAAATGGCCATTCTGCCAAAAATTATTTATAGATTCAATGCAATTCCCATAAAAATACCAACTACATTCTTCACAGACCTATAAAAAGCAATCATGAACTTTATATGGAGAAAGAAAAGACCCAGAATAGCCAAAGCAATTCTCAGCAACAAGAATCACGCAGGAGGCATCACAATCCCAGACTTCAAAGTATACTATAGATCAATAGTAGTAAAAACAGCATGGTACTGGCACAATAACAGGTACACTAACCAGTGGAACAGAATAGAAGATACAGAAACAAATCCACACACCTACAGTCAATTAATCTTTGACAAAGGGGCCAAACGCATATGCTGGAGAAAAGACAGCCTTTTCAACAAATGGTGCTGGGAGAACTGGCTATCCATTTGTAGAAAGATGGAACTAAACCCCTATATCTCACCATGCACAGGAATCAACTCAAGGTGGATCAAAGACTTAGAAATCAGACCAGAGACTGTGAAGTTATTAGAGGAGAACACAGGCTCATCACTACAACATATAGGCACAGGCAGTAACTTTCTCAACAAAACCTCCAAAGCTCAGGAAATTAAAGCAAGAATCAACAAGTGGGATAGCATCAAACTAAAAAGTTTCTTCTTATGAAAGGAAACCATCAAGAACCTAAAGAGGAAGCCTACAGAATGGGAGAAGATCTTTACCAGTCACCACCCTGATAGGGGTCTAATATCCAGAATATACAAAGAGCTCAAAAGACTGCACTAACAAAACAAACAACCCAATCAAGAAATGGGAAATCAAATTGAATAGACACTTTCCAAAAGAAGAGATACAAATGGCCAATAGATTCATGAAAAGATGTTCTACATCACTGGCCATCAGGGAGATGCAAATCAAAACTACACTGAGATTCCATCTAACCCCAGTCAGATTGGCAAGCCTAAAGAAATCAAACAATAATTAATGCTGGCGAGGATGTGGGGAAAGAGGAACTCTTACGTTGTCGGTGGGAGTGCAAACTAGTTCAGCCACTATGGAGATCTGTGTGGAGATTCCTTAGAAAACTGGGAATAGATCCACCATACGATCCAGCTTTACCACTCCTGGGTATTTTTCCAAAGGGGTTGAAAACAGAGAACTACAGCAACATATGCATACCTATGTTCATAGCAGCACAATTTGTAATAGCCAAAATTTGGAAACAACCTAGGCCCCTATCAACAGATGAATGGTTTGCAAAGTTATGGGAAATACACACAATGGGATTCTATTCAGCTATAAAGAAGAACAAAATCACATCATTCGTAAGAATATGGAAAGTGCTGGAAAGCATTATGTTAAGTGAGATCAGCTAAACACAGAAAGAGAAGGGACATATGTTTTCTCTTATATGCCCAAATGAGTGAGCATTGGGGATACCAGAGGGACTCCAGATAATGGAAGGGAAATCTCAGCAAAGTTTGAATGGAAAACTAAGAGAGGAAGGAGGCTGAACTTGATTGATGAGCGACTATTTCCAAATAGGTGTAAAAGTACAAATATAGCAAGGTTAGCCTGGGTATTAAGTATTGGGAGGGGGGAAGGGAAATGAGGGGGAGGAGAGGGCACCAAATACACATTAGATGTATAACATTTACTTTCAATAAAATAAATAAAAAATAAAAGCAAATAAATAAATAAAATAAAAAGTACTGGCACAAAGAGTTCTGGGAAGATGGTGGTGGCCGCGGTCGCCAACAATAGCTGGCAGTGGCCAAATAGGACAGATATTACTCTGATAAACCCTGAACATCAGATTTTGGTTTAATATCTGATAAGGAAAATATATAGAAACATTTATAGCCATGACTTCTTAACTAAAATATTAGAAAGAAGAGATGAACCAAGATGGTGGAGACAGTGGTGGCAGCAGTGGCCAGTATTCAGGACAGGTAGATAAATCCAATCCAACCCATCTTGAACTGTTAGATAAATCTCCCCCAAAAAAGACTGCTCCTGCACCACATGCTCAGGAATTCTGGACAACATACTATGTAAGAAAAATGCTCGGGAGGAGGGCCAAGATGGTGGTGGCAGCAACAGCCAGTATCAGGGAGAGGCAGGTAGATTCATTCTAATCTACCCTGACCTTTAGAGGAAATCTCCCCAAAAGTAGACTGTACCTGGCCCACATGCTCAGGAACTTTGGACAACATATTATGTTAGAAAAATGTTCAGGGCACATCAGATGGATCCCCGCATAGTCAGGTCAGCCAGCGCCACGTGTCCCAGGAGCCAAGGGTGCTCCTCTGCGCAGTGCTGGGGCTGGGTGTGCTTGGAGCAGCAGAACGCTCTCTCCATGGTGAAGCTGTGGGCCTCCACTCTTGGAGGAGAGATAAAACACATTGCTACTAAGTACTTGGGCCCCCAACTCCTGCAAAAGGCACATACTGTTTTCTTTAATAAAAAAAATATTGAAGGAGGGTCCAAAATGGTGGCAGACACCACTGTGACCATGACAATAGTTGGCAGTGGCCAAATAGGACATGTATTCCTCTGAGAAACCCTGGACATCTGATTTTGGTTTAATATGGAATTGGAACAACATATACATTTATAGCCATGACTTCCTACCTAAAATAAAAGAGTTCAAAGAGACGGATCAAGATGGCAGAGATGGCAGCAGTGGCAGTGGCCAGTATTCGGGAGAGGTAGATAAATCCAATCCAATCCACTTGAACTGTTGGAGAAATATCCCCAAAAAAGACTACTCCTGCCCCACATGCTCAGGAATTCTGGACAACATACTATATAAGAAAAATGCTCGGGAGATGGGCCAAGATGGCAGTGGCAGCAACAGCCAATATTGGGTAGGGGCAGGTAGATTCATTCTAATCTACCCTGACCTTTTGAGGAAATCTCCCCCAAAGTAGACTGCCCTTGCCCCCACATGCTTAGGAACTCTAGACAATGTGCTATGTAAGAAAAATGTTCGGAGCATGTCAGATGGAGCCCTGCATTGTCGGGTTGGCTGGCATCGCGCGTCCAAGGAAACAAAGGCGCTCCTGGCCGCTGTGCTCCTCTGTGCAGCACTGGGCCTGGGTGTGCTTGGAGCCGCAGAACCGCTCTCTCTGGTGAAGCTGTGGGCCTCCACTCTTGGTGGGGAGATAAAACACATTGCTACTGCCTGGACCTTCCCAACTGGAACCTGCAACAGTAACAGCTGAACTCACTATGTTCTGCAGAGATCCAGAGCAGTGCTCAAAACATTGTAAGTGAACTAGCTGTTCCTGTGGGACACTGCCCAGTGCAGCTCAAAGGACTTGTGCAGCAAGCAAAAAACTCACAGGGTTAGAGACTTTGTAGTTTACCCTATTGAAGGTGGGGATAGAGTCAGCTGTCAGATAGAATCTGTCTGCAGACAGCCCCCAGGGCCAATCAGGCAAAGAGGCCTATAGTCCAAAGTCACAGAATCCTAGTAGGGTCTCCAAAGATCACCATAAACCACCCAATTGTGGTGGCTGAGAAGAAGTCAGACCAACTGAGTCCTATCTGTGGAAACACAGACTCCTATAGATAGAAAGTGTCTGGTCCAGTGGCACCTGCAAACTATGTAGGCAGGGAGAGATGCAAGATCAGAGTCTATGGAAAGCTTGGAGACCCATGCTTACACTAGAACCAGCCACCTGCATATACTGAAAGAGTGTTAAAGACAGGCCCTTTTGAGAGCTCAGAAACTCAGGCTTGTAGCAGGTGAGGGTATGGTGGCACTTGGCACCTGCACTGACAGAGAGAGAGATACCAGGTTTCAATCATTTAAGGAGACCAAAAAGTGGGTCTACAAACTGACATAATTGCTGAAAGAATCCACGCAGACTTAGGAAGACTGCAGAGGTCAAGTCTGCTTAGTATTCATATATTTGTAGAGTTGTTTCATTGTGTGTGTTTGTTTGTGTGTGTGTATGTGTACTTTTTTGTGCTCTCCACCAACCCTTTTACAACTTCTTTCCTCTTTTGAATCTACTCTCTTCTGTCTATTCCTTTTATTTGTTTGGTTTCTTTGTCTTGTGTTAAATCTACTTCATATCACTATAACTAAATAACTCCACATTGGTTATTAGACCCCTCCTGTATATTCACTCTAATATCTAATATATATTTACCTTACTGCAATCAAGCTCTCATTTTACTTGATCCTAACTCTCTATTTTACCCTATTCTTGCCTTTACTACTTTATCACTTTTCTTCTCACTCAGCCTTCACCACTGAATATAATACAACTTGCCTTTGTATATACCAGCTGACACCTACAGCATGAGAGGAAGCTCTCAAGAAGATATAAACTTAGATACAAACAAAGATACAAACTTAATAAACCTGAAATCATGAGAAGGAGGAAGAGCAAGCAATCAATGAGTTCTCCAAACCCCACAATAACAGAACCTGACAACACAGAATTGCAGAGATCAGCCAGAAGGATAAGTCAAAACTTTAATAGTAGAAATGCTATGGGATTTCAAAAAAGAATTTAGAGTCTGAAAGAAATAAAGAAACAAACAAAAAAATTTGACACCCTGAAAAGAAATCAGAAAGAAGCTCTGAAGAAAGTGAAGGATGAAATAATTTAAGTTAAAGCAACAATACAAACTATGAACAATAGACTAGACCACATGGAAAATAAAATCCAACGTGACCACTCCAAAATATATAGTACATAATTTACAAAAAAGTTCTCCAGCATAAATTGAAGTGATATGCCCTAAGAATAATAGTCATATCAGAGAGTAGAAACTGAAACCAAAGAGATCAGCACTCTTTTCAAAGAGGTAATATCAGAAAATTTTCCAAACATAGAAAAGAGATAGCTGTTTAGGTACAAAAAACATATAAAACCCCCTTTAGACAAGATCAAAGTAAACGTTTACCATACTACATAATAGTCAAACTGACTAATGTAGAGGCCAAAGAGATCATTTTAAAGGTGAAAAAAGCATAAGGCCAAGACATATTTAAAGGCAAACCAATTGGAATCACTCCAGATTTCCCAAACCAAGTCCTGAAAGCCAGGAGGACCTGAAGCAACATATTCCAAACTCTGAAGAAAGCAACTTGCAGCTAAAAATTTTCTACCCAGTAAAAAATATCTCTCAAATTGGAGAGTGAAATAAAAATCTTCCATGAAAAACAGAAGCTGAAACAATTTATGTCTTCCAAACCAGCACTAGAGAAAATACTTAAAGAGATTAACTGAAAAGAAGAAATAAGTAATAAATGACAGAACCAGAGAAACAATGATTTTCATCAAACAAACAACTAAGCAAAGAACAAATACTACCTCAAACAGAAGTTAAAACTAAAAATGTTAGGCATTAAAATCATCACTCAATAATCACACTGAACACAACTGGCCTCAACTCCACAGTAAAAAAGACATAAGGTGGAAAAATGGATTAAAAATAATAATTTATCTATCTGCTGCCTGCAAGAAACACATCTTACAAGGAAAGATAGTAACAAACTAAAGGTGAAGGGCTGAACCAAGGTAATTCATGCCAATGGAACTTGAAGACAAGCAGAAGTAGCAACCATGATAGTAGACAAATTATACTTCAAGCCCAAGCTTATCATAAGAGACAAAGCAGCTCATTTTTTGCTAGTAAAAGGAACAATCCAGCAAGAAAAAATAACAATAGTCAACATTTATGCCCCAAACCTAGGTGCAGCTGTTTTTATAAAACAAGCTCTTTGTGACATTAAGTCACACATAAATCTCAACTTCAACACTCCTCTCACACCACTAGACTGATCTTCTACATAAAAGGTCAGTAAAGACTCCTCAGACCTAAAGAACACCTTAAAACCAAATAGACTTACTAGACACATACAGAATATTTCACCCAACGACAGCAGAGTTCATATTTTTCTCAGCTGCTCACAGAGCCTTCTCCAAAATAAACCACATTCTGGGCCATAAAGTGAGAAATAGCAAGTTTAAAAAATGTGACATACTTCCCTGTGTCTTTTTAGACCACAATGGAATGAAACTAGAAATCAACTATTAGAAGGCCCAGAGAAACCACATAAACAAATGGAGACTGAACACCACACTACTGAATGAAGAATTGGTCATAGAAGAAGTCTGGGGTGAAATTAAGAAATTCCCAGAAACAAATGAAAATAGAAATACAGCATATCAAAACTTGGGACACCTTGAAGGCAGTATTAAGATTAAAATTCATACCACTGAATGCCCACATAAGAAAAACAGAAAATACTAAATAAATAACCTAATAACACACCTCAAACCAAAACCAAATAAAGACCACTCAAGAAAATAAAACTATAGGCCTATATTTTTATGAACTTCATAAAAAAAAAACATGAACAAAATTTACTAGCAGCACTCATTCAAAACCACACCAAAAAGATCATATACCATGACCAAGTAAGGTTCATCCCAGGAATGCAAAGCTAGTTCAATATACAAAAACAATCCATGTAATTCATCACATAAATAGAACAAAAGACAAAAACCACAAAGTCATTTTAATAGATCCTGAAAAAGCATTCCTCAAAATCTAACACCCATGTATGCTAAAAACACTACAGATAATTGAAATAGAAGGAACATACCTCAAATTCATAAAGGCAATATACAATAGACTCACAGTCAACATCATATTAAATGGGGAAAAATAGCAAAAAATCCCCCTAAAAATAAGAAAAACCCAAGGATGTTCATTATCCCCACTTCTTTTCAATATAGTACTTGAGACTCTAGCCAGAGCAATAAGGCAAGAGAAGAAAATCAAAGTACAATGTCAAAAGGAGAACTAAAACTTTCTCTATTTGCAGATGACATAATACTATTCTTAGAAGACTCAAAAAATCAACCAAAAAGCTTATAGAACTCAACAAAAAATTTAGCAAGTATCTAGATACAAAATCAATTTTTAAAAAAATTAGAAGCTATTCTGTATACCAACCATAAACCCACTAAAAAGAAATCTAGAAAACATGTCTACTCAGGATATCCCACAAAAAATACATAGGAATAAACTTAACCAATGTGGTAAAAGAACTCTACAAAAAAAAAATCATAAAAAATTGAAAAGAGACATCAAATAAGACCATAGGAGATGGAAGGTTTTTTCATGTTCTTGGATAGGCAGAATAAATATCATCAAAATGGCCATTCTTACAAAAGTGATATATAGATTTCAATGCAATACCATTAAATAACCAAGGTCATTTCTCGCAGAAATAGAAAAATCAGTCCTTAAATTAATTTGGAAAAACAAAAATCCAGAATAGCCAAAGTAATTCTCGGTAAGAAGAACCATGCAGGAGGCATCACAATACCTGACTTCAAACTATACTACCAAGCTATAGTAATAAAAACAGCATGTCACAAAAGCAGACACATAGACCAATGGAGAATAGATACTCAGAAAGAGCTGTTTAAAATTGATTTTTTTGACCGAGGGGCCACAAACATACACTGGAAATAAGATATCCTCTTCAACAATTGGTGTTGGCAAAAGTGGTTAACCATATGCAGAAATTTGGAAATAAAACCCACTTATTCATCCTTCACAAGAGTCAATTCAAGGTGGATCAAAGACTTAGAAATCAGACCAGAGACCTTGCAGCTTCTTGAAGAGGACATAGGTCCAACACTTTAACACATAAGCATAGGTAAAACCTTTCTCAACAAGACTCCAAAGGCACTATAAATTAAAAGGAGGATATATTTATGGGATTGCATTAAACTGAAGATCCTCTGTACAGCAAAGGATATTATCAAGCACCTCAACAGAGAGCCAACAGAATGGCAGAACATTTTTGCCAACTATTCCTCCAATAGAGGACTAATATCTAGAACATACAGAGAACTCAAGAAACTCACTGATAAAAATCAAATAACCCCATCTACTCAAAAGAATGGAAACCAAAATACAAAGCTGATGCATGCATATATATGTTCATAGCCACACAATTCACAATAGCCAAATTATGGAACAAGCTACAATGTCCATCAACAGATGAATGGATTATAAAACTATGAGATATGTTTACAATGGAATTTAACTCAGCCACAAAGAAGAACAAAATTATGTCATTTGGGGGGGAAATGGATGAAACTGGAGAACATTATGCTAAGTGAGATTAACAAGTCATGAAAAGTAAAGAATAGGATGCCCTACCTAATATTCAGAAGCTAGGAAGAAAGAGGGTCATAGGAGGAATTCTAGATGAAGAAGCAGCAAATAGGGAGAACTAACTTAAAGAAATGGGAGGGAGAAAAAGGGAAATTTCCTGATGTAGATGATAAACATTCACAAACATATCAAAGTGAATCACTAAGCGAAACATGCAGAGGGAGGGAGGAAGAAATGGGGTGGGAATTGGGGAAGAGCTAAATGAGTGATGTGTGCATGTATGCCTCTACCATCTTGTGCCCTATTAAGATGTATGACTACAGGGCACCAATAAATAAAAATAATAAAAAAATGAATTTTAGGAAAAGTAAACATAAATAGCTAAGCGGGATAGAAAGAATGACTACTAACAATTTTGAAAATCTCAAGTGCAAGTTTATTCTCATGATATTTCAATTTTATCTTATCACCTCATTTAATTCTTAAAGAAGAAAGTACAGTATTAAGTGCATTGAGATGGCCATCAGGAATTAATATACTTGAGCTTACATATTCTTCCAACTTTACAAGTTACAAGTGATAGTAAGTTAAGCATTTTCTCTACTCTTTATAATTATTAATGGCAATATGTCAGTGTTACTGATGACCTAAGAAATTAGACACAAATTTTCAGCATCAGTTAGGAGATGATGAATCATGTAATAGTAAAGGGATCTATCACTGAAGAAAGTGAAGTAGTGGTGATATGTTCTCAGAAAATGTTGGCAGTTCTTTATCTTATCTAATTATTCCCATTTGGCAAACATAGCCATGAATTCCACTGTGCTTTCAATGTCCTTGTTATCTATGATCTATCATATTGTGAGATTCTTGGTCTATGTATTTGATTTTCTAATGATATAAATTTTAACAGAATTAGAAAGAGTTGAGGTTGCTGGGCATGGTGGCGCACACTTGTAATCCCAGCATTCGGGAGGCTGAGACTGGAGGATCGCAGTTCACGGACAGCCTCAGCTACCCAGTGAGGCCCTCCACAACTTAGTTAGTCCCTGTTTCAAAATAAAGAATAAAAAATAGGGCAGGGGGGTGTAGCTCGGAGGTCAAATTCCCCTGGGTTCCATCTCCAGACCCGTAAAAAAAAAAAAAAAAAAAAAAAAAAAAAAGAAAGAGTTGAGGTAAAGATGATATAATTTTTAGTATTAATACTCTTTAGAAACCAACAAAGTCTTTTCATATTTTATGCACTCAATGTTTAAAAAATAAATAAAAATAAAATAAAGTAGAAGGGTAACATAAATGAGTACTTTAGAGGCCAAAGAATAGGATTCCATAGCATATATATATATATATATATATATATATATATATATATATATGATTATTACATACAATATATAAGATTATTACATATATAAGATTATTGATATTTTCCCAGTTTGTATAACATAATACATTTGAGTGGTGGCGCACGCCTGTAATCCCAACATTTGGGAGGCTGAGACCAGAGGATCATGGTTCACAGACAGCCTCAGCTACTTAGTGAGGCCCTCAGTAACTTAGTAAGACCCTGTTTTCAAATAAAGAATAAAAAATAGGGCAGAGGGTGTAGCTCGGAGGTTGAATGCCCCTGGGCTCCATCCCCAGACCCACACAAAAAATCTCCCCCCAAACAAACAAACAAACAAACAATCAAAAACACCAAAAAACAAAAAAATACATTGAAAGTTTTTGCATATACTTTTAAATGTAAATATTATATATATACATATATTTACATATATGTTGCTCAAATTCATATGTAAAAATATATCAATGCCAAATAGGCTTTCAAAACATGTTCTAAAATAAGAAAATCTGTTTAAGTATGAGAACATATACATAGTACCATAGCACATTCCCCCATTAGAAACACTTTATCTGAAAAATTTTAAGTATTCTGATATCTAAAATAAAATATGTTCTGTGGAGAATAATTTGTTTTTAGTAAAAGGCTGTCACTTCTTATGTGGAATATGTATTCATGAGTGGTTCTTTATATTTCTTCTGAACTCTTCTATACTATAATATCCGGAAAGACATTTATGTAGGGTAAGTATACTAACTCTGATATTTTCTTTCAACAGTTTTGTTCTCAGTAATTATAATAACAACAAAAATATCAGATATGAATAGACTGTTTTCCCCAATGTAAATTCTTCACAACAAACCTATATTTTAATTTCATAATTTATTTTTCCTGTGTATATAAATAAAAAATATGTGTGAGGTGGGATATTTTACACTCATAATTCTTTGCATATTAACTTATCAAAGTGTAGGCACTGTGACACTCTTTAAATGAATTCAATTTAAGGCTTACAAAGCTGACCATATTCACCATTAAAATGCCAGAACTTATTAACCTATTTTTTGTTGTTGTTCTTTCTGGTCCCATTCAGACCATTTCTTACTTTAAGAATTACTGTATCCGAAGGCTTAAACTTAGTGATTTCACTGAACTTTGCCTATTGCAGTATATCTGCCTTTCTTTTTGTCATAATGGTATGCAATTATGAAAAAGGTGAACCAAATTAAGATAGGGCAGTGATTTTTAAAGACTAATATAATATAACTGCATTTCAGTGAGTTTAAAGTTATGGAAAAATTCTAAAGTGAATTATAAAATGGCATGTGAGCTTTCAGATAGCAAATAGTAATCATTACAAAGTAAGGTGAATGAACATCAAGACATATCAAATTATCAAGTACTTTTTTAAAGAGTTCTTTTAGGTAGGAAGAGTCAGAAATTCTATAAACATAGCATATCTGAATTTCAACAGGCAAAGACATTTTGATAGTACTCTGGACAAGACAGTAAAATGTAGACTAGATGCTCACCATAGTAAATGTGTAACTGACTGAAAGACCAGATTGTAAAACTGCTCACTGCTGGCTCATTATTACCCTGGATTAAAGTCTAGGGAGTCTGCTGCAGGTTTGTGTCCTCATCCCTGCTGTGTTATTCCATGCCATGGTGATCAAAGGAAGAGATGGAGCCAGTCTAATGAGATGTACCTTAGTAGGAGCTGCAGGAAAAGAGTTCAAGCAATGAAATGTAAGGGTAACACACAAGGAAAAGACTTACAGGCTCTTAGTTCATTCTTTTGTAATTTGCATTGGTAGTCTTAAAATTAATTAAAAAAATTAACTGTGGGCAATCTACTTTCTTGAATTGGTGACTTTGAAGAAGTTTAGAGCAATCAGAATTTTCTCCCAGTGCATCTGACTTTGTTTTAGATTTCTATACCAAGAAAGAGAGGGTCATGTGATTCTGAAGTTTGGGGAAAGGGGAAAATATTAAAGTTATGTATTTATCCATAACCTGAATATGATTTTCTCTTTTAAAATTATTTCTTAACCTATATACTTAGTTTTCTATAAAATATGCACAATAGAAACTTAAAAATGGAAATTCAATTTTAAGCTGTATACATCATGTTAATATCTACATATACTTATTTACAGATAAAACTCACACAGTTACAATTGATTCATTAAATAAAATGAATAAATATATAACCTTAAATCAGAAGAGTTAGACTTATTTCTGAAATTAAATATAAGAACGGTAGTAAAGGAAAAAAAAAAAGAAAGTTACCGGAAAGCAAGACAAAATCTTTTAAAATAAACTTTTTAATAGATACCCACTTTTCTTTCTTCCTTCCTTCCTCTTTCCTTTCTTCCTTCCTTTCTTCCTTCTTTCCTTCCTCCTTCCTTCCTTCTTCCTTCCTCCCTCCCTCTCTTTCTTTCTTTCTTTCTTTCTCTTTTTTTTCTTCTTTTGGTATTGGGAATTAAACACAGAGACATCCTACTTCTGAGCTATACTCTCAGTCCTATTTTATTTTTATTTTGAAACAGGATTTCACTACATTGCAGAAGGCCTTACTAAGTTGCTGAAGCTGGCCTTAAACCTGTTATCCTCCTGTCTCAGCCTTCCAAGCACTGGGATTACAGGTGTATGCCACCACCCTAACTTAACTCATATTTAATTTTTAAGAATGAAACTATCACCTTTACATGTATATGTTTTATCACATTTTAATGGGAGAGTAATGTTCAATAAAACTATAAAACCAATAATGTACAAAAACCATGGCACCTGCAATTCTAATAGAGAATTTTAAAAATTCTTTTTGGTAAAATCTACTAGAACAAAGAGCTATCATATTAAGTTGGATTGGTATTGCATGCACATTTTTCTTTCCTAAGTCAAAGGTTAAATACAAATGTGGATTGGGAATTGCAAATTGAATCTAAAGACAAAATATTAATCTCTGCCAGTTGTATTGACACAATTTGGACAGATGGCCTAGCTGAAACTTGATTTGACAAAAATCCATTGTGACTGCTCCTTAACTACATCTACATGGCTCATATAGTAAAATAGAATGCATGATTTCTCAATATTCCTGATGAGTAAAGTTGGAACTAGGCAGATTTTCTTGAAGTGTACATTTCAGTGAAGAATGCTGAGTGCTTGTCAATGCATCTCTATTTCTATTACTTTGCATGTAAAGTAAAAACATACTCCATCATTTTTAAGGGAACTGGAAGAACTTTGGCAGCCTCTACAATAAAACTATGATGATGGACAGTACTATATAAATTAAAATAGAAACTAATTGGATAGTTGTTTAAAACCTATAAAATGTCTCAAAGGCAAGATGTTAATGCTTGAATGAGAAATTTTTATTATAACCCAAACCTCCATTCCTGCTACATTTCATTAATATAACTATTATGATAATTTAGTCAAATGGGGATGCAGGACAGTTGCATTTTAAATATGGCTGATTGCAGCTTCAGTATTTTTGACAAAGAACTGTGTAGAGGCAAAATCTTTACATGTACATTCTTTGGTTGGACCTCCATTCTCATCTTACCTGTATTTGCTTGCTTAGTTTTCACGGGTTTAAACTACATTTCCAATACAGCCTTATAAATACTATCATAAGCCAGGCATGGTGGAGTACGCTTGTAATCCCAGTACTTGGGAGGTTAAGACAGGAGGATTACAGGTTTACAACCAGCCTCTGCTATTCAGTAGGCCCTCAGCAACTTAGTGAGACCCTGTTTCAAGATAAAGAATAAAAAATCAGGGCTGGGAGTGTAGCTCAGAGACAGAATGCCCCTGGGTTCCATCCCCAGTACCACAAAAAATACTATCATAAATGTGTTTTCATTATTCCAAGACATATTTAAACAATTGGCTATTTACTACCAAATGATGACAAATGTTTAGCATCTTTGTGAACATGCTTATTTGGGTGATATCCTTCAGGCAGCTTCAGTGAATTTTAACTTGACAATTAAGAAAATGAATACAAAACAAACTTTTATTAGCCTGGAAAACTTTTATTAACTTTTATTAACAGCGTGTGGGTTATCTCCTGTTATTTTTCATTCCACTCTGGATTTAATCTTTATTTCTGAGTAATTCAGTAAGTCTATATATTACCTACTCAACAATACAAGCAACTCCCCACACTCATATATACATAGAAGACTTAATGAATATTTCAAATTTTGAAAAATAAAGACTCTATTGCATAGAATTCCATTAGAAGAACTTTGGTTAATAATAAAATAGGTGAACACAGCAGAAGGCTGCCCTGCTTGCTTGTGCCTGGGTAGGACTGGGAGATCTAAGTGGCATATGAGAATTTTCCAGATCATGCTTTTTATTTTTCTCTGTACTATGTCTTCTATATCTCCTGTTTCGTAAAGATGGTTTCAAAATTAGAACCATTTCTATACAGGAAGACAACTGGATGTTTACATTTTTAGGCACAATGATTTCTCGACTCTCCACCCAGCCTGCAAATGAAGACATGATTGCACAGTGGTCTTCTCCAGGCTGGTGTCTCAGGAGGGAGGGAGAGAACTGGTGGCCCGCACAAACTAAAGAACTGGTCTCCAGCTGGTGCTCGGGAGGGGCATGATAACCAAGAGAGGGTAGTTTGCTGTGAAGCATAAGGTTTTCTAGTGGTGTTGGTAGACAAATTTTTAGAAAAAAATGATAAATGTTATTTCTAGGTTGAAGAATTTTTTTTTTTTTTTTTTTTTTTTTTTTTTTTTTTTTGGTGGTACTGGGGTTCCTGGAAGCCCTTCTACCTCCGGGCTACACACCCAGACCTATTTTTACTTTTTTCTTAAATTTGGAAACAGGGTCTCCTAAGCCAGCACGCGCGGCTGGCTTCGAACCTGCGCGATCCTCCTGTCTCTGCCTCCCAAATGCGGGGATTACAAGTGTGCGCCACCACGCCTGGCACTGTTTAAGGCTTTTTAAACATCTTCCGTCTGGATCATTGTATCACTTACACATGATGGGATATTCAAGTAAATTTATCTTTCTGCATTTTTCCCCTAATTAGATTTTTTTAGAAATGAAGAACTGTAGGACCCCAGCACCTCAACCGCCCCGCATTCGGCATTCGGGACTTTCCGCCCCAGATTTACAGTACTGGGGCTTTCCATTGCTGGGACTTTACTTCCCTGTGTTCCAGCAACTGGCTCACGGCAGAAACTGTTGCTAGCTCCAACTGTTGCTAAGTGCCAAAAAGAATAATACCTGATAAACTACCCAATCCTAGTAAAGGTCATTAGTAAGAACCAATGACAATGAGACACCTAATGCTTAATGTTAACTGTACTTTTGAGTTTTAAGAGTATAAAAGCTGTAAACCTTGGTTACCGGGGGTCGCCTCCCTCTTGTTTGCGGGCGACCCCAGCCCGCTGGCTGAAATAAACCTCTTGATTGCATCGACTTCTGCCTGTGAGCGATTCCTGGGCGGGTGCGCGCTTCCTGGGGCCATCAGGTCCAACAGAACAGAACTTTTATTAATTTGGGGAGCCTGTTTCAAGTCACATTCGTCGTGAGCATCAATATGATTGAGTCATTTAAAGATATATATGTGAATCCATTAACATCCTGTCCAGGATAATGTGTTATCTGGGTAAACACTGTCTGGCAGCGCTCCTCAATGCTAAGCTTAAGCTTCACTGATGCCTTCCAGGTGCTGTCCATGGGCTCTGCCCCAGCCATGTTCAAGTATTAGCATTATTCTCTAGGCCTTGGGTAAGTCTTCAAGATCTGGCTCACCTTGTATAACTAAAATTGCTTTTCTACCCATTGGAAAAGATAAGAAAAGTACATGTTAAACCGGGCGTGGTGGCGCACAATTGGAATCCCTGCGCTTGGGAGGCCAAGACAGGAGGATCGCACAGGTTTGAAGTCAGCCTCAGCTAGTTAGTGAGCAACATAGTGAGACCCTGTCTCCAGTAAAGTATAAAATAGGTCTGGGAGTACAGCCCGGAGTTAGAAAAGCCCCTGGGTTCTACCTTCAGTACCACACACACACAAAAGAAATTACACGATATTATTATTATTTTTTTCAGATTAGACTTAACTTTAATATAGCAGGCTTACTGTGTGTGCGTGGGTCAAGGGTTGGGGTACTGGGGATTGAACCTGAGTGTGTTCTACCTCTGAGCTACACCCCCAGTCCTATTTTATTTTTTATTTTGAAACAGGGTCTTACTAAGTTATCATACACTGGTCTCAAACTTGTGATTCTCCTGCCTCAGCCTTCTGAGTACTGGGATTATAAGCATGCACATGGCACCTTGCTGCACATTTATCTTTATTTATTTATTTTTTTGTGGTACTGGGAATAGAATCCAGGGGCATTGTACCTCCAAGCTATGTACCCATCCCCATTTTTTTCAGTCTTTTTTTTTTTTTCCCAAAATAGGGTCTCACTGAGTTGGAAAGGGCCTAAGTAGCTGAGGCTACTAAGAACCACAATCCTCTGGTCTCAGCCTCCTGAATGCTGGGATTACAAGGGTGTGCCACCACAACTGGCACACCTTTTAATAACAATATTAATCATTTTACCGTAGTTACCTTTTAATAACAGTATTAATCATTACTATTAATTAATTATTAATTAATACTATTTTAATAATACTAATAACAAGAGTTATTATTCATTAGGCGTACCATTAAATTGACCCATTAAATTGTACACTATATTCTACAGATGACAAGCTAATATACAGAATATTTTATTAACTTACTCAGGCTTTAGCTAAGATTCAGATTTTTAAACATTAGAGTCAGTGTTAAGCCCTAAATTAATAATTTAAAATTCTTAAAGTTCTTTGTTCATCACTTATTCCACAAATATTTATTGATCATCTATGCTATAGCAGAAAATTTTCAGCAGTGTGTGAAACTGTAAAAACAAATCCTTCACCTATGTGTTTTAAAAGAGAAAATAGACACAAATATGTACAATGTGTAAGTAAATGACTTAACAAGCTATAAGGTCATATGCTGCTAATGACAAAAATAGAGCAGACTATTAGGCATCTGGAAGGTTGGAGAGTATGTTAGAAACATGATTGCTGTATTAAGTGAAATAATTTAAAAATGAATTTTTATCCAAGACTTGAAAAATAATTTCTTTTAAGTAAATAAATATTTATTTATTTATTTATTTATTTATTTATTTATTTATTTATTTATTTATTTTTTGGTGGTACTGGGGGTGGAACCCAGAGGCTTTCTACCTCTGGGCTATACTCCCAGACCCATTTATACTTTATTTGGAAACAGGGGCTCACTAAGTTGCTGAGAGCCTCACTAAGTAGCTGAGGCTGGCTTTGAACCTGTGCGATCCTCCTGTCTCAGCCTCCCAAGCACAGGGATTACAAGCGTGCGCCACCACGCCCGGCTAAGTAAATAAAATTTAAAGCAGGGCTGGAGGGGTAGCTTAGTGGTAGAGCACTTGCCTAGCATGTGTGAGGTCTTAAGTTCCATCTCAGCATCACACACACACATACACACACACACACACACACACACACAAAGATAAATTAAGACCTCTATTTTCTGCCAGCTCACTGTGCTGAGGTTGGCATGGGCATAGCGGGGCATATCAGCATTGTGGTAGCCCTGTAGAGAATGACAGAATAATAGGATATATTGAAGTGGCTCCTCTTTATGGAATGGAACATTTCACCTGGAGATCTGCCATTGGGTAAAACGGACAATATCCTCACAGTTTGGCTGCTTCCCGTCCATCCTTCCATTATCCATGTAGGGTAGCTCTTATTTTTCATGTTACTAGAAGAGGTCAATGCCTCGTTAATTTTTATATACCCATATAACTACATCTACAAGGCCTAGTATTTAGAATAATGCTTTTCAGATGTGTAAGTAGTAAATTTATATACATTGCAAAAATATTTTCATTTTTGAAGTAATATGCTTCTTAAAAGAAAGCCACAATATTTTGTGGAAATTATTCATGAACTATAACAAGAAACAATTGTGTGAGAAAACATAAAGCTGTTTAACTTAATTAGACTTTTGCCAATGTTTTCTTTTTTTCTGGTACTCAGAAGAAGGCTTTAAAGTGCAGAAAAGAAGCTAAGGCCAAGAGGACAAATATCTTTCTGTCCTCTGTACTGTAAACACAGCTTCCTTTCCTGGCTTGCTAAATGCCACTAATTCCATATTAAACTGTTATTTCCTACAATAAATAAAAAAATCCATCCTTGCATTTATATATAGTTTTCAATTAACTCAGATACATAACTGTTTTAGATTGGTGAAATAAGTTCTTATAAAGAACAATTTGTGAAAGCTAGGAAAATGAGGGCTGGAACTCATGCAGAGCTGTATAAAGGGGAGCTGCTAAAAATAGCTCGCTGTAAATGAGGTAGCAAATTTGTTGATTGGTTTGTCAGAACCCTTTTTTTCTTGATCATTTTCCAAAAGAAAGAGCAAACATGAGTACTAGCAATTTTCTTTTTTTCCTTGCTCCCCAGATTTAGTTCATTTATTGCATGATTTTTCTCTGTGCTCCTCTTTCAGTGAAGTCTATAGAAAGCATGGATTCTCTGCTGGTCTATAGCAGCAGGCAGTAGCTCATGGGGCACATTTGTCGCCTCCCCAGGGATCAATCAGCTAAACTGGGTTGCATGGGTAAGCCAACGGGAAGAAGACGATGGTAATTACAGACACGCACTGATCTTCCCACCCTCTCCCATGGCGCTCAGGAGGTGCCAAGGATTTCTAAATAATTATCTGATTAATCATAAGAGAAATTTCACTTCCACACACTTTCCAGATATACTTCAAATGAAACTATTAAATTCTCTAAGTGGGACATAGTATAAACATTTTTTTTATGTTAATGCCCTCTTTGTTCCAAACATATCTAAAATTAATGCTAAAACTTAGTTTTCATGATTCCCTACCTGCATTCCTGAGTCAAGCATTCAGTGGTGGCTTTGTGTGGACAGTGCATTGCTCTTGCCTCCAAAGAAGAATCTAGATTTGCTCCAAATCTAGAAACAGGATCAGACGCACCATTTGACAACGGACTAGACTGTTCTCTATTTAATTTTTGGTAAGCAATAAAGAATGTGTGTATGTGGCACCTATGGGGCCTACCAAGTAACGCTGAAGTCAAGGGTCATACATTTTAACAGTTGAGAGGCAAATGTGAAGATTCTTTAGTAACATTTCCAGAAAATCACATGAATTAAGTGCAGTGGTCAGGGGGCTGACATGGCAGCAGTAAGATGTTTAATATTGGCATCATAAAGTTTATTCGCTTGCCTTTTTTTTTTTCACAGTATCTAGAATTAGTGAAAACATACAGAAGGTGTAAGAATGGGAAAACTGAAGGCTCATGAGCGATTGTGTGTATTTATGACAGCTCCTGTATTTCAAAAGGCCAGGAAATGGCCAACTCTGAAAGCTTTGCCCATCTGGAGGCAGCTGTGCTCTGGACCCCTGCAGAGCCCTGAAGAGTCCATCTTACAGAAATGTTTGTTTCCAAGAAGGTTTCCTTTCACCTTCCATTTCTACTGCCTTCATCTTTGCCCCCCCATGCCTGTGTGTCTTTCGTCTCCAGATTCTCTTCCTTAGCCCAGTTATGCATTTGCCAAATATAGCTTTCTGAGGCACAGTTATAATCACATTCCAATCTTTCTCAGAAACCTTCCCACATTCAAAACTACACACACAAATATGATACACATGGAAAAACAAATGCACAATTATAGGATAATGAGTAGACAAATTTATCAAGTAGCAACTAAGATTAGAAAATGCAACTATGTTATTATGTTTCAATTTCTTTCTTTTTTTAAATTGGTGCATTGTAGACATACATCTGTTTTTAAATAGTTTATTTATTTATTTATTTATTTATTTATTTATTTATTTAATTTTGGTAGTACTGGGGTTCCTAGAAGCCCTTCTACCTCCAAGCTACACTCCCAGACCTAAATATATATATATATATATATATATATATATATATAAATATATATATATATATATATATATTTATTTATATATATATATATATATATATATTTTTTTTTTTTTTTAAATTTGGAAACAGGCTCTCTTAAGCCAGAGTGGCTGGCTTTGAACCTGTACGATCCTCCTGTCTCTGCCTTCCAAGCGCAGGAATTACAAGCGTGCGCCATCACGCCCGGCCCATAGTCATACATCTTAATGGAGTGCAAGATGGTAGAGGCATATACGCACACAACACTCATTTAGCCTTTCTCCAAATCCCACCCCATTTCCTCCCCTTCCCTCCTTCTCATGTTTGCCTTAGTGATTGACTTTGATATCATTGTGAATGTCCAATACGTACATTAAGGAATTTAACTTTCTACTCCCATCCCCTTTAGTTAGGTGACCTTGTTTTCTCATCTATAATTTTTATATTTATCAATTCTATAATAACTATTATTAATTAGTAATAAGATAGACAAATATTTTAGTTTTTTTATTTTTATTTTTTTGGTGGGTCTGGGAATGGAACCCAGGGGCATTTGATCTCCAAGCTACACCCCCTGCCCTATTTTTATTCTTTATTTTGAAATAGGGTCTCACTGAGTTGCAGAGGGCCTCACTAAGTAGCTGAGGCTGTCTGCGAACCATGATCCTCTGGTCTCAGCCTCCCGAATGCTGGGATTAGAACCATGCACCACCACGCCCGGCTTAGAAAAATATTTTAAATATAATTACATTTCCTCTTTTTTGGTTCCCTCACTTTTATTTTGTAAAGTTAGTATAGTAGTCAGATGGACCTGTTGGTTTCTTTCAAATTCTGGTCTTTAAAAGATAAAACATAGTTGAGCATGGTAACACACACTTGTAATCCCACTACTTGGGAGGCTGAGACAGGAGGATCCAGGTTTGCAGCCAGCCTCAGCTCCTTAGTGAGGCCCTCTGCAATTTAGTGAGGCTCTATTTCAAATAAAAAATAAAAATTTGGGTTGGGGGTGTAGCTCGGAGGTAGAATGCCCCTGGGTTCAATCCCAACACCACATACGCACGCGCGTGCAAACACACACACACACACACACACACACACACACACAAATAAATAAATAAATAAATAAATAAATAAATAAAATAATAAATAAAAAACATGGTTTTGAAGGAAATGAAGAAAAGAAAGTAGGGACTGAGTTGCTTACATCCTCAGAGTAGAATAAATGAGGCTTTTCGTTTTTGCACTATTTGTTCTAGCTTATGACATAAACAGCTACAAGAAAAGGATTGGAGGTAGGAGTGGAAGTTCATACTTGTAATCTCAGTGTGTGGGAGGCTGAGACAGAAAGATCTTAAGTTCTAGGACAGCAACCTAGCATGATCTTGTTTCAAAACAAAAAATAAAAAGGGCTTGGGTGTAGCTTGAAGATAGAGTGTCCCTGTTTTTAAACCCCAGTATCAAAAGAAACAAATGAAAAAAAATTGACTAGCATACTAACTAATAACGACAAACATTCATTTGCCAGGAGTGTCCTCCTGGACCAAGTGCTGTGGTGGTGATAAGTAGCTGGCTAGAGCTTGGGTACTTCCTAAGAACCAATACAGGAAGATGTGATCAGTTACAGGATATTGAAACTCATTCAGGCCAAAGGGTATGAAAAGTCCTCCGTGCGTATGAGAAGACAAATTGACGAATGCACATTGAAGAAAAGGATTCCAGTCCTTACAGTAGCCTGCACGGCAGCATGCCAGGTAAACAGGGACTGCAAGTGTGGTTAGAAAGGGTCTTCTGGGACCAGGCTGGTCCCAGAGCTGCCATGCTAGCCCTGCAGATGCCATTCGTCATGGTATGGGACTGGTGCCCCTTGGAAGTTGTACAGTTCAGTGGCCATGCAGATAATCCATCCAGTATTGTAAATGTTGCTCACTTTGGGGGAGGGAGGTCTGGGGATTGAGGGATGCCAAATTATGAAGAAGGACGCGAAGATAGCAAAGAATAGACTAGCAATGACCAATGAATTATGTAGCTCAAAGAACTTTTCAGTGATAGCTGAGGTTCTGGATCCTCAGTCTGAAGGAATGGCTTAAATCCAAATAGGCCAAGAAACTCAGATTTAGTAATTGAGAAGAAAGGATTATTAGCTCCGGCCTCAAGTTCCTCGGAATGTTTCTCCGTCTCAGTCACATGCCTAATCTTGTGTGATTTATTTAACATTTCTCTGCCTCTGTTTTCTCATAGGGTTGTTTTAAAATTAGTAAATGTGTATGTAGTCAAGCATTTTGAACAAATCCAGGTCTAGAGCGGGCAGGCCCTAATGGTTGGCTATGGCCATTTAATACTGCTCATTGTTTGCAGGCTTTACTTAAGAACCATAGCTATAATCCCAGTGCTTGGGAGGCTGAGACAGGAGGATGATAGGTCCAATGTCAACAATACTCTGAGACCCTTTTTAAAAAAATAAAAGTTTGAGGAGAGATTCAAAATGGCTACTGAGGGACACAGCACTTCTCAGTAGCTGAAACAAATAAAGTTCAACTACTTAGAAAGCAGTGTCTTAATCAACAAAATAAATACATCCCAGGAACCAAAACAGAGCCAGGTATCTCAATGGAAACCCTGAACTCGAAGAAGAAGAACAAAGATTGGGCATCAGACCTGCTGCAGATACAACCGGGCCGCCCGCCGGCGGGCTGCATGGGCTGCCTGCCCAAACTGCATTCCCTAGTCCTGACTAATACCACCATGGCAAAATAACCTGAGACGGAAAATGGTCATAGAGCCTCATTTTAAGCAGGGAACAGCACCCGCCCACGTCAGAATCCTGTGCGCTCACCAGAGACGGGACCATAGCAGCACAGGGAGTCCCACTGACGCCTGGACCAAGGAAGCCAGGTACCTGAGTGCCTCCAGGGAAACTGCGGGTCCTAGCATGCGCCCCAAGTCCAGCACTGGCAATGGGCATCTGTCCCACACCCCAGAACCCAGCACTGTCCTCGTGCACCCTGTCTGCGCCCCAGGACCTCCGCTAGTAGCTTGTGCCTGCGCCACCCCCACCCCTAAACTCAGAGCTCACCTTGTGCGCCTAGTCCCTGCTCCCCACCAGACTCCAGGCACTTACCTTGCCAGCGGCCTACTTCCCAGGTGGCGAAAGCTCTGTGTGCCCGTGAGATCTCCTCAGGCCCCCAGCTTGTACACCTCGCCAGAGGCAGAGACCATTGCTGGACACCACGCAGAGCCTGCGCCCCTGGACCCGTGTGTGCCTACCCCGCACTCCTGGCCCACCGCTGGGAGTTCCCGCCTTCCCAGGAGCCTGAGACTCAATTCTAGTCTAGAGTACAATCCAGTGCACCCTGGTGGAGCATAGCAGCAGACACTAGGCATCTGCACCCACTCACACCGGGGTCTAGTAATAGCAGTGTACCCAATCTGCACTCTCAGATACATTGGATTATATTCTGAAAGCTACCAAAGCAATCAGACATTCAAATATTATATGGACCTGACCCCATATTCATAAATAGGTAGGACTGTTTTTTTCTTTTACTGTTGATGTTTTGTTTTTATATTGCTTTTGTTTTGTTATTGTTGTTGCTGTTTTATTTTTTCCCCCACCCATGTTTTACTTTAACTTGTTGTTTTATATATATATTTGATAGTTTGCTTTGTTTTCTGGTTTCACACAGCTGCTAGTTCCTTTTATTTTATTTTTGTCCTTTTTTCCTATTTCTTCCTCTTTCTTTCCTTTTTTCTTTTGCCTCTTTTGGTTGTTTTTTTTTTTTTTTCTTTGATTACATAATAGTTAGTCTTAGTGTCTTGTGTGGATATTTTTTGCTCCTTCCCTCACCCCTCTTACAAACTTCGCCACACTAACCTATCTACTCTTTTCCCCCAAAACTTTTCACCATAAGATACCTCCTTGTTTAATACTCAAAGTATTTCATATCTCCATACCTACTCTACTAACTACAAGAGTCCTACTAATTAACTCTCTCTCATTCTCAGCAAGATATTACCTTATCATACTTAAAGTCTTTCTCAACCTAAACATATCCTCTACCTAATCCGACTCCTTTACCCATCACCCCAGCTCCTCCCCCATCACCCACTCTCAACATTGGAAAAGTTCTGCTGACTTGCCGATACCTCTAAACTCCTAATACTAAGATTGAACTAAACATAATACTCACAAAAGATGGGTAGAAATCAGAAAAACAGGACAGAGAATGCTATAAATAAGAGAACCAGAAATAATGAAGAGACAACAGAAATCATGAATACTGACCTACAAGAAATGCAAGAAGGGGAGTTCAGAATCTTGATTTACAATATAATGAAAAGATTTAAAACAAGTCTAGAGGAGATGAAAGATGAGTTATAAACACTACGAAAGAATCAGAAAGAGGTCTGGAATGAAATGAAAGAGTCAATAAGTGAAATGAAGACAGCAATAGAAAGAAATTCTGGAAGATTAGATGAAATGGAAAATAGAATATCACTGTTAGAAGACAGTACATCCAAAACTGAAAACATGGTCAGTGATATACAGAAATCTTTACAGCAACAAACTCTAAACATCCAGCAAATATGGGATAATATGAAGCGTCCTAACTTACAAATAATAGCCATTGAAGAAGGGATAGAGATAAAGACCAAGGGCATATGTAATCTCTTCAAATAAATAATCTCAGAGAATTTTCCAAACATGGAAAGAGACTTGGATCTTCATGTCCAGGAGGTATATAGAATGCCATTGAGACAGGACCAAAGAAGGACCACCTCACGCCACATAATAACCAAAATGACCAACATAGAGGCCAAGGAAGGAATCTTAAAAGCAGTGAGAACAAAAGGAAGGGTGACATACAGAGGCAAAACAATAAGAATCACTCCAGACTATACAACTCAGGTCATGAATGTTAGGAGAGACTGGTAGGATGTGATTTAGACCCTGGAAGAAAATAACTTCCAACCAATCTAATCTATCCAGCAAAACTACTATCCAGAATAAGTGGGGAAACAAAAGTGTTTCAGGATAAACAGAATCTTAATTTTAATTCAAAGCCTACACTAGAGAAAATTCTTAAAGAAATAAAACATAAGGAAGAAAAAAGAAGCAGACTTCAGAACTAGAAAAGAGAGGAAGTTAATAAGTGGGCCATTTAAGTAAAGAAGAAAGACCAAACCACCCAAGAGTAGACAGAACACAAAATGGCAGAAAACAAAAATCATATTTCAATAATATCTCTTAATGTCAAAGGACTTAACTCACCAATCAAAAGACATAGAGTGGCAATGTGGATTAAAAAAAAATTCAAATATATGCTGTCTGCAAGAAACTCACCTTACAGCCAAAGACATTCACAGACAAAGTGAAAGGATGGAAAAAGATATACCATGCTATTGGTGACCAAAAAAGAGCAAGGGTAGCAACCCTGATATCCAACAAAACAGACTTTAAACTAAAACACATCAAAAGAAACAAACCAGGGCACTTCTTTTTATTATAAGGGATAATACACCAAGAAGATATAATGATAGTAAATATTTATGCCCCAAATATGGGTGCAACCACATTTGTAAAACAAACCCTTCTGGACATCAGATCCTAAATAGACCCAAATACAATAATTCTGGGAGACTTTAATACGCCCTCACACCAATGTATCGATCTTCAAGGCAAAAGATGAATAAAGACTCTTTAGAACTAAAGGAAACCATAAACCAAATGGACCTAATAGATATTTTCAGAATATTTCAACCAGGAACTACAGAATACACATTCTTGTCAGCAGCCCATGGAACCTTCTCCAAAATAGATCACATCCTGGGACACAAAGAAAATGAAAGCAAATTCAAAAGATGTAATATAATTTCTTGCATCTTTTTATACCACAATGGAATAAAAGTAGAAATCAACAACAGGAAACTCAAAAGAAATTATTCAAATACATGGAGATTGAATGATACACTATTGAATGATGAATGGGTAAGAGCAGAAATTAGGGAAGAAATAAAAAAATGTATGGAAACAAATGAAAACAGAGACACAACCTACCAAAATCTATGGGACACTATGAAGGCAGTATTAAAAGGAAAGTTTATTGCATTGAGTGCTCACATAAGAAGGACAGAATACCGCCAAGTAAAGAACCTAATGACACAACTCAAGGACCTATAAAGTCTGCAACAGTTAAAAACACTGCTGAAAATTGAGATAGAAGGAATGTACTTCAACATCATTAAGGCAAAATACTGTAAACTCAAAGCCAACATTATATTGAATGGGGAAAAAATGCAAGAATTTTCTCTAAAGTTAGGAACAAGACAATGATGCCCACTATCACCACTCCTTTTCAATATAGTTCTTGAGAGTCTTGCTGCAGCAATAAGACAAGAGAAGAAAATCAAAGGAATTCAGACAGGAAGAGAAGAATTAAAATTATCCTTATTTGCAGATGACATGATCCTTCATCTAGAAGACCCAAAGAACTCAACCAAAAGACTTCTGGAGCTGATTGACAAATTCAGCAAAGTTGCAGGATACAAAACCAACCTAAAAAAACAGTAGCTTTTCTTTATGCCAACAATGAATCCACAATGAAAGAAACAAAGAAAACAATTCCATTCACGATAACCTCAAAACCTATAAAATAACTAGTAATAAACCTAACCCAAGATGTAAAAGACCTCTACAACAAAAACTATAAAACATTAAAGAAAGAAATTGAAGAAGACCTTGGAAGATGGAAAGATCTGAATATGTGTAAAATTATGAATATTACATGGTTAACCTGGACAACCATTGGTGGAAGGGGGAAAGAGAAAATGGGGGCGCGGGGAGGAGAGGGCACCAAATATAGTTTAAATGTATACCATTTATGTTCAATAAAAATTTGTTTAAAAAATTAAAACAATAAAAGTATGATGCTGTAGCTAAAACATAGAATGCCCCTGAGTTCATTCTCCAACACACACAACAAATAAACATTGATGTGACCCACTGATTAGACAGAGAATTTCATGGGGAAGTAGTGAAGGAGAAGTGGTGTAACTGATGAATGCCTAAAAGTACAAACATTCTACTTTTATACTTTTCCATTCCTAAAGTAAAGAGATTGCTGTAATTTGCAGATTGAGAGAGAAGTCCATTTATAGCAGTCCTCCTCTACTAAGGCCTATCTGTGAAGAGATTAAAATTTATTCTTAAATTGCAATTTGGTCCCTCTTCAGAAGTTGAAGTTTGACTTCACACGTTAGAAATTAGAAAACAAAACCAAAATATATTAAAGTCATCATTTACGCAAAAGTAGTTCATTGAACTACTTTTCATTAAAACTTTCAGGAAAAAATTTCATTAAAAATTTCAGGAAATTAAAGCAAGAATTAACAAACGAGATAGCATCAAACTAAAAAGTTTCTTCTCATCAAAGGAAACTATCAATAACCTAAAGAGGAAGCCTACAGAATGGGAAAAGATCTTTACCAGCCACCACTCTGATAGGGGGCTAATATCCAGAATATACAAAGAGCTCAAAAGACTCTACACTAGCAAAACAATCCAATCAAGAAATGGGCAAATGAACTAAATAGACACTTCACAAAAAAAGAGATACAAAGGGCCAATAGATACATGAAAAGATGTTCAACATCACTGGCCATCAGGGAGATGCAAATCAAAACTACACTGAGATTCCATCTAACCCCAGTCAGAGTGGCAAAACTTTCAGTGGTTTGGCTAATTAATCCAAAGAGAAAAATATGAGGACAAAAATCATTATATGGACAAGGTATGTACTTGGAGACTCTAGGTTCTGCTGCGGGTGGTCCTTGTCTAATCATTCCTCTCTAGGATTTTGAGGTCTGCAGTGTAGATACAGCAGAGTTTGTCATCTGTAACCGGGGAATCAGTATACATAGTGACCTAGGCGACCTCAAATGCTGAGTGCCAAATTTTCATTTAAAAATGGCACCTGAACTTTTCATGACTGGTATGTTGAAAAATGTCATGGCCTTTCAGGAGGAGGAACACAGACCACTGCTGGCTGGATCACATAGACTAGAGTTCAAATGCTAGGAATGCCAGGGAGTAACTGCAGCAATCGCACTGTTAGATGCAGTTCACTTGGTGTGAACTAAGAAGATAGTGCAGAATTAAGATGACACTCATTACCTTAAGAGCAGGAGGCCTGGGGGAATGGTGTGTGACAGTTCCTAATAGACTGCAGAGGCATATTGCCATTAGATCTTTTGTTTGAAGATCAGCTCATTTTCCTGCTTCAAAAAGCTAGTGACAAAGGGAAAGAGGATATTTAGAAAAGAGAAGGCAAATTTGGTTTGTTTCAGTATGTCTGTATGTATTGTAAGTGTATGCAAAAGGAGTTGTAATCTACATGTTGCTCTGAGTCCCCCTTCACACTTTAAAGTTCAATGCCCTCTCTAGTCATTCTGCAGATTTGTGGATTGTACATGTGTGTGTGTATGTCTGTGTGTGTGTGTGTGTGTGTGTGTGTGTGTGTGTGTGTTGAGGGTAATTGTAATCAGACTAATACCTGGACCCTAATTTTGTCCATGTTACATTCTTTGCTGCTGTTCCTTTATCTCCACCCTAGAATTCATACAAAAATTGAAATCACATCTTACCTAGATTTTTTCACCAAAGGGAGAAAAAGATAAAAAAACAACAACAAAAAGCCAAAGGGCTTTTTTTTTTTATTAACAATACAAGTTTTTTCTTTGAAGATCTGGTGAGACAGTGGAGGGTTTTTATCACTGGAATGTGAACAACTCAAAGCACAGCATTAGATATTTCCGGTCTTAGGAAGAAAGCTCTACGAATCTTTTATAGTGCATTGTTATTGTGAGTGCTGTTATTCAGCTTCCTCTGATGCCCTTCTCCAATTAGTATCAATTTCTAGAACACTATGAATCAGCTATTTTGTTTTTCTGCTTCTTGATACCGTATTTTCAGGATATTATCTATAACTCAAACAGCCTATTAAGGTATTTTCATAAAAGAATGCAAAACTTCCATTGTCACCCTTTAACACAATTACTCAAAAATTCTGACCCCTGATTTTTAAAGGTTTGATAATATCATAATGAAGTCTACTCTGTTTATAATTTAAGTAACAAAATATTCTTGTGCTATCTTCCCTCATTATACTTTCTGTTTGTAGCCAAAACACCAAACTTGTCCCTATCCATCTTCCTAAGAGTGTCTAGTTACATTTGTCTCTTTCCTAAGATTTGGCATCACTCCAAAGTCCAGTTTTTTAGATCATTCCTTTAAAATGTCTACATGAACTTGTTTTTAATGAGAGATGGCCTCTCCGTCTCCCACATGGTCTCACAGAATGTGACGTTAGTCTACACTGAGATGTTCCCATCAGTAAGAACTGCTGGACTAGTTCATCAATCTTGCTAATGAGCTGCCTATTGGGCGCTCTCCTGTGTGACATCTCGGCACCTTTGATCTTCACAGAAAAGAATTAATGCTGGCATTCGGTAGCCATCTCCGAATAGGTTTAATTGGAATTTTTCAGGGTTAGATAGAATGTTCAATTTTTAGCTTAATGATGATGGCAGGACTATAAACATACCAGATTTCAGTACAGTTAAGGTAATTATGTGGGCAGAAATGAAAGTGTAATTAAGTTGTGCCAGCCTCCACTTAGCACAATTATTGAGAACACTAACATGGAGAAAATAGGTTCATTCTTTAAATTTATGTCTCACAGATATATGCCTTTTGTTTTTACTTGGCTGGGGTTGGGGTGGGGGCTATCCAAGACATTTCCTAAAAAATAATTTCAAATATTCTTTCTTTCATAAGAAACATGTTTCAAAAAAGTAGTCTTTTAAAAATCAAAGGACTACAGCTTTTTTAGATATCCTCTCCCTGTTGTTTGAAAACAGTGAAGAAAAAAATGAGAGAAATATATTTTAAGGTATTGTTTGTTGAACTGAAGGAATAGTAAGGATGTAGAAAAGAAAAATTAATTAGAATTAAAGTTTGACATCTTCAACTGTGCTGATTTTTTTCAGGTTAATTAATGATAAATCAATTTCTTGGTTACAAAAACTTCCATCAAATCATTAAAATATTTCTAGTGTCTGGACAACACGATGATTGTCCTGACTCCTTAGTTTTTTAATTTTTTCTTTTTAACAATATTTGAATGAGGTTGTGTTTGTGGAAAGTAATGGAATGTAACAATGACTAGAAAGATTCAGGAACATACTTGATAATCTTGGTTTATGAAATGCAAAATAACATTCACTTAATGAATATCTATTTAGCAGACTTTCTAGTTTAATGAAAGGAGCAAGGGAAATTTAGATTTGTTTACTATTTAGTGATTATAATATCTTTCATGGCAGAAAATCAATTCCCAGAAGAGGATACAGTTCTTTATCCAACTTGTTCTCTTTTGGGTACTAACTTGTGTATGTACTCAACCCATTATAAGCAGGCTTCCTCTATTCAGCCCATTCTTTTTTTTTTTTTTTTAATTAATTTATTTTTTAAATTGGTGCATTGTAGACATATATCAATCACATTGGAGTACAAGACTTGAGAGGATATACAAGCACACATCATCCAATTAGCCCTCCTCCAGCCCCCGTCCCATTCCCTCCCCCTCCCTCCGTCCCACACTTCTTTGGTGATTTACTTTGATACATTTGTTTATGTACCTCCTGCGTTTTAAAGAGGCTCCGTCCTCCAGTATTACATACCCTCTGATTGGTCACATTAGTTGCTTCACTATAGGGCCCTTTCTATAGCTCAACCTCTTCCTGTTGCCCTTTTCCTCCTAGTTATTGCTGATTAAGAGAAGCGTCTGATTTATATTTTCTGCGATATTTCTCTGTGCATGCTGCGTTGCAAGTGCCAATCCCACTCTTGATGGTCCCAGTAGTGGCCTGGCTACTCAGTGGACTGATCCAGACCTCGCTGGCTCAAGCAGCGGCCTTGCCTCATGGGAGGACCCAGTTCTGGTCTCGCTGGCCCCTGAACCGGTCAAACCCCTAAGCTGGCTTTGGTCCCGACCTTGGAGGCCCCAACACTGGTAATGTCTCACAGCAGGCTCCGATGACGGCCTCACTGGCCCCAGCACCGGCTTAACCCCTTGGCAGGCTCTTATCCTGGCCTCAGAGGCCCCAGTACCGGCCTTGCCTCAAGGCAGGCTCCGATGCCGGCCTAGCTGGCCCCAGCACCGGCCTAATCCCTCGGCAGGCTCCGATCCCGGCCTCGGAGGCCCCAGCACTGGTCATGCCTCACGGCAGGCTCCGCTGCCGGCCTCGCTGGCCCCAGCACCGGCCTAACCCCTCGGCAGGCTCTTATCCTGGCCTAGAGGCCCCAGTACCGGCCTTGCCTCAAGGCAGGCTCCGATGCCGGCCTCACTGGCCCCAGCACTGGCCTAACCCCTCGGCAGGCTCTTATCCTGGCCTCGGAGGCCCCAGTACCGGCCTTGCCTCACGGCAGGCTCCGATGCCGGCCTCGCTGGCCCCAGCACCGGCCTAACCCCTTGGCAGGCTCCGATCCCGGCCTTGGAGGCCCCAGCACTGGTCATGCCTCAAGGCAGGCTCCGATGCCGGCCTCGCTGGCCCCAGCACCGCTATTCAGCCCATTCTAAGCATGCTATACCATGAACTGTTTCATTGAATTCTTTTAATACAACAATTTCAAGGACTGTTCTTAAAAGAACATTCAGCGGTCTTTCAGTATACATGGAAGATTGGTTCCAGAAACCTCCACAGATTCCAAAATCTATGGATACTCAAGTCCCTAGTACAAAATGGTGTGGTATTTGCATATAACCTATGCTATCCTACTGTAGATTTTAAATCATCTCTGTGTTACTTATGACATATAAGGCAATGCAAATGCTATGTAAATAGTTGTGCTGTTTTATTTAGGGAATAACAACAAGAAAAAAAGTCTATAGATGTTCAGTACTGACACCATTTTTTTTTCAAATATTTTTGATCTGAAGTTAGTTAAATCCAAGAATACGGCCGGGTGTGGTGGTGCACGCTTATAATCCCCGAGCTTGGGAGGAGGAGACAGTAGGATCGCGCAGGTTCGAGGCCAGCCGCGCTGGCTTAAGAGACCCTGTTTCCAAATAAAAATATAAAATAAGTCTGGGAGTGTAGCCCAGAGAAGGGTTCCATCCCCAGTACCACCAAAATAAATAAATAAATAAATAAATAAATAAATAAATACATGAATATAGAATCTAGGATAGTCAGGATTGATTGATTGATTGATTGATTCTGTGTATGTGTGTGTGTGTACACACATGTATATGTCTATATATATATTTTTTTCTTTTAATATTAAATTTGGAAACAAATTTATCATAAATTTTTTCAGCGAATATGAGGTGAGGCTGGGAAGCTAAACTGTTAATCCTGAACTGCATTCAGAAATATTTATTTTTCCAAAACTTTTCCTTCATTTTAATATTTTTATGAAGTTATGGAAGATTTTATCTGCTGAATCAACTGTATTTACTAGGTAATAAAAATAATAGTTTTTTTTATTTGCCATGCACTGTATATTTAATTTTATATTCATCTAATTCACACAACAATCTTAAAAAGTGTTATTACTACTCTTATTTTGTAAAAGGAAAAATGAAGGTTACTTGGTTTGCCTGGCACTGTGCTTCTATAAAGTTGCTGAAGCACTGTGCCCTGTAATTTCTCGGTTACTAGAAGCATACATATTGTTAACAGTTTGAACTCTGAAGTTTAACAAATTTTGGATTTGAATTCTGGGTCCATCACTTACTGGTTATTTACTTGGGCAAGATACTTAATTTACTTTTTAAATTCATGAAGTATTCTTCTCTAAAAGGAAATAATACTAGCATTGCTTTCTGAGATACATTAATGAATTATAAATGGTGCATGCTGTGCCTGGAAAAAATTAAATTTTGAATTTAAAAAAGTGTTTACATTATTATAGGCATAACTTAGTAAAATTTAGTCAAGGGGAAACATTTAATATTTTAAATTAGCTTGTGCATTTCAACACAGGTATATGCGTATATACTTAATTTTTTCAAAATAAAATGAAAGGAAGGAAGGGAAGAATGAAAAGAAAATTCTCAGGATTCCTGGACCCTTGGGATTGAAGGGTGAAAACTTTTTTTTTTTAAGAGCATGGCTTAACAGTTATTCTTATTTTTTTGGCCTGGGGATTTGAGGGTAGAACCTTTTTTTTTTTTTTTTTTTTTTTTTAAAGAGCATGGTTTGACAGTTATTTTCATTTTTGGCCCCTTAAATATTAGCTAAACATTTAAACTTAGACCACCAAGACTAAATGAGATTATAATTAAGAAAGGGTTGTTAAGAATCCTTGATCGGTCATATTTAAAATGGAACTTTAAAATCTCACTTTTTTATGTAAGTGGAATAATGAATTTATTTTATTTTATTATTTAATATTTTGACAATGGCACACATTCACAGAGTACTTGGTGCCCTCTCCCCTCCCCATTTCTCCTTTTCCCTTTCCCAACGACGAGTGTCCAGGTTGACCATGCTACAGTCACACTTATACACATATTCGATTATAGCACCTTTATTAATCAACCTCAGCCTTCTTCCTCCACTACCCTTTCTTTCTAGCTTTGCTGAGGTTTTCCTTGCTTTATCAGGAGTCCTTCTGGTATCCCTAATACTCCCTAGTTTGAGAATATTAGAGAAAATATATGTCCCTTCTCTTTCTGTGCTTGGGGCTGATCCCACTTAACATAATGTTCTCCAGATCTTTCCATCTTCTTGATAATGGCATGGTTTTATTTATTTATTTTTTGTGTGGTATTGGGGGTTGGGAACCCAGGGCCTTTTCTACCTCTGGGCTATACTCCCAGACCTATTTTATAGTTTACTTGGTAACAGGTTCTTAGTATGTTACTGAGAGCCTCGCTAAGTAGCTGAGGCTGACTTCAAACCTGTGCGATCCTCCTGTCTCAGCCTCCCAAGCACCGAGTTTACAAACTTATACCACCACACCTGGCATGTAAATGACATGATTTTGTTTTTCTTTATTGCTGAGTAAAATTCCATTGTGTGTATTTCCCATAATTTTGTGATCCATTCATTTGTTGATAGAGACATAATCAATTGATCTTTGACAAAGGGCCCAAACTTATGCTGGAGAAAAGTTAGCCTTTTTAACAAATGGTGTTTGGAGAACTGGCTATCCATTCGTAGAAAGATGGAACTAAATTCTTACCTCTCACTGTGCACAGGAATCAACTCAAGATGAATCAAAGACTTGGAAATTAGGCCAGAGACTGTGAAAGAGGGCAAAGGCTCAATACTTCAACATATAGGCACAGGTAGTAACTTTTTCAAGACATTCAAAGTACAGGAGATTTTTTTTTTTTATTGGTGCACTGTATTCATACATCATAGTGGGATACAAACTTTTGTAGACATACATGCACACATCGCCCAGTCAGCCCCCATCTGATCCCCACCCCATTCCCTCCCCATCCCTCCTTCCCATGCTTGGCTTAGTGGTTGACATCTAGTATTATAGCAATTTATCCAAAATTAAAATTGATAATCTCACATAACAGTTTCCTTTGTCTGATACCAAGCTTTTGATAACTTAAAGATAACATTTCAATATTTCTTTTGCTTTCTTTCTTACCAGAGAATATTTTTTCTATTTTTTTAAGTGAACCTATCATATATTTATATATTTATTTTTCAGAAAAAAATCTATCCTAATATGGAATATGGATTCTAGATACCCAAAACAATCTTGAAAAAGAACAAAGCTAGAAGATATATATTTTCTGATTTCAAACCATATAAAGCTTCAATAATTGAAACAGTATAGTACTGTTCTAAAGGCAGATATATAAACCATTGGAGTTAAATACAAGCCTAGAGCTAAATTCTTCCCTATATTATCAAGTTATTTTGACAAGGTTTCCACAAACATTTGGTGGAGGAAATAATAATCTTTTAACTAAATATTGTTGAAAAATAATAATTACATGGAAAAGAATAAAATTGGACCCTTACCTAATCCCATATAGAAGTATTAACTCAAAATAGATAAAAGACCTAAATATAAATCTTAAGACTATAAACTTTTAGAAGAAAATCTGGGTCATAAAACCTCACAACATTGAAATTGGCAGTATTTCTTGGATACGATTTCAATGGCACAGGCAAAAGAAGAGTATACAAACTCCCTAAAAAATTAAAAAAAAATTGTATATACAAAGACAATGTAAACAGAGTTAAAAGTTACTAATAGAATGGTATAAAATATTTCCAATTGCTATATCTGAAGGTATATTAATATTCCAACTAGAAATCCTAAAAATTAACAACAATAAAGGCAAACAATACCATTTAGAGATAGGTAAAATACTAACATAAATAATGAATCTCCACAGATAACCAATCTTAGTTGTCTGTGGGATGGAAAATCTTGTTTCTCTAGTTCTGGTGTGTGTTACCTATTTCTTCTTTGTAGTTAATCTCTTTGAGCATTTTCTCTAGCGCTGGTTTTGAAGACATAAATTCCTTCAGTTTCTGTTTGTCATGGAAGCTTCTTATTTCTCCATCTAATTTGATAGAAAGTTTTGCTGGGTAGAAAATTTTTGGCTGGAAGTTGTTTTCTTTCAGAGTTTGGAATATGTTACTCCAAGCCCTTCTGGCTCTCATGACTTGTTTTGGGAAGTCTGGAGTTATTCTAATTGGTTTGCCTCTGAATGTCACTTGGCCCTTTGTTTTTGTTGCCTTTAAGATTCTCTGCTTGGCTTCCACATTGGTCATTTTGACAATTATGTGGCATGGGGATCCTCTTCTCTGATCCTGTCTAAAGGGAGTTCTATAAGTTTCCTGGACCTGTGTATCAACCTCTTGCTCTATGTTTGGAAAATTTTCTGCTATTACTTCCTTGAAGAGATTGTTGATCCCTTTGGTATCACTTTCTTTTCCCTCCTCTATTCCAATTATTCTTTGATTAGCTCTCTTAAAATGGGCCCATATTTCTTCAATGTCAGCTTCCTGCTGTTGGATATTTTTTTCTAGATTAGAAACTATGTGTTCATTTTTGGAATGATCATCTTCTAAGAGCGAGATTCTGTTCTCCATGTGGTCTAATCGGTTGTTTGTACTTTGAATTGAGGACTTTACTTCATTAATTGCATCCTTTATCTCTCTTTGGCTCTCTCTGAATTCTTTTTGAAACACCTCTATTATTTCTACAGTTATTTTCCTTATTTGATCTTCTAGAAATCTCTGATTTTCTATTTTATCGGGTTCTGATGTTGTGGGGTTGTGGGCATTCATTGCTCCAGTATTATTCCTCTTTCCCATGATTTAGGAAGTTTGTGCCTTCTCTGGGTTCTTCCCTTGGGTCACTATGACTTCGCTTAAGGTGCTATGGATCTCGAGTCTGTAGTATCTCAGACCCCACTACTCCTTTACTGGGTTGTATCAGAGAGTCTCCGACCCAGGGAGTCGATAGAGGCTGCTTTAAACTATGGGGGATGCCAGGTTGCACGTTCTCCTATGGTGTGATATCTCTGCTACCGCCACTCCCCCACTGGGTCAAGTCCCAGGGAGTACAGTACTGGGATTTTTCTTCTGTGGCCTGCAATTTTACTCACTGTTCTTGAGTTCGCAGATGTAGCTGTACTGGACTCATTGAATTCTCTGCTGCTGCCGCCGTTGGCAATATGGCGCTGCTGCCACGCCCTCGGCCGTGAGGCTGGCTTATTTCTTCTTGGTTTTGAATTCCACTCTGAGAACTTGCAGCGTGTGCTGAGCTCAGCCACTGGGAGCTTTAGATGTTCCCTGCGCTGAAAAATCCCGCCTGGCTGTTCCGCAGCGGCTCACCTCGGCTTGCTGTAGCCGTCTGGTAAATTCGCCGCTGCTGCTGGCCTTAAGGCGCTGCTGCCGCGTCCTTGGGCGTGAGGCCGGTGTATCTCCTCTGTGGCTCTGAGCTTTGTTCTCAGTCCACTTTCTCTCTGGAGCCTGGTGTATTTTTTGTTTCTCTGGTGATGTTGTTTTTGGGCTATGAAAGGCACTGATTTTGTGGTAATGGAGATTGGTTGTTAGCGGGGCTCGTAAGCCCTGCTTTTCTCGGTCGCCATCTTCCCGGAAGTCCAAAGTACAGGAGATTAAAACAAGAATTAGCAAGTGGGATGGCATCAAACTAAAAACTGCTCATCAAAGGAAATCATCAAGAATCTAAAGAAAAAGCCTAAAGAATGGGAGATCTTTACCATCCACCACTCTGATAGAGAACTAATACCCAGAATATACATAGAGCTCAAAAGACTCTACACTAGCAAAACAAACAACCCAATCAAGAAAGGGGCAAATGAATTGAATAGGTGCTTCATTAAAAAATGAGATACAGATGGCCAATAAATACATGAAAAGATGTTCAACATCATTAGTCATCAGGGAGATGCAAATCAAAACTACACTGAGATTCCATCTAACCCCAACCAGAGTGACAAGCATAAAAAAATCAAATAACAAATGGTGGTGAGGCTATGGGGAAAGAGGAACTTTAACTTACACTGTTAGTGGGAGTGCAAACTAGTTCAGCCAGTATGGAGATCAGTGTGGAGATTCCCTAGAAAACTAGAAATGGACCCACCATATGATCCGGCTATACCACTCCTGGGTATCTTTGTAAAGGGGGTGAAATTAGAGAACTACAATAACATATGCATACCCATGTTCATAGCAGCACAATTCGCAATAACCAAAAATCTCACCTTTGAGATGGGAGTGGTGGTGTATGCTTGTAATCTCAGTACTTGGGAGCCTGTTCGTGGCCAGCCTCAGCTACTTAATGAGGCTCTCAGCAACTTAACGAGACTCTGTTTCAAAACAAAGAGTAAAAAACAAGGGTAGGGGTGTAGCTTGAAGGTAGAATGCCCCTGGATTCCATTCCCAGCACCATAATCTCACTCTTATGCACTTTTTGTATGTGCATAATTCTCCTTAGAATGAATTCTAAGTAAAAATTCTATGAGATGTTTTAGTTAGAGATGATAGATACAAAATGGAAAGCAATTGTGTTCCTTTGCTAGAAATACCATCTGGCTGGTGGCTTAAATAACAGATTTTTGTTGTTATAGAGGCTAGACATTCAAGACCAGAGTGTTGTCAGGATTGGTTCCTATGCTCCTGTCCCCCCCAGAATTTCTGCTGTCTCCTGGCAATTATGACATGCTTTACTTTGTGTAGCCTATGATTTTGCCTTCACATGGTGCTTTCTCTTTATGCTGTCAGTGTCCAGATTTGCCTTTTTATAAACATACCAGTCATGTTAGATTAGAGGCCCACCCTACTCCAGGATGACCTCACTTTAATTAATTATATCTGCAATGATCCTGTTGCCAAATGGGGTCACATTCTAAGGGATGGGGACAGGGCAATAGAGTCAACTTGTGATTTTTTTTTTTTGAGAAATAATTCAGCCTATAGTAGAAATCATCACATATGATGCCATTTAATTCCAACTAACCAAAGAGCAAGTGTACTCGCTTTCCTAGGAAACATTCCCAAACTCTTCTTCCTCTGCAACAGGAATGAGTAAATTTATGACAGCCAAAGGGATGAGTAAAGTTAAGATAGCAAAAGTTAGTATAAGAGGAATAATCGTAGTTTTATATTTAGCTTAAAATTGCTTTCAGAAAAAACGAACAAACTAAATGAATCACAAGTATATCTTTGCAAAGAATCTGAAGGGCTAACCAAACTTTTAAAAAAAATCTAAAAGGCCGATGGTATTACAAAAACATTAAAGAAGATAGACCCTCAATTACAAGAGCCACAGGCCAAATCAAGGCAAAATGATAATCTCCATCAAAGCATGATCCAGAATAGATGAAAGTTATAGACAAACTAAGAGAATATGCTAATAAGTTTCTCTATCCAGTAGCAAAAAAGACACTGAATTCCTCTTCAATAGAAGGCACTGAGACAGAAGTGGATGGCCATCTGTTGCAGAGGAAGAGGAATTTGGGAACATTTCCTAGGAGAGCTGGGACACCTGCTCCTTGGTTAATTGGAATCAAATGGCATCTATAGGTCTCTGCTTCCTTTGGGATTGTTGGATTTTATTGTTTCTCAATAAACTGCCTAGTTTTCCCTTGTTCTCTTCCAAGTGCAAGGAGTAAAGCAAATCCTGAGCAGCCCACCTCCTTGCATTATACATACCAAGTGTGTTTTACAAGGATCATTCCCGAAAAGGCTTCTGAGAGCTCCCCCACACTTTCTGCTTGGGCAATTCCCTGGATGGGACTGATTCCATGGCTGACATTTCAAATTATCTTATTCTCCCAGGTGTGCTTTTCTTTTGATTTATTCAATTAAGGTACCTCCAAGACCTGTCCTACCTGGTTGGACTTCAGTCTTGATCTCTTCAGGCTAGAAGACAGCATTTGTGCAAAGGAGGTTAGTTTCTTAGCCATTGCTGAGCTAGGAGAAGCATTTTAGTCTAGTGGTTATGATTGTGAGTATTGAGATAGAGGTGGATAGCCTCTGACCTAGTTTTGAGTCTCAGTTTTATAATTTATTATCTGTCAAATTATTAAATATTTTAACTTTTTTATGTTTTTATTTTTGGTGGTACTGGGGTTTCTGGAAGCCCTTCTACCTCTGGGCTACACTCCCAGACCTATTTTTACATTTTTATTTGGAAACAGGGTCTCCTAAGCCAGCACGCACGGCTGGCTTAGAACCTGTGTGATCCTCCTGTCTCTGCCTCCCAAGCGCGGGGATTACAAACGTGTGCCACCATGCCAGGCTTAAATTTATTTTAATATTTCCTCAAGATTTGAATAAAAATGATAACTATACCACCGCTTCTCTGATAATTCAGTGAAATAATGCATACATGATAGTTCAGTTCAGCAGAAAGAAAACACTAGTAGCTGATAGGTTATAAAAAGAACAAAAAGCCGAGCAAGGTAATTGCATGCCTGTAATCTTACTACTTGGGAGGCTGAGGCAGGAGGATCACACGTTCCACATCAGCCTCAGCAACTTAGTGTGGTCCTCTATAACTTAGTAAGATTCTGTTTTAAAATAAAAAATAAAAAATAAAATAAAAATAAAATAAAATAGCTCAGAACTATAGAATGCCCCTGTGTCCCCAGTACCTAACAAAAAGGAAAGGAAGGAAAGGGGAAGGAAAGGAAAGGAGGAAGGAAGGAAAGAAGGAAGGAAGGAAGGGAGGAAGGAAGGAAGGAAGGAGAAAAATGAAATTGATAGAGGACAGTGGAGAAGGAGATGCAAGAGAGGAAAAAGGCATATAAACAGGAGAGATACCAGTTAGAAAAGCAGAGCTATGATTTTAATCCAAACACAGAGGTTCTCTTTATGCAGAAATTCATAAAATTAGATGGTTTTTAAAAAAGTTGATACATGCCCACATTCAGCTGAAGGCAACAGGAGGCTTTTCATCTAGGCAGATGACAGAATCCCAAGCCTATATAAGTGGGAATGTAGGAAAACTAGAACGAGATTAAAGAAAACTGGGCTTGAGGTGGGCTTGGGGAAAAAATCTTTAAGCAGAAAGAATAGTATAGGCAGAGCACAGTCTAGAGCCTCACAGAACATGTTTGGGTTTCAAGTCTTTGACCTAGGGTGGAAAAGTCCCTGAAAGTCTTTATGATGGGGGTATAGACAGGGTAACTGCAGGTTGTACGTGTATAATAGTACTCATGACAATATAGAAGAGCTTCGTGTTTATGGGGTACCACTGTCAGTGTAGACATCCAATATTTATATATTTATGATGGTGATTTTCTGGTAGAAGGTGATAAAATTTCTTCTAAAAAACAGTTACGTTTTGCTGACAATTCTTGACAGAAGCAAACTCTTTCTAGGAGGAGTTCCTTTAAAAATGTATATGAGGGCAATGCCTTCTGACTAGACACAGGCTCTGGTTGTACTGTTTTGTATGGCAAGACTCTCTCCAATGATCAGTAAATGAACTCGAGGTAGGAGGAAGCATGTGTGAGGATGCAAGCAGTTGGGCAACTCCTACTTTATCCAAGTGAGAAATGATGGTGGTTTGGATGAGGGTGGTGTCATGATGGCTGAGGAACAGTAGAATTGAGAGATACTTGGTGAACAAAATTTACAGGCTTTGGTAAACTGAATCAATGAAAATTGGAGACTCCTAGATTACTGGCCTTTAATTTACCAAGTGTACTTACTCTTTTAATAAAATTTAATCATCTAGCGCCCAGGCTTTCAGGGCTATTTCTCAATCTTTGGAAACCTTTCTAATTCCAAGCCAAGGAGCCCCTTTAATAAAAGTTGACTTCCTTTCTAGAAGTTGAATGCATTCTTGGTGTTCCCCAGTCAGCTGTGGCCTTTCTTGCCTGTGAAAACAATGAACACTGCTCTTCAGTTGGTGTCTGGTGCAACCCGCCAGTCACTTCTGATCATCCTATTTTTCATGTTTCTACAGCTGCTGACTATCTGGGTGTGCTGATGCCATGCTCCCCGTCCCTGTGCTCCCTGGAAGCTGAGGCTGATTTTCCATGGGAACTAATTTAGTTATTTTCTCACCAGTATCATAAACTCTGATTTTTTTTTTTTTACTTTTCCTCTGTTCTCTGAATGAAATTTTATTGTCTTCTACTTTGGTATTGGCTGAAAATTTCATTAACTTGCTGTTGTTTTGTCTTTAAAGTTAATAATGTTGTTAGCTATTCAATCATGTGATACTCACCCGAAAGTCCTAAGAAACACACGCACACATACTTGTATGTACACCTCCCACCCATCCCCCAAAAACAAAGTTAACAGGCTTTACCACTGGAATCCCTACTCATCTTTAGACTTTTGTAAAAATTATTCCTATAGCCAGGCATGGTGTTGCCTACCTATAATCTCAGTACTTAGGAGGCTGATACAGGAAAATTGCAGGTTCTAGGTAGGGCTCAGCAACTTAGCGAGGCCTTCTGCAATTTAGTGAGACTTTATTTCAAAATTAAAAATAATAAAATAAAAAGGGCTGGGGATGTAGAATGCCTCTGAGTTCAGTCCCCAGTACAAAAATAAATTATTCATTATGAGTATTGATGGCGATCCAATTCTATGTTTTACTAAAAAATAATAAGCATCTCATATGCATTTAAATATCAGGTTATAAATTCTATCCTTAATTAGCTATATAATTGAATAATAAATTAGTTTATCTAAATATTTAAAGCCTACACCATTTTTCTGTTTTCTTCTTAATAATTTAAACATACCAATTTATCTATACAACAATTTTTAAATTAGATTTCTCATTTGACTTTTTTGAGTATTCTACTTTAATGGAAAAGAGGGGAAAATGATGTCACAGTAAATTCCCAACAAATAGCCCTAAGCTTATTAACAAATAGAGATAATCTATAATTCTGTGGTGGTCATGTTTACCACATGACAGGTGACTGCTGATGGCTAAATTATGGCCTGCTACTGACCATTTTAGGTTTAGTGTGTCCTTTCTCTCAAAATAGTACATAATCAATGCCAAGTGGAAAGGTATTTAAATAAGATAATTAGGCAATACAGAAACAGCTGGGTGTGGTGACATGTTCCTGTAAATTCCAGTACTAGGAGGCTGAGACAAGAAAAGTCTAAGTTTGTGGCTAGCATCTTTGTGAGACTTCCTGTAGCTTAGCAAGACCCTTTTTCAAAACAAAAAAAGAAAAAAAAATAGGGTTGTGTGAAGGAATAGAATGCCCCTGGATTCAATCTCCAGTACCACAAAACCAAACCAAAACACCAATACAAAAAAACAAGCACAACAAAAACAGGGTAGGGATTTGGTGAACACTTGTTTAGCAGATTGTTCAGAAAATAATGGTGAAACTAAAGTATTTTAGTAGTTGAACTTTTTAACTGCACATAATTCTGCTTTGTGAACTCTCTTAGAAAATACAACTATAGATGATCACAGCTTTTTAATTTTTTTGCCTATTTTCCTTGATGTATACCTTGTATACATATAGTCATTAAAGAATGTCAAATGGTCAGGTAGAAAAAGTAGAAGAAAATGACACAAAGAACAGTCACATTGATTGTATGGCATTCTCTAAAAAAAAAAAAAACTGGCTGGGAAAGAGTAAATGTCTTGTATGATTTGGGGATAATATATAACTTTCTATTATAAATTGCTACCTACTTTCTACTTATATGAATTGCTGAATCAATTGTTGCTACACACATGAGTATACTAAGGAAGAATTTAGATCTATTTCTTTTTTTTACCTATATGTTGGATATTTGTAAATGTGTACCTTTGAAATATTGTTTTGTGAGAAAAACTTATGAGAGTAGGGTACTGATAAAATCAAGAAGTTTGGATCACTGTTTTCTAGAAAGCAGAAACAATCTTACTACAGAACTGAAATCTAAGATTAGATATTTCAGAAAGAGTGGTGGGAAAAGTGTGGTTCAGAACACAGTTGAACAGACAAGGGGAAGGAGAGACAAAAAGAATTTCGGTAAGAGGGCACAGCAAGGTAGTTAGAATATACCAACATCCAGACCTTTTGGAGGGCCAAGGAGGAGAGACATATAAATCAAACACCAGGTTTAAAAATCAGAATCAAGTTTTTTTTTTTTTTTTTTTCAAAATGGCGACTGAGGGACACAGTACTCCTCAGTAGCTGAAGCAAATAAAACTTCAGATACTTAGAAAACTGTGTCTTAATCAACAAAAAAAATACATACCAGGAACCAAAACAAATCCTGGTACCTCGGGGGAACTCTGAACTTGAAGAAGAAGAAGAACATAGACCCGGACACCGGACCAGCTGCAAACGCTGATCGGCGGCCGCGGGCTGCTTTCGCGGGCCCGCGGAGCTGCCTGCCCGATAGCCCCGATAGTCCCGCAGCAAGATAATCCGGGACTGATAACAGTGAGCAGCTCCCACGTCAGAATTCTGTGTACCCACCAGCGACTGGATCACAACAGCATAGAGACTCCCACGAATCCTGAACCAAGGAAGACAGGTACCTGCGGGCAACGGGAAGTGTGGACCCTAGTGTGCGCTGCACTCCAACCCCCCAGCACACCCAAGCCTCAGACCCGAGCACTCCCCTCTGTGCACCTTGTCGGCGCCCCGGTTCCCTGCTAGCAGTCATTGCCTGTCCCACTCTCTCCACTAAATTGGAGCCTACCTGGGTGGCTAGCCCCCCCCCCCCGCCACCTTGCCAGAGACTGCCTTCAAGGCTGCGAAAGCCCTGTGTAAACCGGAAATCTCCTTGGGGCACCCCCAGTTTCTACGTCCCGCGGGAGGCAGAGGCCTTTACTGGGCACCACGCACTGGATCCTTGAGCACCTATCCTGCACTCCTGGCCCACCGCTGGGTGTTCCCACCCTCCTGCTAGCCAGAGGCTTAATTCTAAGCGAGAACGAGAACTCAGCTCAATACACCTTGGAAGAGCATACCAGCAGCAACAGACAGCTGCATCCACTCACTCCTGGGTCCAGTAAAAGCAGCACACCCAGCCTGCACCCTTGGAATAGGCAGAGCTCTGGCAGCAAGCGTGGGCACCCAGGAACCAGCACCCATTTGCCCAGGGTACATCTTGGGACCACACCGGCTAACCCAGCTGGAATTTCCAGAGACACAGGAAAATCCATCGGGCCACAATATCTGCACAGGACCTCAGGGGGAGGTTCTAATTATACCTTGGTCATGCTCCACCCATGTCATAGGGAAGCACAGGCTGGAGTCTAGGGTGGTGAGTGCAGAGGTACTGACCACAGGTTAGAATTTTGCAGAACCTGTGAATTGTACAGAATCAAATAAAAGTGAAACCAGACATCCGGACACATAAACCTAAAGCAGCTAAAGGAGAGAAGGTGTCCAAACACCCAGAGTGACCTAAGAAGATAAAAAAATAGAGTACAAAGAAAACTAAGAGACATTGGATGGTATTCTGAAAGTTATTAAAGCAATCACATACGCACATATTATATAGGCCTGACCCCATATGCGTAAATAAGGAGGACTGTTTATTTTACTTTTAATGTGGATGTTTTGTTTTATATTGCTTTTACAGTGCTTTTGTTTTGGTATGGTTATTGCTGTGTTATTTTTTTTTCTTTCAACCCATACTTCTCTTACTTTCACATGTTGTTTTTTATATATATATATTGGATAGTTTGCCTTATTTTTTTATTTCACACGGCTGCTAGCTCCTTTTATTTTATTCTTGTTCATTGTCCTCTTTCTTCCTCTTTCCTTCCTTTATTTTCATTCTCCTCCTTTGATTGGTCTTCCTCCCTTTTGCTAGGATTACATAATAGTCTTGGTATCTTGTGTGGATTTTTTTTCTATTCTTTTTTTGTGTCTGTCTGCTCCTTCCATCACCCCTATTTACAAACCTTCCCACACTAACCCTACATACTTTTCCCCCCCAAAACTTTTCCACATAATATACCTCCTGGTCTAATACTCTAAGTATCTCTTACATTCATAATTACTCCACGAACGACAAGAGTCCTAGTAGTTAACTCTCTCTCATTCCTAGCAAGATTTCACCTTACGATACTCAAAGTCTTTCTCAACCTAAACATATACTCTACCTAATCTGACTCCTTTACTAATCACCCCAGCTCCTCCCACATCACCCACCCTCAACACTGGAAAGGCTCTGCTGACTAGCCGATACCCCAACTCCTAATATTAAGATTTGACTAAGCATAATACTCAAGAACGATGGGTAGAAACCAGAAAAACAGGACAGAGAACGCTACAAATATGAGAACCAGGAATTACGAAGAGACAGCAGAAATCACGAATACTGACCTACTAGAAATGCAAGAAGGGGAGTTCAGAATCTTGTTGTTCAATATGATGAAAGGATTCAAAACAAGTATAGAGGAGGTTAAAGGTGAATTAGAAACACTAAAAAAGAATCAGAAAGAGGTCTGGAATGAAATGAAAGAGGCAATAAGTGAAATGAAGACAGCAATTGAAAGAAACTCTGGAAGATTAGATGAAATGGAAAACAGAATATCAATATTAGAAGACAGTACATCCCAAACCGAAAACACAGTCAGCGATATACAGAAATCTTTACAGCAACAAAACCTAAACATCCAGCAATTATGGGATAATATGAAGCGCCCTAATCTACGGATAATAGGCATTGAGGAAGGGATAGAGGTACAGACCAAGGGCATCTGTAATATCTTCAAGGAAATAATCTCAGAGAATTTTCCAAATTTGGAAAGAGACTTCGATCTTCAAGTCCAGGAGGCATACCGAACTCCACTGAGACAGGACCAAAGAAAGACCACTCCACGCCACATAATAACCAAAATGACCAATATAGAGGCCAAGGAAGGAATCTTAAAAGCAGCGAGAACAAAAGGACGGGTGACATATAGAGGCAAAACAATAAGAATCACCCCAGACTATACAACCGAGGTCATGAATGCTAGGAGAGACTGGTATGACGTGATTCAGACCCTGGAAGAAAATAACCTCCAACCAAGGCTCATCTACCCAGCAAAACTACTATTCAAGATCAATGGTGAATCCAAAGTCTTTCACGATAAACAGAATCTCAAAAAATTCATGAATTCAAAGCCAACACTAGAGAAAATTCTTAAAGAAATAAACCATAAGGAAGAAAAAAGAAGCAGACTTCAGAATCAGAGAAGAGAGGAAGTTAATAAGTGGGCCACTTAAGTAAAGAAGAAAGATCACACCACCCAAGAGTAGACAGAACACAAAATGGCAGAAAACAAAAATCATATATCAATAATATCTCTTAATGTCAAAGGACTTAACTCACCAATCAAAAGACATAGATTGGCAATGTGGATTAGGAAACATAATCCAAATATATGCTGTCTGCAAGAAACACACCTCACAGCCAAAGACATTCACAGGCTGAAGGTGAAAGGATGGAAAAAGATATACCATGCCACCAGTGACCAAAAAAGAGCAGGGGTAGCAACCCTAATATCCAACAAAACAGACTTTAAACTAAAACACATCAAAAGAGACAAATCAGGGCACCTCCTTTTACTAAAAGGAACACTATACCAAGAAGATATAATGATAGTAAATATTTATGCCCCAAATATGGGTGCAACCACATTTGTAAAACAAACCCTTCTGGACATAAGATCCCAAGTAGACCCAAATACAATAATTCTGGGAGACTTTAATATGCCTCTCACACCACTGGATCGATCTTCAAGGCAAAAGATGAGTAAAGACGTTTTAGAACTAAGGGAAACCATAAACCAAATGGACCTAATAGACATTTTCAGAGTATTTCAACCAGGAACTACAGAATACACTTTCTTCTCAGCAGCCCATGGAACCTTCTCCAAAATTGATCACATCCTGGGACACAAAGAAAATACCAGCAAATTCAAAAAATGTAATATAATTCCTTGCATCTTTTCAGACCACAACGGAATAAAAGTAGAAATCAACAACAGGAAACTCGAAAGAAAGTATTCAAATTCATGGAGAATGAATGATACACTATTGAATGACGAATGGGTAAGAGCAGAAATTAGGGAAGAAATAAAGAAATTTATGGAAACAAACGAAAACAGAGACACAACCTACCAAAACCTATGGGACACCATGAAGGCAGTACTAAGAGGAAAGTTTATTGCATTGAGTGCCCACATAAAAAGGACAGAGAACCACCAAGTAAAGAACCTAATGACACAGCTCAAGGATCTAGAAATTCTGCAACAGTCTATTCCCAAAGCCAGCAGAAGGCAAGAAATCATCAAAATTAGAGCAGAAATAAATGAAATAGAGAACAAAAAAACAATTCAGAGAATCAATAAAACAAAAAGTTGGTTCTTTGAAAAGATTAATAGAATTGATAAACCCCTGGCCAACCTAACCAAAAGAAAAAGAGAATCAACTCAAATTATCAAAATTAGAAATGAAAAAGGAGATATCACCACAGATAGTGAAGAAATTCAAAATATTATCAGAAACTACTTTAAAAATTTATACTCCAATAGACTTGAAAACCTGGAAGAAATTGATAGATTTCTAAGCACAGTTAACCTTCCTACACTTAGCCAAGAGGACATAGCAAGCCTAAACCAACCAATAACAACCAAAGAAATAGAAATGGCAATAAAAATTCTTCCACCAAAGAAAAGCCCAGGCCCAGATGGGTTCCCAGCTGAATTCTACAAAACCTTCAGTGAACAACTAATACCAATACTGCATAACATGTTCCGGGAAATTGAAAGAGATGGAACTCTTCCAAATTCCTTCTATGAGGCCACTATCACATTAATCCCCAAACCAAATAAAGATACCTCAAGAAAGGAAAACTACAGACCAATATCCTTAATGAACATAGATGCAAAAATTCTAAACAAAATACTAGCTATACGCATTCAAAACTATATCAAGAAAATAATACATCATGACCAAGTCGGTTTCATCCCAGAAAAACAAGGCTGGTTCAACATACGCAAATCAATACATGTTATTCACCACATAAATAGAACCAAGAACAAAAACCACATCATCATAGCAATAGATGCTGAAAAAGCATTCGACAAAATCCAACACCCATTTATGTTAAAAACACTGCAAAAAATTGGGATAGAAGGAAAGTACTTCAACATCATTAAGGCAATATACTGCAAACCCAAAGCCAACATTATATTGAATGGGGAAAAACTGCAAGAATTTCCGCTACAGTCAGGAACAAGACAAGGATGCCCACTATCACCACTCCTTTTCAATATAGTCCTTGAGACTCTTCTGCAGCAATCAGACAAGAGAAGGAAATCAAAGGAATTCACATAGGAAGAGAGGAATTAAAATTATCCTTATTCGCAGATGACATGATCCTTTATCTGGAAGAACCAAAGAACTCAACCAAAAGACTTCTGGACCTGATTGACAAATTCAGCAAAGTCGCAGGTTACAAAATCAACCTAAAGAAATCAGTGGCTTTTCTTTATGCCAACAACGAATCCACAAGGAAAGAAATAAAAACAACAATTCCATTCACTATAACCTCAAAACCAATAAAATACCTAGGAATAAACCTAACCCAAGATGTAAAAGACCTCTACAACAAAAACTATAAAACATTAAAGAAAGAAATTGAAGAAGACCTTGGAAGATGGAAAGATCTCCCGTGCTCATGGATAGGCAGAATAAATATCATCAAAATGGCCATTCTGCCAAAACTGATCTATAGGTTCAATGCAATTCCCATTAAAATACCAGTGACATTCTTCAGAGACCTAGAAAAATCAATCATGAATTTCATATGGAGAAAGAAAAGACCTAGAATAGCCAAAGCAATTCTCAATAACAAGAAACACGCAGGAGGCATTACAATCCCAGACTTCAAACTATACTATAGAGCAATAGTAGTAAAAACAGCATGGTACTGGCACAAAAACAGATATACTGACCAGTGGATTAGAATAGAAGATACAGAAACAAACCCACACATCTTTAGTCAATTAATCTTTGACAAAGGGGCCGAACACATACGCTGGAGAAAAGACAGCCTTTTCAACAAGTGGTGCTGGGAGAACTGGCTAACCATTTGTAAAAAGATGAATCTAAACCCCTATATCTCACCAAACACAGGAATCAACTCAAGATGGATCAAAGACTTAGAAATTAGACCTGAGACTGTGAAGCTAGTAGAGGAAAGCATAGGTTCAACACTACAACATATTGGCACAGGCAGTAACTTTCTCAACAAAACCTCCAAAGCTCAGGAAATTAAAGCAAGAATAAACAAGTGGGATAACATCAAACTAAAAAGTTTCTTCTCATCAAAGGAAACTATCAATAACCTAAAGAGGAAGCCTACAGAATGGGAAAGGATCTTTACCAGCCACCATTCTGATAGGGGGCTAATATCCAGAGTATACAAAGAGCTCAAAAGACTCTACACTAGCAAAACAAACAACCCAATCAAGAAATGGGCAAATGAACTAAATAGACACTTCACAAAAGAAGAGATACAAAGGGCTAATAGATACATGAAAAGATGTTCTTCATCACTGGCCATCAGGGAGATGCAAATCAAAACTACACTGAGATTCCATCTAACCCCAGTCAGAGTAGCAAGCATAAAGAAATCAAATAACAACAAATGCTGGCGAGGATGTGGGGAAAGAGGAACTCTTTTACACTGTTGGTGGGAATGCAAACTAGTTCAACCACTCTGGAGATCTGTGTGGAGATTCCTAAGAAAGGTGGGAATAGATCCACCATATGATCCAGCTATACCACTCCTGGGTATCTTTCCAAAGGAGTTGAATTCAGAGAACTACAGCAACATATGCATACCTATGTTCATAGCAGCACAATTTGTAATAGCCAAAATATGGAACCAACCCAGATCACCATCAACAGATGAATGGATAGCAAAACTATGGGAAATACACACAATGGAATTCTATTCAGCCATAAAGAAGAACAAAATTATATCATTTGAAAGAAGATGGAAAGCCCTGGAGAACATTATGTTAAGTGAGATCAGCCAAGCACAGAAGAAGAAGATACATATGTTTCCTCTAATATGCCCAAACTAGGAAACACAAAGAATACCAGAGGGACTCCAGATATTGAAGGGGAAATACTAGCTAAGTTTGGATGGTAAGATAGGAGAGGAGGAAGGCCGGTCTCGATTAATAAGGGTCTACACTTGAACATGTGTAAAATTATGAATAAGACATGGTTAACCTGGACAACCATTGGTGTGTGTGTGGGGGGGAAATGTGGGCGGGGGGGAGGGCACCAAATATAGTGTAAATGTATACTATTTATGTTCAATAAAAAAATTGTTATATAAAAAAAATAAATAAAAAATATATATATTCAAAAAAAAAATCAGAATCAAAAGACCTGGAGAACACTGTGTTAAGTGAGATTAGCCAAGCACAAAAAGAGAAGAGACATATGTTTGCTCTAATATGCTCAAGCTAGGGAGTATTAGGGATGCCAGTGGGACTCCAGATAATGGGGTGGGGAACCTCAGCGAAGTCAGAAAGGAAGAGTAGGGGACGAAGAAGGCTGAGGTTGTCTAATGGAGGAGCTACATTCGAAGATGTGTATACATGTGAATATAATATTGTTAACCTGGACAATCAGTATTGGGATGGAGGGAAATGGGGAAGCAATGGAAGAAGGGAACCAAGTACTGTGTGAATATATGCCATTGTCAACATAATACACATTATGATGTGAGACTGTAATGTACCAATAAAAATAAATTTAAAAAATCAGAATGACTGAAAAAATATACATGTTTGTGGCACTGTATTTGAATCCCAGGGTATTCTACATCTGAGATGCATCCTCGAACAATTTTATTTTTTTATTTTGAAAGAGGTTCACATTAAATTACTCAGGGCTGACCTTGAACCTGTGATTCTCCTCTGTCAGCTTCCCAGGTGCTGGATTTATAGGCATGCACCGCTGTCGGGAATCCAGCCCGACAGCTGCCGGGCCTTGGCGAGATGATGAGTACCGAGGACTCGAACACAAACCCACGAGCCGGGAGTCAAGTCAAGCAAGATCTCATTTATTTCTCTCCAAGCACTCATATTATATAGCACCAAATCATGAGGGGAATTCCCATGAGAAATAGCCTAGCCTATCCGGGATAAAGATCACTAGCACGTAGTTTACAGCCAATCCCAGGCTAGTACATGAGCCATTCATGTGTGTGTGGAAAGCTACTTTAAAGGTAGAAATGGAAAAAACGCTCAGTCTCCCCACCCATAATGAATGGGGAAACCACGCCTTCCTAGCTTCCTCCAGGCGCCATCTTTGCCCCTTTTTTGCTGAATCACTTTACTTAAAATTTTGCCTTAGGCTGTAGGCCGCTCAGGCCGAATCTCCTTAGGCACTATATAGACACACCCCATCACACCACCATTCTTGGATTAAGTATATTTAAGAAGCAGATCTTTAAATGTTCCTCAGATTGAGTGCCTTTGACAAGGGTACACTGATGAGTTTCAAGATATTTTGTGAGCCTCCTGGATAAGTATATACAGTGATGTGCATTTGTGTTTGTAGGGTACATTATTTTTCCTGGGAAGGAATTTCATAGATTTTGCTAGATTTTCAAAATGGATTGGAAGATGCCCCAAAATTAAAACAATAATGTTTATAAAGAGAAACTAAAGGATATGTATGAATGGTTATTAAATTCTGATCTGGAAGATAAAAACCTGTAACAAAGAAGATTAATAATTCCACATTAATTAAAAACCACACCAGTCTCAAGTGAGGAAAATTTGACTGGCAAACAAATGGGTGCTACTGATTTTTTTCTATGCAAGTTGAAAATGTATATTCTGCTCATAATTAAACTCTATTTCTAATCATTTCTTCGTCCTATTGATGGTGATTACATTGGGAAAAATTATCTATTTAAAGAGATGTTGGCTACCATAAAAAATTTTTGTATGCTTAAGAATACTTCTACAAAAAATAGAAGACATTTCAATTAGTTTAGTTAGAAATAAAGAACAGATAAAACCCTAATACCATGACCTGCTGTTAGATGATTAAATAAAATATCTTCTACTAGAAAATATTGTTAAATTCACAAATGTCTAGTGCTATAGCTATTTTATAGGTGCGCATACAATACTACAAAATGCTCATCTTTATTAATTTCAGTTAAAATTTCTTCCATTATAACATATATAGAGATAGATATTTCAGCAAAATTGATATATTTGAAAGATAAATTAATCCTCAGACCTAATTATGTTAGTATATATACATACATATATTTTTTAACTGGGAAATTGGCTTAATATAGGTGAAAGCTATCGTCAGTATAGGTATTATATTTAAGGATTGAATAATGTATTAATTTATAAAAATATACATCATTATAAGAAAAATTAACATATTATTTCTCATGTGTTTACATATAATAAGAGAAAAAGTTATAGAGATACTTAATTCTGACTGTTCAACCACTAGTTTACCATAACAATTAAAATTTGTACATACCTACCTATATATATGTTCATAGAGCAAATATTATGATGGTATGTTACTGGCTCAAAAGAAAGAAAAATATTCTTTAAAAAGGCATATTTTATGTCTATTTGCCTGAATTGGAACCATGTAGGTATAATAATAAGATATAAAACAACTGAGATGAGTTTTTCAATTATTCCCAAAGTTCATGTGATTAGATAAACATTTCCAACTAGAACAGAGTAGTCATTGAGGCTTAGCCCCTGTTTTTATCATTGTGTTCCATTAAGGCATATACCTTTACCCACTATTTGAAAATTTAAAAAATTAAGCTAAATAGATTTTTATTTAAAAACCAGAAAAATTCTTTCATTATTATTTTATTATGAAGTTTTATCACACCAAGATTTAAATGAAGATAAAATTGAAACAGAAATAAAGATAATTTAGCACAGAATATTAGAAAACAAGAAGACTGCTTTAGGCTACTAATTAAAGAAGACAAGATAATTTGCAATGGGTGTGAATTTAAGAATAAAGTAAAAAGAATACAATAAATTATTCTTGATGAAAATTAAGATTGCTTTTAGTAGTAATCGTTATATTAGAATGTAAGTATGACTCTAATTAAAATAATCCCCACAGTTGTCAAGTAGAAATATGCCCATGAAATTAGCATATTAACAAGACTCATATTTTTTTTCCAAAATGTGCTTGTACCATTTTTCTAGGAACATTCTAACACATTTACTAGTATTTGGATTCTATTAGAAATGGTGTAAGTATTTTATTCCTAAAACTATTTAAAGTCTTTCCCAAGAGCATATAATTTCCATAACACTAGATCTAAAACTTCTTTTTTTTTGGGGGGGGTCTGGGGATGGAACCCCCAGGGGTGTTCGACCTCTGAGCTACACCTCCTCACCTCCTGCCCTATTTTTTATTCCTTTTTTTTTTTTTTTTTTGGTGGTACTGGGGGTGGAACCCAGAGGTTTTCTACCTTCAGGCTATACTCCTAGACCTTTTTCATATTTTATTTGGAAACAGGGTCTCACTAAGTTGCTGAGAGCCTCACTAAGTAGCTGAGGCTGGCTTTGAACCTGTGTGATCCTCCTGTCTCAGCCTTCCAAGGGTGGGGATTACAAGCGTGCACCACCACGCCCGGTTTATTCCTCATTTTTTTAAAATTTATTTTTACTGGTGCATTGTAATCATATATCGCATTGGAATACAAGACTTGAGAGGATATACAAGCACACATCATGCAATTAGCCCTCATCCACTCCCCATCCCATTCCCTCCCCCTCCCTCTATCCCATGCTTGTTTGGTGATTAACTTTGATACATTTATTCATGTACCTCCTGCGTTTTAAAGAGGCTCCATCCTCCCCTATTCCATACCCTCTGACTGGTCACTTTAATTGCTTCACTATAGGGCCCTTTCTATAGGTCGACCTCTTCCTGTTGCCCCTTTCCTCCTAGTTATTGCTGATTAGGGGAAATATCTTTTTTTTTTTCTTTTCTGCGATATTTCTCTGTGCATGCTGCGTTGCAAGTACCGATCCCACTCTTGACGGCCCCAGTAGTGGCCTGGCTACCCAGTGGACTGATCCAGACTTCACTGGCTCAAGCACCGGCTGAAACAGTGTTTCACTAAGTTGTGGAGGGCCTAAGTAGCTGAGGCTGTCCCCGAACTCGATCCTCCAGTCTCAGCCTCCTGAATGTTGGGATTTCAAGTGTGCACCACCACACCTGGCTTTCTTATTCTTAATAATATTTGTTGCTTCAATTTATTTTATTTTATTTTATTTTATTTTATTTTATTTTATTTTATTTTGCGGGTCTGGGGATAGAACCCAGGGGCATTCGATCTCCGAGATACATCTCCTGCCCTATTTTTTATTTTATTTTATTTTTGTGGTACTGGGGTTCCTGGAAGCCCTTCTACCTATGGGCTACACTCCCACACCTATTTTTACATTTTTATTTGGAAACAGGGTCTCCTAACCAGTGCGCAGCTGGCTTCGAACCTGCATGATCCTCCTGTCTCTGCCTCCCAAGCGCGGGGATTACAGGCGTGCACTTCCACACCCAGCTCTGCTCTGTTTTTATTTTTATTTTATTTTTATTTTTTATTTTTTGAAACTGGGTCTCACTGAGTTGCAGAGGGCCTCACTTAGTAGCTGAGGCTGTTGGCGAACCTCGATCCTCTGGTCTCTACCTCCCAAATGCTGGGATTACAAGCGTGCGCCACTACTGCCTGGTCGGTTGCCTCAATTTTAATCACAGGTAATATGCTATCCAATTCAGTGTTGTTCACTTTTCTTATTTAAAGTAAGAGGCTGGCCCAGTGCTACAGGATGTCAAAAAAAATATTGCAGTAGGAACTAACACTTTGAAGTATCAGGTCTCAGAATATCTTATCTCTTCTAATGTCTGACAAAGCTCCTGTGAGGTAGCTATGATGATGATTATTATTACCACTTTACACACAAGAACTGAGGCTCACAAAATCTATGTAACATTTTTAACTGACATAATTAGTACATGGTAACAAAATTTGCACAAAAAAACTTGGCAAGCTAAAGAAACAACTATAAGAATGCTTTGGTAAGTTCCCAGTTATTCAAATAATTGATCTTGAGCAAAATAATAAATGGCTAAATTTCTATAGTCATTAATTACTTAAAGTTACTATAGTTCTTAATCTGATATTAAATATATATTTCCATCATAGGTTATAAAGATTATTAGAAAAAAATTGTAAACAAAAAAGGAAAGAAAAATGATATTGATATAATTCATATAAACTCAATATTTATGTGAATTTTCTTTTAATGTTTTCTTTTTATTCTCCTTTGAAATTTTTTTCTTATTTTGTATATTTTTAGTTGTGGTATATAGTTCACTTTATGTTTGAAATTCTTTTTTTTAACTCACCTACTTATTCAATCCTGTCTTCAGGGTGTTTAAAGCACATTATGAACACATATTTATTAAGTTATGACAATTTATTGAATAAATATACCATATTATATTTAACCATTAAACATGAAATAAGCATATTTCATATTTAATGTATTTCCAAGTTTTACTATTATAAATAATACCAAATCTAATCTGTCACATGTTTTCTAAGTTATATTATTCCTTTAGTTATAGTTTCAGAAATTAAATTACAAGATTAAAACATAATACATACATTTAGAACTTTTTATAGATTTGGTTGAATTATTCTTTTGAAAGTTTAGTCAATTTATTCTAAATGGATATAGTTTAAAGTTGATATTGCTTTACTTGGGAGCAATATTGTCATTAAAATTAATATTTTATTTGCATCTCTTTGACCACTAGATGAAAAGGTGTGAGCTGCATCTCAGCTGACATACATCTTACAGACACTTAGGAGGCAAGGCCCTAAACAAAGAGCTGCTGTGGTGTGATTACAGGCAAGCAAGTTCTCTGAAGGCGGCATGAAGCACCAGGCACTCTTCACAGTGGTATCTTCTATTTTTTCTCCTTTTTTGCCATTAATACTCGAAGAGAGCATTGAAGGAAAACATAGGAAGCACTAGAGCTCAGGATTCTCAGTGATAAGTTGTTTTTCTTTGTCATTCAGAATCAACAAATTAATATTCCATCATAGTCAGTAGGAGACTTATACAGATATGCAAAAAATTATATTTGTGCACTGATTTAAACATGAAGACAGAAGCACTGAAGATTGTTTATCTTATAATTAAAATAATCTCTTTTTTGTTCTAAGTGTGAACTTTGGCCACCTGCAGACAGAAAGAATGGGTAGTCTGTGATTATTTTATAATCCCTCTATCAAAAAGCTAATGCTTTTCTCGTTAACAAATACACCCCAGAGTGGACATCCCACTATCACAGGATACAAATAAACATCAGGGATTGATAGAAAGAAATACCTAAGTCGGGTGTAGTGGTGCACGCTTGTAAACCCAGTACTCTGAAAGCGGAGACAGGAAGATTGTGCTCTGAGGACAGCCTCAGCAACTTTGCCACTCAGTGAGACCTAGTTTCAAAATGAAGAATAAAAAAATAGGGTTGGAAGTGTCGCTTGGAGGTAGAATGCCCCTGGGTTTTATCCCAGTACCTCAGAAAAAAAGAAAGAACTTGAGTGATGGTGAAAATGATGATCTAGAATAGAACCCTGACAAATACATATTTTAAATAACTTATTCTTGCTCTGGAGCCAATGGCTGCTAATATCAGAACAGAATAGTGTTTCCATAATTCTCAATTAATACACATCTCTTGGAAGAAACATGCTCAGTTTTCAAGCTCTATTACAGAAAGATTCCTGTACAGAGTAGATACTAATGACATTTTCTAATTAAGACTGGTGCCCAGACTATGAATATAAGAATCCCAGAATAGTGAAGGAGTAAGGCTTATTCTTTTTAAATTTTTTATTGGTGCATTATAGTCATACATCTTAATGGAGTATAAGATGGTGGAGGCATACATGTACACATACATCATTCAGTCACCCCTTACCCAATTCCCTCTTCATTCCCTCCCTCTCTCTCCTCATGCTTGACTTAGTGATTGACTTTGATATGTTTGTTAAAGTACATCATGTGAATTAGAGAATTTCCCTCTTCCTCCTCTCATCCCCTCATTTAGATCAACTTATTTGCTCCTCTGTAGGATCTCCTTCTTCATCTAGAGTTTCTCCTATGACCCATTTGCTCCCTAGCTTTCACATATTAGGGAAAACATCTGATTTCTTATTTTCTGTGACTGACTAATCTCACTTAGCATAATGTTCTTCAGCTCCATCCATTGATCTGTTGATGGACATCTTGGCTGGTTCCATAGTTTGGCAATGGTGAATTGTGCAGCTATGGACATAGATATGCATGTGTTAACTTGGTAGTTTGGTTTCCATTCTTTTAGGTAGATACCCAGAAGTGGTATTGTTGGATCAAATGGTAGGTTCCTTCATTCTTCTGAGTATCCTCCATTCTGGACACAGATGTGTTCTTTTTGTCCTTCCTGAATGTCTTCTTTCTACCTGCTTTTTTAAAAAAATTCTTCTATTCTCCCTGAATATAGAATCTCAATTGAACCTTCTGGAGTAAATATGAGTTTTCCAGATAGACAAGGTCAGAGAAAATGATATTCCAAATAGATTGGAGCACACAGGCAGGAACATACTGATAAAAGTTCATGGTATACATTTTTAGGAACAGTGAGTAATTTTCTGAGCAGACTAGAACATTACTGAAACCTTAAGAAAACTATATCCCATTATTTCTTTTAGATTTTGAGACAAGAGAGTTGGGATTTATTTCTTACTTCATGCACTTAACCTCTCCTGAGCTCAGCATACACACATACATTGAGAGCCGTCATACTAAATCAGTGGTTGTCAAGCATTTGTAAAGACAGAGATTGTTACTTTTTCCATCTTTGCAGACCATGTGGTCTTGGTCTTTGTTGCAGCTACTCATCTCTGTTTGTGATGTGAAAACATCACAAACAATCTGTAAACAAATAAAGAAGGCTGGGCTTCACTTGTGAGCTGTACTTTGCAAAAACTTAAACTAGATCTCTCAAAAATTCCCCTCGCATTACCCTCCTATAGTTCTAGATTTTTTCAGTTTTCTAAGTTTTGTTGTTTGGGATAAATTTAATCACAAAGAAGCATTTTTTTAAAAAAAAATAATAGTACTTAAAATAACTGACATTATAGTTGTTCTTTCTATTCTAAGGGGATAACTGAATATCATTCCACAGTTGCAAATAATTGATGTGAAAGATTATCTTCCTACATTGAGAAATAGAAATCCTAGACTCTCATGTAAGAAGTCAGGAACATGAGTCAAAAGGCTGCAAACAAATGTTGTTGCAGAATAATCTGATTAATCTTCTTGGGGAAAATTTAGGTGATGTGGAATATAAATTCATAATAATTTACCCTTAACTAGAGTGTCAGGGTTTCTTTTAATGGCAGATATGTTTTCATTATTTTGCTTTGCGATGGATCAATAGCAAAAGAATGTAATTCTCTGATGTATTACTCTATTTAGTGTCTACATTAATCCAGACTTAAACATGTGTTTGAATAATGCATAACTAATGAGAAATATCAAGAAAAAATAAGATTATTAATATTTTCAGTCCAGTAGCATCTAAAGCCAGCCTGGAGGTAGAAAAAAGACAATGAGCACAGATCTTATCCTACATAATCCTGCAGAGATATAAACTCATTAGATAGTTTTGCTTTAATAATCTTGGCATGTGTTTCTGTGTAGTAGACACCTTATATTGAATAGTTGCATGGGAGCAATTGAGAAAAAAAAGAAAAGTTCATTCCTGGTGAAAAACTTTGAGATATCAGTTTATAGTATTAAAATAAAGAAAACCTATGTCATTTTAGAACTAGTTTCTTAAGCTTTTGAATGTATATTGTCAGTAATGTTGATTTCAGCTTTTTCTTATAAGAATATATTTTTTAAAAAGTAGTAGGGTTGGGATGTAACTCAGTCAGTGGCAAAGCGTTTGTCTTGCAAGTATACCACATGGGTTTCATCTTCCGTCCAAAATGACAAAAAAAAAAAAAAAAGACCCAAAAGAGTGAAGAAGTAGTGTTTTGTTTGGAAGAAAACAACAAAAACATTTTTTTGTACTTTAAAATCATATGTCTCTTTTTATGGTACACTTTGTGAGAATAAAGATTCAACATATGAAGATTAAAGTTCAGGGTCAGAATTAAGAATAAGACTATCCAGAGAGTGCCAGCTTAGCTCTATCTTCATCAGAAATAGAACTGGATCTAGGACAGGACCTCCAAGCTAGAGATACCCTTCATCTCTGTCTCCAGTGGCAAGGACAGACCATGCTTTGGAGTCCATGGCCATGAAACCCTTAAAACTCATGCATATGATGCCTCAGCTTCCTGATACAGGGAAACCCTGAGGACCAGAGAAAACTTAGACTTCTGTGATCCAGTTGTAGATGCCACCCCAAGCAGCAAGGGTCTCTGGGTGACATATGATGGGGTAGTGATGCTCTATCAGCCTGACCTGGTTGGGCCAAAGGTAAAGAAACGTATCTTGTTAAGGGTAAAAGAATAAATGTTTCAGTTTTCATACTTCATAAGCCACTCAGTTTTTGTCCTATCTGCCACTGTAGGGTCAAACAGCCATATACAATATATAATTGCATGAATATGGTTTGTGTTCCAGTAACATTGCATATGTGAACACAGAATTGAATTTTTTATAATTTTCTTATGTCTCAAAAGTTTCATTTGATCTTTTTTCATCTTTGAAAATATCAAAATCAGCATAGCTCCAGTTACATAAAAAAGGGAGGTGAGCCCGGAGTGGTAGCACATGATTGTAATCCCCGCGCTTGGAAGGCGGAGACAGCAGGATCACGCAGGTTTGAAGCCAGCCATGCTGGCTTAAGACACCCTGTTTAAAAAAATAAATAAATAAAAATAAAAAAGCAGGTAAGACAGATTTTCTCTTCTTTTTTTTTTTTTTGTGGGTCTGGGAATGGAAGCCAGGGGCTTTCAACCTCCGAGCTACACCCCCTGCCCTATTTTTTATTCTTTATTTTGAAACTGGGTCTCACTGAATTGCAGAGGGCCTCGCTAAGTAGCTGAGGCTGTCTGCAAACCACAGTCCTTCAGTCTCAGCCTCCAGAATGCTGGGATTACAGATTTTTTGACCATATGCTATAGTTTTCACAATTCTGAGATACACAATTAAAAAGAAATATTACTTTTATATCTTTGTTAGTAAAATAGCTTAGCCTTAACTATACGTTTTAGACTCTCATTGTCATTTGCACTGATATTCATTCTTAGAGAAATTTCTTTTCCTTTCTCCATTTATACTAGGACACACAGCATAGATGGGCTACCCTATTCCCTTCTCCTTTAATCCTTCTCCTTTTCCTCTTATTATCAACTTTGAGTCCATGCATGAAGGCGACCTGCCAAAACTTCTTTAAAGCATACTAGGAACACCTCATGGTGTCCTTATAATCATTTCCATTAATTATAATATTTTATTTTTAGAAGATATATAAGGATTATCGATGTCTTACAAATTGCTAGTGAATGACTTAAACTATTTCCCATTGCTATAGACTGAATTGTTGCTTCCAAATTCATACATCAAAGTCCTAAGCCCCAATGAAATATATCTGGAGAAAGACCATCTAAGGAGAGAGTTAGGGCTTAATGAGATCATACCAGTAAGATTTAAGCAATACCCAGGATCCTTCTGCAGTCACAGAAGAAAGTCCTTGTGTGGGCATTGCTGTAAAGGAGCCATCTTGCAAGCCAGAAAAAGGTCCTTACCAAAATCACATCTGTCACTAACTGTATTGTGGAACTTCCAAGCCTCTAGAACTATGAGAAAATAGTTCTAAGTCACCAATCTGTGATATTTTGATTGGGGAGCTTGATCAGATTAATATGTCCCATATATAGATAGGATAATTATGTACTAATAAACTATTTATTTCTTTATGTTTTACCCCTCCACAAGCCCACTAGTCAAATATCATTGTATTTTATATTTTTTTGCATATAAAAATTGTATAAGAACACCATATACAATGTTACTAGATTGTTCTTATTTATTTATTATTTATTTTGTGATTGCTGAGGTGCATCCTATCTCTGAGCTACATCTCCAGCCCTATTTTATTTTTCATCTGGAAACAGGGTCTTGCTAAGTTGCTCAGAGTCCAAGTTGCTAAGGATGGCTTTGAGCTCCTCCTGTCTTAGCCTCCCAAGTACTGGGATTACATATGTGTTCCACTACAACTGGTTGTTGCTAGGTTTTAACTTTTAAAATAAACTTCAAAGCTGGGCAGTGTATGACATGCCTGTAATTCCAGTACTTAGGAAGCTGAGACAGGAGGCTCACAGGTTCAAGGGCCAGCCTGGGCAACTTAATGAGGCCTTGTTTCAAAATAAAATATAAAATAAAAAGGGGTAGGGGGTGTAGCTCCTAGAAGCAATGCTGATGAGACACAGATGTTGAGAGAATGATGATGCTGATGTCTGCAGCAGGCGTTTGAGAGGAAGCCCCAACGCAAGTGAGGTTCACCTTCTTCAGCACAGCGGGTGTGAACTGAAGGCCAGGGCGGCTTCTTCTTCTTCTTCTTCTTCTTCTTCTTCTTCTTCTTCTTCTTCTTCTTCTTCTTCTTCTTCTTCTTCTTCTTCTTCTTCTTCCTTTTCCTCCTCTTCCTAATCCTCTTCTTCCTCCTCCTTCTTTTTGTGGTACTGGGGTTCCTGGAAACCCTTCTACCTCCGGGCTACACTCCCAGACCTATTTTATACTTTTTAATTTGGAAACAGGGTCTTTTAAAACAGCACCGCTGGCTTTGAACCTGCGCGATCCTCCTGTCTCCGCCTCCCAAGCGCGGGGATTACAAGCGTGTGCCACCACTTCCTGCACAGGGCTCCTTCTCTCCATGACTCCTATGATCTCAGACAAAGTCTAGGAAAGAGGAGGAAGGGGGTGTCTTTAAAGGGTGGGAACCAGTCCAGATTTAAAGTTTAAATTTTCATTGTTAAAATATTAAATTTGTTTAAATATTTATCTAAGAGACTCTAAATTCCAGAATTTAGAGTCTGGAAAGATTAAGTTACCTTGAAGTAGCAAGGTTCTGGCCTTTCCAACATTAGCAGAAGCTATGTAGAATTACGGTAAATTGAATAAAATTGTGGCACAATTAAAATTTTTATATCTGCATAACTTTATTATGACTACTGTTTTGACTTGGCTTTTGCTATTGGGTATTATCTATAATAAAAGAAAGCATAAAAACTGTTCATGAAACAATCTTAGAAAATTTGTAAACTGGACTCTCTTGATAATAGTGATTCATCAAATATGCTACAAGTTTCTGAAATTCTTTCTGAATAATAAAAAATCTCACATTATGGTCAGAAGTTTGTAATATTAAGTGACTATTTCTATTTGATAATCATTAAAAATTGGCAACCCACATACCATGTTAAGCAGGACATTTGGTTAAATGTCATATATTTTCTGACAACTTCAATAATTTTTATTTTTTATGAAACACTGTTGAAAATTTTAACACTCTAGTGATTCTTTTCTCATTCAGTTTAACAGATTGAATGTTAAATTTTGATCATGCCACTTTTCAGTTCTAACCCCTCCATTGGCTATCATTGCCTATCAATTATGAATTCTAGCCTGTGTGTCCTTGACTCTCTTCAACAGTGCTTCAATAAACATAAAAATTTCAAAATTGTCTACTTGCTGTTTGAGGATAATCCTAAACATCCTGATTTGTTATCTTTGCTTCTCTTTCCTTTTTGCAACACCTTCCCTAAACCCTTTTTAGCCTTTTTCTCCTTTATCTTTCATTTCTTCTACCTCAAATGTACCATCTTTCTAAAGACTACCTGATAATTTTTTGAATATACTTTTTACAATATCCCATTATCCTCTTTCATATTTCTTTTGAGGCTTGTTATGTTTACAATGTATTTATTATGACATTTTCTTACCTATACCCAATATGGTAAACTTCTTATAATAAGAGCTATGTTTTATTCTGTCTCCTCTACTGAACATTGTCTTACTTAGTCAACACATTAAAAAAATAGATTAATAAGCTTAAGCTCCTATAATGCCTTCAATTTAAAAATGTATTTGGCCATGAAAGAGTGCTTTGGAGAAAAGAAAAGACATGCATGAATTTGCATGTGTATAATCACATGTCACTCTTTGCTTTCAAATTTTCTCTTTTGGTAAGGAAAAAAAAAGATGAAGGGTATAAGTTTGAGGACTGGCTGGGACTGCCCAAGGACAAACAAAAAATAAAAAAGGATGATTAAAGTGACTCTGTCCATGGACAATGAGGGCTCAGGAAAGGAAGAGTTGCTTCTGATGGCTAACATGGTGAGACTAGGCCAGTAAGCCAAAGGAAAGAGTTTGTGGTAGGAGAAAGAAATGAGAACAGAATTTACAATATAGATAACAATCTCAAACTTAACAACCCATATGAAAAATGAAGGGAAAAAGAAAATAAGACCTATCTTAGAGACATAGTATGGAAATACCATATGTGAAGTTAGTAAGAGAAATTATATGATAAACAAGAAGGATGTGATTAGACTCCCCCCTAGAGTTGGGATGCACACTAACTTATGCAGTACCTATGGTGAAAATCATTTTGATTTTTTAAATACATGCTATAGTACTCTGGGTATTAGAAATAAGGCAGATTTCTGTGCTAAGTTCTGTTCAAGATAGACAACTAGTCTATCACATACACACATACCTTGGCTTCTCATATCATCACCTTCTTAAATATATATAAATGGCTTCTCATTTCCTCACCTCTGGGAGAGCTAACCAATGAGTAAGTGGGTACAAGAAACTTACACTATTTAGATACCACATCTTGGGAAATCACCAAAGCACAGAAACTGAAAAAATTTATCATGAACATAAAACAAACCACTCAGAAATCATAATGTCTACCAATACCACAGTGTTAGTCAGCTTTCTTTTGCTGTGAGAAAATGACTAAGAAAATAAATATTAAAGGACTAAGCATTTATTTTGGATCATTTCAGAGGTTTCAATCCATGTATGCTTAATCTGCTGTCTTTGGGACTGTTACATGTCCCAATGACCTAATTTCCTTCTACTACAAAGCCCCCTTTTCTAAAGGTTCCTGTAGCTCTTGAGAACACCACAGGCTTGCAACTGAGCCTTTGACACATGAGGCTTTGGGGGACAATCCACATCCAGCCATCAAAAAAGGTTACTTGTTTCAGGAAAAGACCATTATCTTTGAAAAGTCTTATAGTTAGTTATGTAGAGCAACTTCTTAGAATAAAACTGGGCCTCAGCAAAGGTGCTCTTTCTGTGGGAACTACAAGGTCATTGGTGAACAAGGAAGTCCAGGGAAATGCTTTCATAGACTCTCAATTGCCATGCTCTTTAAAGCTTCCCTTCATCCTGAGCAAGTGAGATTCTCTTCTAGGCTATCTCCTTGTCACCCCATATGTGTTTTAAGCATGAGTTATATTGTATAACAGAATGCATTTTCAAATTGTAAATTAAAATTTAAAAGTAAAGATGCTTTTTGTTTGTTTGTTTGTTTGTTTGTTTGTTGGTGGTACTGGGAGTGGAACCCAGGGGCATTTTACATCTGAGCTATACACCCAGACCTATTTATACTTTATTTGGAAACAGGGTCTCACTATACTGCTGAGAGCCTCAATAAGTAGCTGAGGCAGGCTTTGAACCTGTGCAATCCTTCTGTCTCAGCCTCCCATGTGCGGGAATTACAAGCATGCACCACCACGCCCAGCAGCAAGGTGTTTTTAAATTAACTTTCAGGCTAACGAAATCTACCTAGAGTATTTAACTACTTTGACTATTTTATTTTATTTTATTTTATTTTATTTTATTTTATTTTATTTTATTTGTGGTACTGGTGTTCCTGGAAGCCCTTCTACCTCCGGGCTACACTCCCAGACCTATTTTATATTTTTGAAACAGGTCTCTTATGCCCGTGTGGCTGGCTTCGAATCTGCACGATCCTCCTCCCAAGCGCGGGGATTACAAGCGTGCGTCACCATGTGCCCGGCTCTACTTCGACCATTTTAACTACAAGTATTAGTAATCAGTTCATCTTTTCTTAAGGAATACTTTGAACAATTGAGATGATTTTCTCTATGTTTTAAACATTCATTTAGAATGAACATCCTGTTTTAATTACCCATTTTCAATTATGGACTTTATTTTCATTCTATACTGTTCTGCTTTCAAATAATTAATAAAACATCTACCTCTCTAATTCAATTTTCAGTTTCCAACTTTACCTACTTCTACTTTTATTGCACTTAAACTTTCGTAGGAGTTTTGTACTATTTAACATGATTTTATCTCAAATATTCAGCACTTTTTTTGTTTTGTTTTAGAAAGTCATATCATAATGCCGGCCGTGGTGGCGTATGCTTGTAATCCCCGTGCTTGGGAGGCGGAGACAGGAGGATCACGCAGGTTCGAAGCCAGCTGCTCTGGCTTAAGAGACCCTGTTGACAAATAATTAAAAAAGTATAAAATAGGTCTGGAAGTGTAGCCCGGAAGTAGAAGGGTTTCCAGGAACCCCAGTACCACAAAAAAATAAAGTCGTATCATAAATTTATTTTTAATATATTTTCATTGGTTCCAATGCAAATATAATAATGAAGCTCAGAGTAATAGGGACACATGCATACAGCACTTGTGAGTTCCAATCCTTTGCTTCCCTTTCACCCCTCCCTTTCCCAGTACATAATATTGAGATTGTTAGCAGTCTTTCTTAAGAAGCAAAACTGAACAAAACATTATTCGACCCAGGAGAATAACAATGATGGCTAATGGAGAAGAACTGCGAATCATTTACCTCAAGGCACATTTAAAAATTTATTTTTCTTACTATCTTCAAGTTTATTGTATTTCCTCACCCCTTTCTGCTATGACAGGCATTCTAATTATTCCCCTTTTGAGTTCTTTGATATCCTACATGGTGTATCTATTATAGACAATTCCCTTTCTCTATAATCTTTCTTTCTTGCTCTAAAGGTCTTCCATTATGGTAGGTGACCCTTCTGAATAAATCCTTCCAGAATGACTCATGCACAGCCACAAGCTCCTGGCTGACTCACAGAAGCCCTGGCCCACTGCTGGGAATGGTCCAATTGCTACTTCTGCTCCTTCTCCTACCTTAAGTATTCTGAACTCCGGACTCAGTCACTAATTACATACAGCTTTATATATTTGTGGAAGCACCTGAGAATATAGGTAAGGCTCTCCCATGTTTCTTTGTATAAATCTGTGAATCCACCAGTTTCTGCAGCTCAGCATCTAAGCCAAGAAGGAAATTTAATTACCTGCTAGTGTAGACAACCTCACTTATATCAGAGGTGTAAGTTTGCTTTTATTCATAGGAAACAGGATGACATAATTGAGGCTACCATAACACTTCCACTCTTGTAAGTTTCAGTTAAAGAAATCTCTTTTTCAGTGAACTTTCTTTTAGAATTACTTGCTATCCATCTTTTTTATGGCCTGCATGTAGGTGATTAGGTTGATAGAGATTTGGGGTTACTTCTTGCTTAGAGAGTATGGTAACTTGGTTTTCTTCTATATAGTCATCATGCAAGAGGAACTCAGACAAAACATTGAGATAAAAAGAAAAAGTCCCAATTTATAGCCCTTTATATAAGCTTTCATGGCATTCTGATCTTACTGTTCAGTGTAATTACCTAAGTAATTTTACATAGTTTTGGCAGCCATCTGTCTCTTCCACTGTACCAAAACTAGGAGGAGGCATCTGGGGATTAATGATTAGGTAATCTAATCATTAGACATGCAGGTATCATTTTTTTCTACTCCTTTCAAAAATAAATTCTTGTGTATTGATTATAAGTAACAATTTCTTTGTTGTGAAATAAAATTCAAACATCCAATAGCTATTACTTTTTATTATTATTTTAAAAGCTCTTATTAATGGTCATTTTTGAGAAATAAATAAAACATACATTTATTCACTAGGCCAAATTTATGATTCCTTACTTAAAAGGCACTAGGATTCTGGAGATTAAAAAAAGCATTTGATTCTTTTGAAGTGTTTAGAGAGGCCTTGGATGTAACAGACAAACAATTTCACTAAATATGATCTACTGAGGTGAAGTTATGTATTTGCAAGGTAACATTTTTTGGATATCTATGACATGCCAAGCCATTTGCCAACATGATTTTTTATTTGATTTATTACAACTATTCTCTGAGTTATGCTTTTTTGTTTTTTTGTTTTTTGCAATTAGAAAACAGGCTGAATTTAAAACTTTTAAAAATTAATACATTGTTTAAGCTTAAGCCTATCTAACTTCAAAGCAAACACTTTCCATTATGGCACATTACTAAGAACCATTGCTCCAACTCTGCATGGTGAACATCTCAAAAGTGAAGGAGATACATAAGTGAGATTAGTAGTGTTAACAGTAGTATCTTTATTATTTACTGAGCACTTATGCTATATCAAGACTTCTGCTAATTTCTTTTTACAAAAATGAATTTCATTTGTCTTTAAACAACTTTAAGGTATTAACATTATTATTTCTTTTTCATGCAATAGGGTCCGAGGCTCATCAGACTTAAGCAACTTACAGGAAGTCATAGAGGCAGTAAGAAGGAGAGCTGGGATTTGAAATCGTTTATTATGATTATAAATCTATGCTCTTAACAATTTTTAAAAAGTGACTTTACTGGAGTTTTCTTGTCTTTTCATTTTTTGGCGTTAACAGGGCCAGATGAATATATCCTTGGATGACAAGTAGACAGTAGCCTTCGGGAATTTCAAGCCATACTGCATTTTATCACTGAATTAAAAAAAAATCATTTGCTTGGATTTTTTTCCCTAGCTCCATATGGACTCCTGGGCTTTCAAAGTCCCTCAAGATAGGTTTTGTATCTTATACATTGTCAGGATAACTCAGACAATATTTACCACTAATCAGCCAGTATGGAAAAATCCAACTGCTCCCCATGGGAAACTATGGAACATTGGTTAGTGTGAATATTATCAGCCAGGACCTCAAAGGCCTCTCATGTTTCTATTTCTTCAACCCAAACTCATTCATCCATGGGCCAATTTGCCTCTAAATTCGTAAACAGCTGTCCAGTAATAAACTCAGTAAAATGAATAATATTTTCAAGCAATCGTCTGCAGTTTTACAAATGCTTTTATTGTCATTTTCCCCATCTCGGTGGTCTTTATGAGCTGTTAAGGCAATGAAAGAGGAGAATAACATTTTTTTATAAATGTAAACACAGTGGCTTATAATTCAAGGTTCTACTCATCATTTGGGCTCTTAAAACATCAATTTGTTGGTCTAATTTAGATTGTGTGTCTCTTAAGCCCTGATCACATATTCTTCATTCCTGGTACAGGGCCAGATCCATCAATGTTAAACAAATAATTAATCTTCATAATGATAGTATGCAGAGGTAGGTCCCCATCACTGAAGGGCACCTTGATATCACAGGGAAGTCTGCTTTGAAAAAATGTGTTTATGTATGGCAGAAAACAGCTGTACATTAAGAAAATCATTTTACATTTTAGGTCCTCAGTGTCTGGTCTAGAAAGAAAAGCTGTTGGACTAAATTTCCAGCCATTGGACTCAAATTTCAAGAAGCTATTTAGACCTGTACAATCTAAAGATTCTTTTAAGTAGGACAAGTACTTTATGTTTCTAAGTTCCATTCACTTTCCTTTGAGGTGTCATCCAGAATCCAACTGTATCTCAATATATGATATTTGATGCATTTTTATGCTTCATTTCAATTTAGGAGATTGTATTTGTAAGAGTAGATATTTTCTCCTACAAAGTGGCCTAGTTTTCAGGGTAATAAGAGTTTAGCATAATTCTATGTCCTTTTCTGCTCTTAGGACATATAGGCACTATTTATATATTTATTAAAGGCTATGATTTATTAGGTGCTTGGGATTCAAGGGCCATCACCTCTCATAAGGCACATAGGGTGAACATATTAAACAAGCTCGTAAGGTCTAATGTATACATAAACATACTGTACGACGAGCTTTGAGGGAACAGTTAACCTCTCCAAGCTCAATTCCTTTAAGTATATGGTAAGGATACTAATAATGACTGGTGGGCCTCTTTGAGAACTATTTATATAAATTGCCTGATGAAACAGTAGAATATAGAAGGTCTACTATCCTTCTATATTCTACTATCAGCCTAAAGTCGCCTTGGGAAGAAGGTATTAAAACCACTGATAAAATGGATTAGTGATACCAAAAGTGTGGCATAAATCCATACAGTTGGAGCTACTCTTTCTCCTTAGAGAAGTCCGTAAGGAAGAAATGTTGTCAAACTTCACACTTGATTCTGGCTTTTTTTGTGTGTCTTACAAAATAACAATCTGTTTGGAGGCTAATTTATTGTGCTTATTCTGTCTGAGACTTTACAACCAGTATCCTATACACAGGAGTAAGTCAGTCTGAACATCACTAAAAGGAGAGAAATAGGAGAATTTTTCAGGCACAGGATAGAAAGCACATCTTCTTTTAATGGGCAACATCTTCATCCCAGGCCCATATAAGGGCATAACATAGAAGAAAGTAGAATCTGAAAATGGGGAGAGCAGCAGTCTATAAACAGATAATACAGTGAGCTGGAGGTAAACGTCACTAATCCATGGTATAATTAAGTCCAACCTTGATATAGATTTATGGTAAGCATCACCTTTTAAAAATAGACAGCATTTTCAATCTCAGTCTCATGTTTGGGGAAGGAGAGGAGTGAAGAGGGAGCCAAGAGGAAACTCATCAAGTGAAAGCTCACGTGCCCCCCCCCCCATCTCTCTTGTCTCTCTCTCCTTTCTGGCTTCCATGAACTAAATCTAATCAGATTTTTTTTCTATATCTTGCCACCATGATGTTTCTGCCTTAGAGCTGACCAACTTTGGACTGAACCTCTGGAACAGTGAACCAAAATAAAAAATTCCTCCAGAAATGCTAACTAGTTTAAGAGTTTTTAGGTTCATTTTTTGTTCAGGTATTTATTCCTATACATTTCAGCATCTTAAAGACAAAGAAAAAATAAGAATTTGTTGACAACTGTATCAGAGAATGTTAGAAATAATTATTGATGAAATGTTTTAATGAAAATTGCTATTTGAACACTCCGTGAGGGATTAGCAGAGAAAATGTTTCATATCTTGTATGATGTAGCACTAGTTGATATTTTGCTAATTCAACAGAGCCCCTCAAATATGTTTATTGAATATTCATGGTAACAACCCCACTATCTTAGGCACTGTGTGAAGGGGAGGGACAGGAGGAGGAAAATATTGGCAATAGGATGTGTATGAGTTTGCTAGAGTTTCAAACATAATTCTAAGCATGACATTTACTGTGTTTAATAGATGTTATCTTGTGTTATGGTAAAAGATTTTCTGCATACAAAAGCTGCCATCACAATTATACAAAGCCATTTAAACAACTTCTATCAGGACCATTTCTGCCAGTAACCCAGGGTAGGAAGCAAGGACTTTGTCATGTTAGAATAGACAGGATGTAAAGGAAACTGAGCCATCTTTTTTACATATAAGGTAAGAGAAAAATAAAAATCTTTACTCACCCAGGGATAAATATTCTCATTTATTTTCTGTTTTTCTGTCAGTAATAGAATATTGTGATATTTCATTCCATTTCCTCTTTAGCTGCACCAGTCACAAGGAAATATGAGGAAATGGTACTACAAAGTGGATAAGGAAAAATGGGAAAATATAAATGCCATCAGAATTTTTTTTTGTTGTGGTACTGGGGGTGGAACCCAGGGGCTTTTCTTCCTCCGAGCTATACTCCAGACCTATTTTATACTTTATTTGGAAACAGGGTGTTATTAAGTTGCTGAGAGCCTCATTAAGTAGCTGAGGCTGGCTTTGAACCTGTGCAATCCTCTTGTCTCAGCCTCCAAAGCACTGGGATTAAAGCGTGTGCCACCACACCCGGCCTAAATTCTGTCAGAATTTTGATTAGATGTGTTAGGAAATATGTAGGTGGAGATGAAAGTAGAGATAGAAGGAACCTTGGAAACACCAATAATGCAGAACATGCAGGGAGGAGAAGAAGAAAGTGAGATTGAAGAAATCTAAATGATAATGACAGATCACCGATAATCTTGCTCAGCAATTCAGAGCCCATGAGTGTCTGAAATCAAATAATTTTATTCTCTTTCTGCTATTGGCAAAATTTTTGTAAATGTGTATAGTCCTGGGAATTGAACTTATGGAAGTTCTATCTGACACATTCTCATCCCTATTTTATTTTTATTTTGAAATGGTTTTGTTAAGCTACCAAAAGGCTGTGATCATCCTGTCTCATTCTCCCAAGTACTGGAATTATAGGCACCTACCTAGTGGGAAACTTCTGATTATGTTTCCTCTGAAGTGAATTGATGGGTCTCTAATTCATAGACAAATCTCTATAGGCAAGGTCAGTATAAGGCAACCTTGTGAAGAATTTATTGTGTGTCTTAAGAACTTAATGGTTTTTTTAATCCCCTGCAATCTTTTACATACCATGGTAGCATCTCAGTTCCTGTCTGCCTCCCTTCATCTCTCTTTTATAAAAATCTATTCTAAAGAAATGTTTAATGTGTGCATGAATGACTCTATCATCTTTTACCTCAATAAGATGATTGATTACAATGCACTAATAAATTTTAAAAAAGGAAATGATCTGTTGCAGCTATTACTTTGAGATAAACATGACTGGTAAATATTAGAATATTACCCTCCCATAATATCTTGTTTTGTTTTGCATTTCCTTTATGTTACTTATTTATTTTTAAAATTCCATGCTTTGAATTGAAATATCAATGAAATAATTCAATACTTCTAAAATAATACCTGAATGAGAGAGAAATTGTGTAGTAGTTCAGTATATGAGTCTTGAATTTGTCTTTGGGCAACTTAATTTCGCTAAGGATATTTTGTTTAATGTGGAAAATGCTAGTAATCGTAATAATTGATGCCTTGTAGTTGTATTTACAAAATTTCATAAAAGAAGTTTTCTTTGAACTAAACATTTATTCAATATATTGTATTATTATCATTGTCTTTCTTCAACTTATTCTGACGATAAGCATGAAGTCCTAACTTGGATATTCATAGTTCCTTAGTTTCTCAGCCAATTTGGGCTAAGGCAGTTTCTTTCCTAATAATACAGAATCTTACAACATGCACATCTTGCATATAAAGGGAATTCACTGAATTATAGCCACTCTCTAATGTCAATTCTGATTTTACCTTTTAGTGACTAGATAGGTGTGAGTGGTTGTTCCCTGAATTGTACCATTCATCCTTCCTTTCCTTTAAGCTTGGCTATCAAGGGATTCATCTGTACATAGAGTAACATCTATGGAAATACTGCCAAGATTTTTCTGGCCAACCAAGTATTCAACAGATACTTTGGAAAGCTTACTCCTTAAAGCTGCTTTGAGAATCTGGCTTTCTCTAGGAGGTGTGAGTGAGAATTTTTGCTTCGTCATTTCTCACTTAAATCTGAGACACTGGACTCAAGAAATTAGTTGTGGTCCGATTTGTCCTCCTTAGCCTGAACAGAGAAGCTGGACAAGAATGGAGGAAGATGGGAATTTCCAGTTTGGTCTTTACAGAGCAATTGCTACTTGAGGGCTCATTGGTTCACTCTTGAGAGGACATTTCTAGGAGTGACAGAGATCTAACTACCAATGAGAATAAAGGCTGCTGGGGTGTTTATGCATGGAGGCCTGGACTGGGCTTGCCTTGAAGTACTGGCAGAAGCCATCAGTGAGCCAACAAAACATGGAGCTATAAGTTGTCCTCTTTGTAAAATTAGCATAACATTAAAATCTTAAAACTTAAATAGATCATTAAAAAACAACTGAGTTGGGCTCTAAAGCTATAATTATTATAGCTATTTCTATCTGTTTGACCCTACCCCATTGCCCTGAGAAAACTTATCCTCAGTCTCATTAATGCTAAAATCATTAAACAGCTTCTTTATTTATTTTTATACTTTTATTGGTACATTACAGCCCCACTTCATAATGTAGTTATGTTAATATGACATACATCTACATAGTACTTGGGCTTTCCCATGGCTCCTTCCCCACTTTTCCCTTCTTTATTTTTGAGGGTCTGGGGATGGAACCTGTGGGCATTCGACCTCCAAGTTACACACTCTGCCCTGGTTTTTGTTCTTTATTTTGAAATAGGGTCTCACTGAGTTGTAGAAGGCTTCACTAAGTAGCTGAGGCTGTCCGCGAATCGTGATCCTTTGGTCTCTGCCTCCCAAATGCTGGGATTACAAGCATGAGCCACCACGCCCAGCTCCCTCCCTTCCTCATTAGGATCTTGATATTGATATTGATACTCTCATATATGTACATAATGTCAATGGAAGTGATGATTTTATTCTTTACCTCGTTTCTCACTCTCCCCCAGAATCCCTCTTTTGCTATATTGAGATTTCTTTTCCATTATCTAAAGTCTCTCATCTCCAAATTACTCTCTAACTTCCACATAGGCGAGAAAACACATGACCCTTCACTTTCTGTGACTGGCTAATCTCACTTAACATAGTATTCTCCAAGTCCATCCATTTTTCTGCAAATGACATATTTTTGCTCTTTATTGCTGAGTAGAATTTCATTGTGTGTATAGCCCATAATTCTGCAATCCATTCATCTGTTGATGGGCACCTAGGTTGGTTCTATAATTTGGATATTATAAATTGTGCAAACAGATAATTTAAAAATAGATATGAACAAAAATGATATGATTAATAGGAAACACATAAATGAGGAGTTAGTACTACTAGAGAACAAATAACACTATGTTTCTCTATTCTAGAAATCAAGGCATAATTATACAAATCAATAGCAATATAATATAATATAATATAAAATACAGAGCTACACCAAGTTAAAAGCTATTGAGAGAGCATCATTTGATTGCCATTTTATATGTATAATATAGTGTTTACAAAAATATAATAGATGATACTGGTATATATTAAAATTATTAATATTTATTATTACACATTTCAAATCATTATTGCAGCAATAAATAGAATTTACCATAATCTATAATTTTAGAATCACTAATATGTCTTTTTATTTGCCTCTCACAAAACATAATCATTCTATCAATCTCTGCAGAGACAGTTTTGTGCAATTAGCATTTTGGTATTGACTTTGAGCTTTTACAAAGTCATTTTTTCAAAGGAAAATGTATTTCAACTTCATAGAAAGATGTCTATTGAGAAAACAAACTTCCCACAGGCATAATTTTAATTTCAAAATGCTAAAATGCCCAGAAAATAATACTAGATAGTATTAAGAAGAATCACATTGCACAAGAAATTACCCTCAGCAAAGGAGCGTGGGTTCTGAAGGCTGTTGAGCAGCAAGGGCAGCTTGCTGAAGAGAGTGTCCTCAAGGGATGATGAGCAGGAAAGGGTCAATGGAGGCTCTCTGTAGAAATGCAGGACAGAGAACAGAGCAAGGCTGATTTTCATATTTTAACTGTAACCAGGGTGAGAGAAAAAAATGAAAGGGCTTTTCAAGAGCTGAAGGGAGGACTTTAAGACAGAACCAATGGAGATCAGAGATTTTGTTTTATGATGGTATTTGCTTTAATTAATACACATTCCTAGTTAATACAAAGGAAATGATTTTTTAATGACATAAAAGTGGCTAACTGTCCTGTTAGAAAACATGGCTAACTGTGCAAATAAGGACATATTCACTGAATGATTCTCTTTTAATTCTCTCTTTTGACATGTCAAGTTTTCTTTTTTTAAGATTTCATTATCAGCCGGGAGTGGTGGCACACACACTTGTAATCTTAGCACTTGGGAGGCTAAGACAGGAGAATCCCACAGGTTCGAAGCCAGCCTCAGCTATTTAGTGAGGCTCTCGGCAACTTAGTGACCCTGTTTTCAAACAAAGTATAAAATAGGTGTGGACATATACTCCCAGAAAAGGTAGAAAAGTCCGTGGGTTCCACCCCCAATACCAAACACACAAAAACATTTCATTATCAGTGTGAAAAGTTGGCATCAAGGCAACTAAGTCTGTTGTATTTATTATTTCAATCAATTCCTTTAAGAGATAGCCACTAGCCACTAGCGTGATGGTGCACGCTTGTAATCCCAGCATTCAGGAGGTGAAGATGGGAGGATTGTGGTTCGTGGACATCCTCCGCTAATTGGCCAGGCCCTTCACAACTCATTGATACCCTATTTCAAAAATAAAAAGACAAAAAACTAGGCCTGAGGGTGTAGCTCAGAGGTACAATGCCCCTGATTTCTGTCCCTGGTCGCAAAGCACACGCATACACACACACACACACACACACACACACACACACACACACACACACACAGATAACCACTGAGTGTCCCTCATATACTAGATACTAATATATTTACTAATAATACAATACTAATTCATCGATCGATGATTTCTTCTGATGCTTTTTTTTGCTCAGGGAAGATAAAACAATCAAGTAGCAAGTGAAGAGTGATAGTATCTACATGCTATTGGGACATATAGAAAAGGATTTGTAATGTTTATGGAGTCAGAATGAACCTTTTCAAGTTTGAGTCTGAATCAGAATTAGATAAAGCAGAGAAGGGAAAGTAATTTATTTACACAACATAAGACACTCTGTCAGACATTATAGTAGACACAGAAAAAAGGCAATGTACTTATAGAGATTATGATCTAAATAATGATAAAATTATTTAAATGTATTGAGTGTTCATTCGGTGCTAGACATTACCTTAACTTATATTGATTCCTTTAGTTCCTTTAATTTTCATAACAAATTTATGAAGTACCTGCTATTATTTACCACTTCAAGGTGAAGAAACTGAGATGCTAAGTAAACTGCATAAGCCTTTACACACGCCAGTGGCAGGCCCGGGAAATGAGAACAAGTCATCAGCTGATGCTTCAAAACATGTATTTGCAAGAAGCATTTTATTGCAAGAAAAAACCAATATACATGACTTCAAATATGCAAATAAGTACAATGCAAGGAACTACAATTATCGTAAGAGCATCTTGTACATGAACTTAGCAGAATATCTTGGGCACAGTGTGGCGTTGGCCTCTCCTTTTTAGCCTCTCATTCTGATGGACTTTTGATAGGCCTGTTAGATAACAAAGTTTTCCCTTGAAACAAGGTATTTTTTTTTTTATTGAAAGAAGACCCATGGTCCCTAGATTCCTGCTATGTAGTCTGCAAAGATGAAGCTTTACAAAAAAGTTGAAAATTTCTATCTCACTTGGCAGAAGTTCATTTATTTCTGTACAATGTTGGTCTGCAGAGGGTCATGCTTGCTATACCAAAATTACTTCCAGAAACCAATTCTCAATCTGTAAAAATACTTGAATATTACTAGTCAGCATCTCAAAATGATCTTGCATAAAACAAAACAAAAACCATTGAACTCGAATGCTTCTATCGTCGACTGTCTACTGCTATATTGATGACAACCTTCTATGTATTGCTAAAATTTAGAAAGAGTTGCATCATAATGACTCAGCAACTTAATTTTGCTTACAAAGGCTAATAACAGATCTTTCTATATAATTTTCAATTATGTTAAAACATTTCTTCAATCACTATCCTTAAATATTGTATACTTCTAGAAATGCAGGTTATTTGATGAAATCTAATCTCAATGGAAAGCTTTGATGCTCTATGTCAAATGAAAACTAATTTAATTAAACCATTTATGCTGCACATTAATATTAAGCAATTACATTAAATGGAAGCACAGTGAATATGTTAATTGCTTTCATTAAAAAAACGATTTCCTTAATTACTTTCTAAGCAAATATTCTTTACTAAACTACTTAAGTATTTGCAATACTCAAATTCAATAGGTAATGTGGATGTTAATTTACATTACTGACTTTTTAAAATCTATTTTGCATTGCAAGTTAAAAATCTCTGCACCAAATCCAGAATTAAATATGATTTTAGAAGACTATTTTGATTTAAATAATGTCATAAATTTTATTGGGTGAAAATAGTATCTCTCCATTTTCAGTCTTAAATAGCCAAGACTTCTGAAGACACCACTGTCTGTCTTCCAAAGAAAAAGTCTTGTTATGGTTTAGATATGAAGTGTCTCCCCAAGGCCCATGTGCTGGAAGCTTGGTCCCCAGTGCAGCAGTGTTCAGAGATGGAGATTTTGGAAGTGACTTGATCATGAAGGCTCTGATGTCAGCAACAGGTTAATCTACTGATGGGTTCACAATTTAATGGACACTTGGGAGTTGGTGAGAACTGGGACATGGGGCATGGTTGGAGGAGGCGAGTCCCTAGAATCATTCTCTGGAAGAGCATATCTTGTCAGCAGCCCCTTCCTTGCTCTCTCTGATTTTTCAGCCACCACAAAACTAGCAGTTTGCTCTGATTAACCCTTCCAACCATAATACCCTCATGACAAGTCCATGGCAATGAAACCAAGCAACAATGGACTCAAACCTCTGAAACATGAGCCCAAATATTTTTTTCTCCTCTAAATTGTTTATGTCAGGTATTTTGTCACAGTAATGCAAAGCTGTATAACGCTGGCCTCTCTCATATTGACAGTATTGATTATTACACAGATCTCCATGGTTTTAATTGTGCTAAGCACTAAAGTAAATCTATAGGTTCATGGAGAAGGATGGTTTAAGAGATACATAGTATTTTCATCACCTCCAGTATTAATATAAGTCTAAATTCTATAAATTTTCTTGATTTTTCTCAATTGAGAATTCACAGGAAACAACATATGCAGCATGAAATACAGAAGATAAAAATAATAACAAAATCTATTTCCAAAATGTTCTTAGACTTAAAAGTTAAAGAATAAATTCTTTGGGAATATTTATTTTTTATAAAGTATAACTGTATATAATTATGGGGTGCACAGTGCTGTGAAATATATGTACACAGTCTGAAACCATTTAATTAAGCTAATTAACATGTTCCTTACCCTACATACTTGCCTGTTATTTCATTTAACTGTAACTTTGTACCTTTTGACCCAAACCTGCCAATTCTTACCGTTCCTCAGCCTCTGATAACCATCATTATACCCTTGACTTCTGCAAGTTTAATTTTTTAGACTCTCTGAGTATATACAATTTTTGTTTTTCTATTTCTGGCTTATACACCGAGCATAATGTCTTTCAGGTGAATATGTGTTATCACAAATAACTGAATTTCCTTTTTAAAAAAAAAGATGGAAGCCTGGCTTGGTGGCACACACTTGTAATCCCCACGCTTGGGAGGCAGAGACAGGAGGATCGCGCAGGTTCGAAGCCAGCCTTGCACGCTGGCTTAGGAGACCCTGTTTCCAAATAAAAATGTAAAAATAGGTCTGGGAGTGTAGCCCAGAAGTAGACGGGCTTCCAGGAACCCCAGTACCACACACACACACAAAAAAAGATGGAATAGTAGCTAGTCATAGTGGTACATGCCTGTAATGCCAGTACTTGGGAGGCTGAGACAGGTGAATAACAGGTTTGAGGTCAGCTTCAGAAAATTAGTGAGGAACTCAGCAACTTAGAGAAAACCTTTTCCAAAATAAATAAAAAATAGGACTGGAAGGAAAATGCCTCTGGGGTCAATATTCAGTACCACAAAGGATATAAAAATAAAATAATATTTATGTAAATATACTACGTTTTTGTTATGAATACTTAGATGATTCCATATCTTGGTTTAATAAACAGTAGGTTTGTAATAGGTTTCTGCTATATTTGAGCTGTACCTCACAGGCTAGCAAAGCCATTTCTCATTTATGAGATTACAGTTTAATAGTGAATAGTCAATCAGTTTGAGTTGGATTTATATTGGTTTTTAATTTTTCTACCTATAAAAATGAAGATGACGAGGGATTACTGTAAAGGGACCAAAGGTTACATCTTGAAACAATATGAGTTATTTTAATGAATTTCACTAAGGTCAAACAGAGCTGGAATTTGGATCCAGTTCTCTCTTATTTGAAGTGCATTATCTTAGATTCTTCACTTAGTATTTCCTTTTTGTATTCCCATGTGACTTGAGAATTATATCAAGTGAGACTTATTTCTTAGGCATAAGTGGGTATAGAATAATAATGCTACTGCATTTCAATCAATGGATTAACTAGATACAAGAATGACTGGTCATCCTCTAAGTAGGAATTACAAAACACTGTTTTTCAGGAAATTGGGTTCAAAACATTGATTAAAGCAGTATAATAGCACAAGTAATTTTTTTTATAAGTAAAATATAGGGCTCAAAAAGATGGTACATGAACAAACTATATAAATTTCTGTTGGCAACTATATTCATTTATATTTAGTTGCTGTGATATCTGAAGCTGAGTATTTATAATAAACAGAGATTTATTCATCTCACAGTTTGGGATGCTAAAAGTCTAAGTTTGGGCAGCTTCATCTGTTTAACCCTCCCCTCATGTTGCTGCATTCTGATGAGGGATGCATGGTAGATAAAAGGAAGAGAAAAGGCTGCATGCAAAAGAGGCTAAGCACTTGGAGGGGCCTTGGTTTATATTAAATCATTCTCATGAGAACTAACTAGGCTCCCAAAAGGACTACATTAATCTCTTCCAAGAATGATACCTTCAGTGACCTAATGACCTTATACTGGGCCACATCTCTTAAAGGCTCCAAGTCTCTCAACATTGCCCCACTGGAGACAAGGCTTCTAGCACATGAACACCAAGGAACAAACAACATCCAAACTACAGAAGAAACTTTAATGAATATATTCCAATTTCTACCTTTTCTAAAAACCTGCTTCCTTTTCTTCCAATTAGCATCCAGATGGTAAATAAAGCTGGTCAAATGCAACTGAGAAATTCTTCATCACTATTTCTCCAACAACTGCTTGAAGACAGGGTAAAATCAAACATAAAATTCTGATTCACTTTACTTCCTTAAATCCACCCATTTTTTTAAATGACAGGTGATTGGAAAAGTCAAAATGCATAAGTATTTTTTAGACTTTTGAATAATTTAAAAAATAAAATGACATGTCAAACCTTTTTATACTTTTATTCATGCATTATAGTCTCACATCATAGTGTAGTTACAGCTATAGTGACATACATGCACACACCAGGTGGTGAGTTACCGCCCATCCTCTTCCTACTCTCCCTTCCCCACACATGATATTGAGATTGGCATTGGCATCCTCACATATGTACACGATGCGAGACACTTTTCACGTTATGAAGTGTTTCTTTCATTAACTCTCCGTATCTACTCCACCCTCCTCCAAGCCACCTCCCGCGCTCCACTGGAGTTTCTCCTCTGCTATCTAAAGTCCTTATAGCCCAGTTACTCCCTAGCTTCTGCATATGAGAGAAATCGTATGGCACTTAATTTTCTGTAACTGGCTAATCTCACTTAACATAATGCTCTCATTTTTTTAGACTTTTGAATAGCTTGCAAATGACATGCCGAAACTTTTTTCCTTTCAGCACCAGAGATTGAAGCTGGAACCTAGCAAATGCTGGGCAAGTGCTCTACCATTGAGTTACGTTTTCAGAGATGCTGTTAATATTTCAAAGAGGTACAATGCTCTTCTCTAACCACTGAGTTGATCTGATCTGCTATTCTCAGCGTCTTATTTGGAATTGTGAGATAGTAATAAGACATATTTTTCTTGGTTTAAATGTAAAGAGTTTTACAAAAAAAGTTCTCCACATCATATTTGCTTTGACTTTTTATAGATTTGACTTCTTTAGATATTTTATAGAGACTTGTGTTTATAGACCAGAATAAATAATCAACAACAATCAACTGTTTTATTTTTTATTTATTTATTTTTAATCATGACTTATTTTCACTTTTGAATTTTATTGATGCATTGTAGTTAAACATTAGTGAGATTCATATTGACATATTCACATATGCACATATTTTTTTAAACAAATTTTTTATTGAACATAAATTGTATACATTTAAACTATATTTGGTGCCCTCTTCCCCCACCCCTGTTTTCCCTTCCCCCCTCCCACCAATGAATCAACTGTTTTAAAGAAGTTGCTTTGAATATCAGTTTATGGCTGTTAAAGTTCTGAATAGTTAGGGCTGAGAAGTATTTCTAGAATTGATGGGCTGTCCACAAGAACCCAAGTGCACTCCAATGATGCTGTTCAATAAGCTTCCAGTCAAAGGGGCATGCAAAAGGGCAGAAATTCCACATTCAGTCAGGAAGAGAAAATTCTTCCTGTATAATAGAAATGATAACCTTGAAATACTTGAGCACTCATCTTTGAGAAAAGTAGAAAGATCCAAGTCTTATAATATGATGAGCCTGTAAATTCTGAATCATAGAATAGCTTTAATTTCATGGCATCTAGCAGAAGAACACCTAGATGGTCACTCCAAATTCTAAGTGGTCTATTAATCATCCTCATTATGCATTTAAATTTGTGTTAGGCACTTATACATGAGTAGATTTTAAATATAATCAATTTGTGGCACAATTCTTTACATAAACAAAATTCTAAAATTATTCAAGGTTTTATCCAATTGCACGGTTAAGCTTCATTTCAGTTGCAAAATATGTGTCAAGTTGAAAGGTGTGAAATTATTTTTTAAGCCTGTACTATAAATTATATGCCAGAAATATAGGGTCACTTTCCACAGTCATAGCAAATGTTCAGGTACCAAGTTAACTTTTTGAAAGCACACTTTTTAGAGGACACATGGAAATCAATATTCACACTGTAAGAGAACTCAAGAAGCCTAACGTAGGAATGTCTTTTTTTATTCTGTCACTTCCATAAAGGGTAGGGTAACACCAAGGAAAACACACTGCACATGGAGTCAGAACCAGATCTGAGTCTGAGCTCTGATAATTTAGATATTTTTTTAACCTTGGGAATATTTGATGTATTGAAAATTTGCTTTCTTATATGTACCATGAAGATAATAATAGATATTATAAAATACTATCAAAAAAGAAAATGCACTGAGATTTGAGATTGTGTGTAATAATCAGCTGCAATTTAGACAAGACTTTCTTTTCCCCTTTACCTCATTTATAGAGAAGAGACACACATTAATGTTAATCATATTTGAGAAAATAGATTGTCTTACATTTACTAGGGAGTAATGCTATGTTTAAATGCCATTATATAGGTATGACTTTCTCCTATTTCTAAATTATAAAACCAAGTAAACAATTCCCCTAAAACACACAAAATAAACAACAACAAGAAAAACCAGCCAGTCATCTGATATTTTCATCCAAATTGGCAGAAGAGATTATGGGGCTTTTGACTTTTCTGGGACTTAGGCCCATTTTTACTGTCTTTGGGCTCAAATGTGCTCCCTGAATTAGGAAACCAAACATATTGGTGTTAAGTTGCACATGATGAATCACTCAATTTTAGTTAAAAATAATTTAGATCTAAGAAGTTTAAAAAGAAAAGGACAATGGACAGCTAATTTTATTAAAGTTTTATTTTCAATGGAATCTGCCAATCTAAGCTCATCTAAAAAGAACCTGTGTCTTTGGACCCATTAGAAACTTTGAATTGTTCTTTGCACATAAATAAGATTTGGGGACCTGGTGGAAAAAAAAATGACTACAGATGGAGCAACATGCAGGTTTTCCTAGATGCCCTGGCTAAATGCCATGTTATCACATCAACTAACATCCGGATTCTTCATTAGTACCAGTGTATGTGATGGATAGTTGTTTTTATGTATTTCTGGTATCAATCATCAATCCTATTTGTTATTAATATGATCATTTTATCATTTATTTCAAGCTATTCTGAAAAAGAGCTCATTATTCAATTAACTTTGTGCCAAACTATAGTACATTTGGATCTTAAAAATTCTTCGCCTGCTTCCTGAAGCCCTTTGTTTCTTCCAGGTCTTCTCTTTTCACTTTCCAGCTTAATTTCATCTTCTTTTATGATATTAATTATCTCTACAACAATTATTTCCAAACTCATATCTCCAGGCTTAATCTTCTTTAGTTCTATATTGATGTATCTGCTGGACTCTTCATAGAAATCTAATGTGACTAAAAACAAATTAATTTGTATTATGACCTACATTTATTTTTCTTCCTGTTTTAATGCAATCAGTTGATATTTCCTCTACTTTTCTACTCAGTTATTTTCCTAGAGCAGAAAAGCAAGAATGTTCATCTTTGTTTATGCAGTCATTACTTACTTTCCATCCTACATTCAATAAAGTCTAAATTTTCATCATCTTACCCTGCTTTTAATTATCTGAGTCTTAGTCAATCTTATGGTTGTATATCCCTGGCATTTATATCATTCATAAAAAATTTAGAGCATATGATTTCCAAAACCATTCCATAATTTATATATATTTTGAAGATTATTCTTTCCATCTAGATCTTTTCTTCCTCGTCTGGCAATTTATATTCATTATTAGGGGCTCAGCTTAATTTTCTCCTTTGTGAAGCCCTTCCTTGCTATTATCTAGTTGTCATATACTTTCTGGACACTGTCTTTAAACCTGCACTGCAGCACCGCATCATCTGCTGATGTCTCGGTCTGCCAGTGATACTCTGAGATATTCAGTAAGTATGAATCTCTATGTTCACCATGTTTACTACATGGCAGAAGATGAAGAAATTCTTATTTGTTATTTGATTGGCCAAGTAAAAAAGACATTTGGAAACCTCAGGATCCTCAGAAGAATGGGAACAGACTTACCATCGGATCCAGCAATACCACTTCTGAGTATCTACCCAAAAGAAAGAAAACCAAACCACCAAACTAATACATATGTATCTGTGTTCATAGCTGCACAATTTATAGCTGCACCATTACCAAGCTATGGAACCAGCCAAGATGTCCATCAACAGATGAATGGATTACAAAACCGTGGGATACGTACACAATGGAATTTTACTCAGCCATTAAAAAACACACCATTACATTATTTACAGGGAAATGGATGGAACTGGAGGACATTATGCTAAGTGAGATTTGTCAGTCACAAAACATAAGAAATCAGATGCTTTCCCTAATATGTGGAAGCTAGAGAGAAATGTGTAACAGGAGAAAGTCTAGATGAAGAAGGAGATCCTATAGAGGAGTAAATAAGGCGACCTGAGGGGATGGGAGGGGGGAAGAAGCAAAGTCTCTAAAGCACATGATGTACTTAAGCAAACATATCAAAGTCATTCACTAAGCTAAGCACGGGTAGGAGGGATGGGGAGGGAATGGGGTGGGGATCAGGTAAGGGCTAATTGGGTGATGTGTGCATGTACGTCTCCATCATCATTTATCCCATTAAGATGTATGACTACACTGCACCAATAAAAAATTTAAAAAAAAATTTGCTTTTTTTTATGTGGGTCTGGGGGTGGAAACTCTGAGCTACAACCTCTGCCCTATTTTTTATTCTTTAATTTGAAACCGGGTCTCACTGAGTTGCAGAGAGCCTCACTAAGTAGCCGAGGCTGTCCGCGAACCGTGATCCTCCAGTCTCAGCCTCCCAGGTACTGGCATATTAGAGGTATGAGTTACCATACACAACCAGGTGCAACTACTTCTAAGTCAACTTTTTAATAAACTAACAGTTACATATAGATATATTTTAAACACTGAAATAAAGATTAATAACTATGTGAAGTGCATGAAAATAATTCAGAAATTTTATTTTACCTGGCATTAGTTCATTTTGTTAGTTTTAAGTGCCGCATTTATCAAATAATTTTAAAATAAGCACCACTGGTATAGTCACTCATAAATTATTGTCTCTATAAAACAGAAGTAACTAGAGATAAGATGATGTAGCACAACATCAGAGATTTTTTAATCTCTAAACCTTGCTGATTTCTTTTCATAATGAATAATCTACATGTTTAACCTCTTACCATGAAATATTGCTGCGTGACATTTAACACAGATTTAAAGCTAGAGACTATAAATTTATTATAGCATAAACTGATATCCTTATTGTTTTTCTTAAAAAAGTGCTGAACAATGTGGGAATCGAAATGGACAAAAAGTTCTCAGTGAATGTATATATGAATAAGTAAATGAATGTGTGGATTCCTAGGCACTGTCTTGAGAGAGAGAACATTATGGGCAACCAAGATGAATTCCTTATTTTGACAAGGACTTTCCCTAAAACAGTTGGTATATTGTCAGAGAGTGACTTAACCCATGTCCATGCAATTGTATAGTAAATAACCAAAATGTTGTGTTTAGATGGCAAAGCAGTATCTTTGTTTATAACTGACCAGCCTTTGGTGAAATGCTCCTAATTAATCTAATTGATTAATTAAATCTACACTTGAGGGATATTTTTCAACCAAAGCCTCCTAATTGTTTATCAATGAGTGTGATTCCCATTCTGCTTTATCTGTGAACTCCTTCTTGAGCTCTTTAAAGAGAGCCAGAGAGGGGAAAATAATGTTAAAAAAAAACCTTACTTCCTATTGAGTGGATTTTAACCAATGGCTAGAACAGAAGCTGGAAAGTTGTAGTATTTGTTAAATAGAACAATGAATACCTTATGCTTCATGTTACCATAAAACACAATGCCTCATTCATATGCAATTAACAAACCTATCCCTCCAGTTCTGTATACATCTCTCTATCCAGTTTTTCATTCCATGCCCTCAAAATACCTTCTCCTCCACTTCCATATTTTTTTTCTATTTTCCAAGTCAGGACAATTATATATTTGAAATTGAGAATATCAAATAATAGATCAATGGTATACTATAGATCAACAATAAACCATTGCATTCAAGCACACAAGTGGAATATGCTTATCAAAGTTCTTTTTGCAACTGGAAATCAAGATGACTAAGAATATGAGTATACTTGAAATAGCATTATAAAAACAATACCACTACTTATAGATTAGTCCAAAATAGACGTTGGCTCTTTGACTGTAACATAGCAGTTGGTTTTATGAGCATCCAGTTTGTGAACCAAAACACAAAAGGGCCTTGCTTTTTAGAATAGTGGAGAATAATGTGTGTGTTGTTTCTAATTTAATAAGTTATCAAGCTTATCAGTTACTTAAATGTACTGTTTTTAGTTAGAAGTTGACATTTAACTTGTTTGGATATAAACCTTACCTGAATTAGAATTACTATTTGCTTTAGGCAATGACAGACAAAATTATCTTGATTTCTCCTCCCCTCCTCCTGCTTCTCCTTACTTCCTTCTTCTTCTTCTTCTCCTTCTTCTCCTTCTTCTCCTTCTCCTTCTCCTTCTCCTTCTCCTTCTCCTTCTCCTTCTCCTTCTCCTTCTCCTTCTCCTTCTCCTTCTCCTTCTCCTTCTCCTTCTCCTTCTCCTTCTCCTTCTTCTTCTTCTTCTTCTTCTTCTTCTTCTTCTTCTTCTTCTTCTTCTTCTCCTTCTCCTTCTCCTTCTCCTCCTCCTTCTTCTCCTCCTCCTCCTCCTCTTCCTCCTCTTTCCTCCTCCTCCTCCTTTCTTCTCTTCCACCTCCTCCTTCTCATCCTCTTTCTCCTCCTCCAACTCCTTCTTCTTTTCTTTCTTTTTGTGTATTAGTTACTAAGGATTGAAACCAGGGTCATTTGACCTCCAAGCTACAGCACTATTTTATTTTTTATTCTGAAACAGGCTTCACAAGTTTAGCACTGGCCTCAAACCTGTGATATTCTGTCTCAGCCTCTTGAATACTGGGATACAGTAGTGTATTACAGCATCTAGCTTGCTTTCTTCTTAAAACATGTATTTACAAAGGAAGTATTATCATGATTGAATCAGCTGTGGAAGGTACTAAAGAAACTTATGGGTCTTAATGGAGATTAAAACACAATTGAGTAGAACTGGCATATATCTGGGACAATTAGGAATATATTTCAAAGTGTGCCTTTCTCTTCTGGCTTATATTTAAGAAGTCAGTCACAGTTCCAATCCTAATCTCTAAATTATGACTGAGGTCTGTATGTTCTGTTGGTTACAGACTGCTTACAGGTCATATTAGCATTTAATGATTGACATTCCATAGTGAAAAGAGTGATCTTTTATTTTGATCAAAACCTTCCTTAACAACTTACTTTTTAATCAATAGATAATAGCAGTTTAGGTCATGCATTAGTGTTCACTTTAGTTCATATTTTCGCTTTTGTCATCATGCTCAAATTTCTTACCTTAAAATAACTTTCTCTTGTCAATCTTGTGACTTCAGGTTTCTCTTGTTACATCTGAACACGTACCTAGTGAATTCAGTCACATGTTCTAACTAGATTAACATATATAAGGCACTAGTACATGCCTGGGTACATGTTAAATGCTATAAACTGTTAACTATTATTTTTATTATCATTATCACCATTACTATTTCCATTATTACTGTTATAATATAGCTTGACTCAGAGCAAATCAAGTACATCAAATATCTTCATCCTTGAGTGTGCATTGTTTTTTTTTTTTTAAATAGAACCATACCTTTTGCTGTAAACCTTATGGTCTTTCCATTATTTTGTACACTGCATCACTGTCAATACTTACCAATCTCTATCAGATTTCTTGTGTTTATTTTCTCTTCTCTTTACCCAGGTTTAGATACTCTTTTCATTTTACTTTGGATTCTATTCTAAATTCTCACCTTCTGTTTTGTACAATAGTGCATCTAATGTATAGTTACCAGCTTTTTTTTAAATGACTAGTTCCATTTATGCTAGTTGTCCCAAACAACAATTCCTCAATGGGGATTGAACAAAGTTCCATCCTTCAACTGGTATTGAATACCCTCAATATGTTGCTCCAGATGATGTTTCTGGCTTTCACAATCATCTCTCAGTTCCCTAATCAGACTACAACTAATCTGAGTAGCAGTTAATATTTGCTCATTCAGCACATATGTAGGGAAAGTTTCATATGGAGCAGGTTGTATTTGAAGTGACATAACATACTGATGAACTGGACAGATCTGCTAACTGATAACACTACATAACACATCACTTTCGAATATTACCTCTGCTTCCCCTTTTGAGATGTTTCTGTTTTCATTTATTCACATCTGATCTTTCTGCTGTGAACCTGACAATATGACTTTTTTACTTATGAAGCATTCTGGTCATTCTCATTGAAAGACTTTTCTTTTTCTTCTTAATTCCCACGGTGTTTATTTATATCACTTTTTTACCATGCTTAGAATTTTCACTTAGTTGACTTTCTCTTCAGTATTTAGGAAATATGAAAGAGTCCCTGAACCCCAAAGTAGTAACCCTGAACTCCAAAATAGTCATTCTAAATCTGGAAGCAGTTTTTTGGGGGCCATATATATATCTATTACAACTTTCTAATTTTTGTTCCTAACCCACTCTTACTCAGACTACTGGTACAAAAACATGTTTTATGGTTAAATGTAGAAATGCATTGAAATTAACATAACAGCAGACAGAGGATAGTACAATTGGATGTTTTGTACCATCATTTTCTTTATAAGTTTTGAATTTTATTTTCACTATTAAACGTCTTAAAATAGAAGATGGCAAGAGCACTGTAAAAAAACACAAAAGGTGACGATCAGCAATTGTCAAAAAGTCCAAGACAAGAAAAACAAATTGTTTGAAATATCCATGATCGAAGGAAAAGTGGTATTTTTGCTTGGATTATCTGTGTAATAGATTCCACTGTCCAATTCATGGAATCTGAGCAAACATAGCTTATGTTGCAACTCTGTCTTTGACACTCATCCTTTTTTGTTATTAAGTTCTGCATTACAAATACACTTTTTATACTTCTTTTAATATCATCTTACCACAGTTACCAATCTGCTGAAGAAGTACTTTTAAAAGAATCCTGATTTGCAGAGCACTGCTTTTTTTTACTTCAAGGTTGTGTATGTTCTGAAGTAAAAATAAAGTGTCTTTAAACGGTTGAAATCAGTAGAGCTGAGCCTACCTACTGTTTGGAGAATTTTAATAGCTGCTTCTTTATGGACACAGAACACCTCTTTTCCATTAAGTATACTTTTGATTTGGCGAGGATACTTTTGATTTGTGAGAAGCTCATACATTATCTTGGTAGGGTGTCCAAAGTGACTTAAGACAAAAACAAGTAAAAGAAGCAGTAAGGTATTCCTGTTGAAAAATTACATGTAAATGTTACTTCTGAAATTATTTACAGAGGATTCATTGGGATGAAGTATCCAAATAATATTTTATTACAAACAAAAGCCATCAAAAAAATGAGCCAGGTGGGCATGGTGGCGCACGCTTGTAATCCCCGCACTTGGGAGGCTGAGACAGGAGGATCAAGCAGGTTTGAAGCCAGCCTCAGTTACTTAGCGAGGCTCTCAATAACTTAGTAAGACCCTGTTTCCATATAAAATATAAAATAGGTCTGGGAGTATAGCCCGGAGATAGAAAGCCTCTAAGTTCTACCCCCAGTACCACACACACAAAAAAAAGAAATAAAAGAAAGAAAGAAAATGAGCCATTTGTAATGGTCAATTATTATTTGAAATGAATCAGGTAACTCTTCCAAAATAGGGTATTTGTCAAGACTAGCAGTATACATATATATATATATATATATATATATATATATATATATATATAGTGCTTTAGTGTACAGTCTCTGAAGACAGTGGGTGGATTTGAATTTAGCCTCTAAGCGTTTCTACTGGTATGACCTTGGGAGTTTCATGAACTTATTCTTTGTCTAAGGCTTGACTTCCTCCATAGTAAGATAGGCATAGTAATTCCACTTATCTCCAGTTAATATCTATACATTTTAGCTCTAATTATTGTTAAGGCACCAGATATATTAAAAGAAATGATCGCCTCTTTCAACATTCTTTGTGGCCTTTATAAATATCTACTGATTTGATGAATAATTTTGAATAAAAACATCTAATATATTTTGCCTTAGTAATCTAAGAACACCGTTTAAACATACAACAGTGTTATATAATCTTAGATAATAAGTGATCAACAGATCATGTAACAATTAGAGAATCTGATGGATTGTTTGGCCTGAGGTTTGTGTTTAAAAGGCAATAATATTTTAAAAGATATATTAACATTATGTTTATTTATTAGACTAGTTTTATATTGAGAGAAAAATGGAGCAGAAAGGACATAGTCCTATATATCCCTTGAGCCACACACGTATAGCCCCTTTCACCAAAAGCATTTCTAATTATAGGTTGAAAGTTGCTTGCTTCTATGTCATTCCCATCTATCTTTTTTCTTTTTTATTTTTAAGTAAAGTTGTTATCATTTATACCCTGGTTATAAAAATATTGTGTTACTGCATTTAAGGAATAGATACAGGGGTATTGTACTTGCGAGCAATAAGATATATGTTCATCAATTCTAAGGAAAATTTGGATCATTAAAATGATTTAAACTTTGTATACATTGATGATACTTTATCAATGTGTTTGTGAATATGACCAAAAATTGGGGATTGGATAGTATAATGCCCATTTTCATAACCTTTGGGTTTGGGAATAAGTTAGACTATAGTTGTATTGAAAGCTGGTTCCTCATGTAGTCATGTTCTCAGTTGGGGCTTTTGAAAAATAAGTGGATCGTGAGGTTTCTGACCTTATCAGTGGATTAATCCATTGCAAGCCAAATAGACTACTGGGTGGTGGTGGAAACCATAGGCAAGTGGGGCATTTGTACTTGTTCCAAGGGAAGGAAGCCGCTGGGAGTGTGCCCAGAATGGGAATTTCTTGTCTAGCCCCTTTCTCTCTTGCTCTCTCTGCTTCTTGGCTGCCATGAGCTTAGCAGCATTTCTCCTCCACATCTTTCTACCACCATGCCATCCCACCATGTCATTTCTGCCTTGGAGCCAGCCAACCATAGTCTGAACCTTCTGAAACCATAAACTAAAATAAAGCCCTCCTCCTTTAGGTTGCTTATGTAAAATATTTTGGCCACCATGAGGAAAAGCTGACCAACACAGCTGCAGGATAATACACACTTTGCCAACTCCTTATCTTCATAATACTCACTCTTTTAAGAAACTACTGGTCTCTAACAACACTCTCAAAGAGCTACTAAGCAGGCTATAAATGCAAACTGTGGTAAATGTACTCAGAATATAAAACAAACACAAATAGTCACAGTTCATTTACGTCTATCTGCACAATGCATTTATTTGATTTTACAAATAACTAAATAAATCGATTAGTAGAGACAATATCCACCCTCTTATGATTTGAAGAAAATGCAAGTACAACTTTAATCTCAAAGAAGAATAATTTCCAGAGTATTAATATCTAATATTTTGTGCTACCAAAAGATGTATAATTTCATTTCATATTATTTCATGATATTTATTTGTGATTTATGCAAGGATTCTTTGAAAAGATGATTGCATATCTGGTCTTTTAAATTTATTCAACTTATTTGTGAAGTGATATCTATGGAAAAGCACACTGCTTTAGATAAAGTTGGGGTCAGGGAAGCTGGACACAGGGAAAACATTCTTGACCTCTGCAAGAGGAAAGGTGTGCAGCGACTCAGAAGGGTGCCTGTCACATAAATTCAAGTAACATCTGGAAGACCAAAGTAGCAAGGTCTTAGGAGCAAAAGAGAATCTTGGGGACATAGTCAGAGGCCACATATTTTAAGCTTTGAGCCATGAGTAGATTTGGAGATATGAATAATAGGAGGTTAATGGAGAACTTTAAGCAAAGAAATGACATAATGTGATTTTATATATATATATATATATATATATATATATATACAAACACACACATATGTATATGTATATATATATATATGTGTGTGTGTGTGTGTGTGTGTGTGTGTGTGTGTGTGTGTGTGGTACTGGGGTTCCTGGAAACCCTTCTACCTACGGGCTACACTCCCAGACCTATTTTATATTTTTATTTGGAAACAGGTTCTTATCTTAAGCTGGCTTTGAACCAGCGCTACCCTCCTGTCTCCGCCTCCCAAGCGCGGGGATTACAAGCTTGCCCCACAGCGCCCGGCTAATAATGTAACATATTTTAAAAGGTACCTCTTAGCCAGGCATGATGGGGCATGCTTATAATCCAAGCATCTGAAAGGCTGAGAAAGGCGAATCCTGGTTCACAGACCGCCTCAGCTACTTAGTGAGGCACCTTGCAACTCAGTGAGACCCTGTTTCAAAATAAAAAATAAAAAATAAGGCTGGGGTGTAGCTTAGAGGTAGAATGCCCCTGGGTTCTATCCTCGCTACCAGGAAAAAAAAAAGTATAGGTGTCAAGAGTTGGAGGAGGGAGATATATTAGGATAAAAAAAAATGAAACATACCTGAGAAGAAAAAAACAGATGAGATGCACTAGATCTATCTAAACAACAGTGGGAGTTAAAGAGAGGGGGCAGAAGCAGCCAGTGATGCACATGTGATACTCATAAAGAAGAGAGGCAGTGTCTGACAGCCTTGGACTGCGGCCTAGTTCTGACAGGTATTGGTAAGGCCAATGAGAGGTCTCCAGTAAATGTTGCTCTTTATAGGAATGCTAGGCCATGCAGTAATGGCTCTGTTTCTGTCCTCCCTGGGCTGGGAAGACCCCAGGGGAAAGGGTAGTTTCGTAGATAGAAGAATGTGGCAGCTGCAGTTTTCAGCTTCCTTCTTAAAGCTAATTTTTTTTTTTTTTTTTGGTGGTATTGGGGTTCCTGGAAGCCCTTCTACTTCCGGGCTACACTCCCAGACCTATTTTTACATTTTTATATTTGGAAACAGGGTCTCCTAAGCCAGCGCGCGCGGCTGGCTTCGAACCTGCGCGATCCTCCTGTCTCTGCCTCCCAAGCGCGGGGATTACAAGCGTGCGCCACCACGCCCGGCATTAAAGCTAATTATTTTGATGGGAGATGTGACCAGGCCACCTCCACAGATAACAGAACATGGATACTTTGGACTTGGGTAGAGGTATAATTTCGTGAGCATTATAATGTATTTTGATGATAAAACCAATAAGGCTTATGCAATGCATGGAATGTGAGTTGGGAAGAGATTTGGGGTCTGAAGTTTCTAGGTGAGAAGTTATGACAGCTTTTGAGATGAAAATGATATGGAAGGAATAAGTGGCAATGTTAGAGAAAGGGACAGAGAGAAAACTGTTTGAGACATGTTAGATTATTAGGCGTCTACTGTGGTTTTAATGTGTCTCTCCAAGGGTCATGCGCTGAAATGTTGTTTCTCTATGCAGCACTGTTGAGGTGGTGGAAACTTTAGAAGTCCGGGGCTTGGAGAACCAGGTAATTAGGTCATAGGGAGGGTGCTGCTTCAAAAGAAATATTTGGTGGTCTTACTGAGTAAGTTAGTTGTCATGGGAGTGGCTATTATAAAACAAGGCTGCCCCACAGGTTTGGAACCATCTGTATGTGGCCTGTTCTTTACTATGCTATTATACTGCCCAAGGTCTCTCACCAGGATGCCAGGGCTATGCCTTTTGTACCCTTCAGACATCAGAACTATAATAAAAATAAACCTTTTTTGCTTTGCAAAGTACCTTGGATATTTTTATAGTAACATAAAACAGACTAATATAGCAAACAAGGGGATGAAATAATAGGCAGTTGAGTATATTTCACTGGCCAAATTTTGAGCTGCAGGTGTTAATTTAGGTCCCTCAGGTAGACAGGTGACTTATAGGGTGTTGTCTGGGTGTGAGTAGAGGTAGAACAGAGAAGAGGGTAATTCATGAGTCCTGAATGCTTTGCATCATTTAGAAACTGGCATGAGAAAAAGGGTCTGATAAGACAGAAGTAGCTAGATAGGAGGAATACAAAGCATACAACATAAACAATAAACATCTTGACTCTGAGAATGAGTTAGTGGGTGAAATGGAAGAAATGGATTTGAGAAATATGTACCTAGAATTATCTTGTCAATAAAAAGCTCTAAGAAAAAGAGAATGGTCAATTATTTCAAATACTTTTCAAATGAAAAGTTGAAAGGGTGATGCCCTTAAATGAATCATGAGGTTGAGCAGACTAGAGGTCAGTGGTGACATTGACAAAAGTGGTTTCAGTGAAATATTGCAGGAAAGCCTTATTGGAGAGTATAGGACAGAGTGGGAGGAGAGCAAGTAGAAGCAGCAAGTTTAGGGCAATTTTAGGAAATCTGCTACAACAAAGGAAATAAAATGGGGGATGGTTAGGGTCCTGTCAAAGGAGTAGTTTTCATGTTAAAGATGGGTAACACTGCCGGGCGTGGTGGCGCACGCTTGTAATACCCGCGCTTGGGAGGCAGAGACAGGAGGATCGCAGGTTTGAAGCCAGCCACGCTGGCGTAAGAGACCCTGTTTCAAAAATATAAAATAGGTCTGGGAGCATAGCCCGGAGGTAGAAGGGCTTCCAGGAACCCCAGTACCACCACCAAAAAAAAAAAAAAAAAAAAAAAAGATGGGTAACATTATGGCATGTCTTGAAGTTTATGGTACTTATCTCTAGAAGAAAAAAAAATGCTAATCCAGGATAATTAATAAAAGGAGAGAACCAAACAAGCAAATTCTTGAATAAATAAGTGAAAGCGATTGGAATTCAGCACATGTGAGACCAGTTTGGCCTTAGGAACAATGGAGGCAATCATCTATTTCAACAGGAGAAAATGGAATTAAATTGGCTTTCTTAGCAGTGAAAATCTGTAGAAGTTATCAGCAAAATGAGAATTGAGGTAGGTGGGGCATGGTGGCACACGCTTGTAACCGCAATACTTGGGAGGCTGAGACAGGACGATCACAGGTTTGAGGCCAGCCTAAGCAACATAGTGAGGCCCTCGGCCACTTAACAAGATCCTGTTTCAAAATAAAAATAAAATAGGCCTGGGGATATATCTCAGAGGTAGAAATCCCCTGAGTTCAGTCCACTGCGTGCCTGCACATGCGCCAACACACACACACACACACACACACACACACACTGAAGGATCAAAGTTATTATTGGGAAAAGAGCTGTGTAGTGAGCATGCTAGAGGTTTGAGGCAAGGTGTGAAAGTCACTTGAAGATGAATAAATAGAAGATTGTCTAATTAAATGTGATAATATCTCTGGGCAGTTCCACCTGAGGCTTATTTCCTTGTGTTCAATGTGGTACCAGTCAGCATGTTTAGTATTGTTTCTATTTATTTTTAGTTCCTTGTATGTTTACAAGAAATAAGTATGGGTTGTATTTAATAATTATTGTGGTTTTGCTATGTGGTGATATAGAAATAAAACATGAGAATTGAGAGTAAATGTAATACAATTATTATGATGATAGACTTAAGATTTAGGCTGAGTAGTAAAAAATATTTAGAGTGTGAGGAGTAGGATAAATGGGCTATGGGCTTTGTGAGCTCAAAGTATTTGGAATGGGGCAGGATGAGGCCACCCAAAACATGAGATAGACAGTAAGAACATGTTCAGGGAAAGGGGCTCTTTATATTAGATTAGGAAAAAGATGGAGTGAGTTTGGGGTCTGAAAAAAGTCTAGTGCAGATCATGAGAGGATAAGTGGAAGGCTGAATTCATGGAATAGAGGAAGACAAAGAATCAAGAGTCCTGGTGAGCCGAGCGCAGTGGCGCACGCTTGTAATCCCAGCATTCAGGAGGCTGAGGCCTGAGGATCACGGTTCGCGGACAGCCTCAGCTACTTAGTGAGGCCCTCTGCAACTCAGTGAGACCCTGTTTCAAAATAAAGAACAAAATATACGGCAGTGGGTGTAGTTTGGAGGTCGAATGTCCCTAGGTTCCATCCCCAGACCTGCAAACAACAACAACAACAACAACAACAAAGAGTCCTGGATACCCTAAGTTTTCCTCTCAGTGTTTGCCAGCCCCTACCCTCTTTATATGTCAACTAGTAATCCATAAGGTGCTGGTATTGGGAGACATGATTAAGTCATGAGGTCAGAGTTCTCATGAATGAGACTGAAGCCCCATACAGAGGCCCCAGAGAGCTGCATCCTCCCTTCTCTTTGCAGAGACAAACCAGAAAATGGGCCTTTAGCAGACATTGAATCTACTTCAGCCTTGATCTCTGACTTCCCAGCCTCCACACTGTAAGGAAAAAAATATTAGCTGTCTGAAAGATACCCAGTGTATGCCGTTTTGTTATAGCAGCTTAGATAGACTAAGACAGATTGTCTACATGCAGCGATAAATCACCAAGAGTAGTCAGAGTGATGGAAACATCAAGCCAAGGGCTAAAGCCATTCACATTGAAGAGGATGGCAAATGGCTAAGACCTGGAACAGAAGGTCTAACACATGCCCTGAGCTTTAAAGGAACTGGGGCTTTCTGCAAGAATCAGGGCATATGGTCTTAGGGAGGCCTGATAGTTCACAGGGTTGGAGAGGGAAAAGCAGCCATTAATTGATAGCGAATTAATTTTCTACAGCTGCTGCTGCAGCAAATTACCAAAAACTCAATGGCTTGAAATGATAGTAACTTACTCTCTCACAATAATTGAAGGCAGAAGTGTGATATCCTTATCACAGGGCCAAATTCAAAGTGCTGGCAGCATTATACAAATGGGTTCCCATCTCTTCTAGAGTCCGGTGGCTGCAATCATTCCTCAGTTTATGACAAAAACACATCCATCTTTAAGACCACCATCTTCATGTTCAAGCCTTCTCCTGTTTCGTCTTTTTTCCCCCATTGGTACTGGGGATTGAACCCAGGGCATGCTACCTCTGAGCTGCCCCCCTAGTCCTTTTTTATTTTCAAATAGGGTCTCACTAAGTTGCTAAGGCTGACTTCAAAACCACAATCTTCCTGCTCAGCCTCCTCCCAGGCCCTGGGATTATAGGTGTGCAGTACCATACCTAGCTTGTTTTGTCTTTGTATCATTTTCCTTTTTATGTGGTAAAATATTCCTCTTTTCCTTTCTTCTAAGAATACATGTGATTGCACAGGGAACAACTGGCTAACCCAGAATAATTTCTCAATCTCAAAAAGCTTAAACTTAATCACATTTCCTCGTATGCTTTGGTCTCCTGCAATGGCAGGTGGACCTCTAAATTTTGGTTTGAATAATGCTATGAGTGTGTCCCCATCCCCCACCTCTATTATCATATTTTGGAAATTGATTCACCAATGCAAAAGAATGAGGAAGTGGCATCTAACGGGGGTGTTCAGGTCACCAGACCCTGCCCTCTAGAACGTGTTAATGCCAGTCAGAGAAGGGCTTGAGGCTTCGGGTTCAATTTCTTGCTCTCTCTCTTTTGCCCTTTCTCACCGCTAAAAAGCTCATTTATTAATGTTTGGAGTTGATGTAATTGAGTCATGAGGGTTGTCATCCCAGAAGTGGATAAATCCATTGAAATAGATTTACCTGGTAAACCGGTAGGGTGTGACTGGAGGAGGTGGTCTTTGTGGATGTGAGTTTAGAGATTATATAATCTTCCATTTCCTGATCTCTCTCTCTCTCTAACTTCTAACTTCAGGCTTCCATGATGTAAAGGGCACAGCCCATTGTACTCTACCTGCCTCCCTCCACCATCCTTATGGCCCCCAACCTCCCAGGGACTGAGCCCAAAACCATAAGAAAATAAATTGTGCTGCTATAAACAAGGATATTAAAATGTAGAGTGGAGCCGGGCGTGGTGTCACATGCTTGTAATCTCTGTACCTGGGAGGCGGAGACAGGAGGATTGTGCAGGTTCGAAGCCAGCCTTGCTGGCTCAAGAGACCCTGTTTACAAATAAAAATACATATATATGTAATAGGTCTGGGACTATAGCCCAGAGATAGAAGGGTTTCCAGGAACTCCAGTACCACCAAAAAAAAAAAAAAAAAAAAAAAAAAAAAAAAATGCAGAGTGGAGAGGAGAGGAAAGGAGAAATCTGGAATGGGCCAATTGCTTTGTAGAGTTGACACTAACATACATTAACCAAATGAAGGAACATTTTGGAATTTACTCTGATGAGCAGATCTGAAATTCTAGAATGGAATATCTGCCCCTCATCTGATATAGGTGTGTTTCTTTTACCACATTCTGGTTCTGTTTTTCCATATAGCTAGCCTGCAATCAAGCACTGGTGTGTTCAGCTTCCCAACTGCTCTGAACTCAATAGATGTATCTTACCAAAAATAAGAAAAAAATTCCTCCAGGGGTGAACTTTCAAGTATATAGAATGTGTAAAGTAAAAAAAAAAAAGTATGTAAATAGCTATTAAAACGTTGACTGAAGCCTGGGGTGTTAGCGCATGCCTGTAATCCCCAGTATTTGAGAGGCTGAGGCAGAAGGATTGCAGGTTTGAGAGCAGCCCAGCAATTTAATGAGGACTCTAGCAACTTAGCAAAATCTTGTTTCAAAATAAGAAAATAAGATAGGGCTGGGAGTGCAGCTAAGAAGCAGAAGGCCTGAGTTCAATCCCCATTATGAAAAGGAACAAAAAAATGAACTGGAGCGAAGAGAACAAGACGTATAGATACAGAGCAGAGATATATTACCACAGAGACTCTAACCATAGGATACTGGACCTTTGAGAAGGCATGACAGAAGAGAGAGTGATTTTAATCAATAAAGCAAAACTGAAAATGGTTCCTACACATTATTCCTCTATTCTCTAGAGTATTATTACCACAAAACATGGCCCAGTCCCTTCACATTTTCCCTCAGAGGGCACTCATTTGCCAAGTGATTCATTGCTAAGGTGTTTTACTCTATTTTTCCCTTTTAAAAATATTCATGGAATAAGAGCTCAATATAAATTTCCCTTAGTCAATATTTTTGTCACTCTTATATGTTTTAATGTGGACCTTCTTGACTTCTTGCTCAACAAATACTAAACAAACAAGCAAGCAAAACATCAGCTATTTTTCCCCAAGCAATCAGTAAAAAAGTTTGTTTCATCTTAAAGGATGGCTGTGTTGTCAGTGAGAAGGTGCTCACTAGATCTGTCTTGTATTTTTACTTTACACGATACCACCACTCTTATTTTTCCTAATTAGATGAAAAACAAAGACTCAGAGTCTTATAGAGAGATGTTGGTTCTATTGTTTGACATAAAAACTCAGTCCTTGTACTTTTGTTTTTTTCTGCTAGTGTGTAGTTGTCTTTCTGAAGGGAATCCTATAGTTCACATAAAAAGGCTTACATCAGCCAAAATGACCAGGGAGAATTCTACTCGCGGGTATTGGTCCTAGGCTCAGAGAACTTTTCGAGGTCTCTTCTTCCATCTTAGGTTGTGATTTACTCTCTCTATTAGTTCCTATCACTTGGTATCTTCTGGGTTTTCATTTTTAACTCTCTCTTTTTATTTTGCCCTTATCGAGGCTTTTTACTTGAGACAGCTTGGAATTGTTTGAGCCCCGTGCAGAGTCTCAAATGCTAATCCCTTTGTATGTGACTACATGGGTTAATTGAGAGCAACAGTTTCCCTTTCACCGTGGATTTCTGAACAGTCAGGCCACGAATGAGGTTGTACATGCTCCTTCAGAGGTGGAATAAGATGTATACAGCTGTGCACATCTGAGGACTATAATGTTCCCTAATATGTCTGTTCTTTTATGACTGTGTAGTAGAACAAACTCACTTCAAGTGGCCATGTATCGGTGTAGACTGTGCTGTTTTGCCTGGTCTTCTAAGGTACTTTGACCACTGGTTATGCACACAGATTTTGGCTATTCTATTTTCAAACAACAGTGGTCTGTTAGGTCTAACCGTCAATTTAATGGCGCCAATGGCCATCAAAACAAAGAAAATTACACAGTCTGTCTTTCTTTTATAAAGGGAATCATTTTCATCTTGTTGTGGTATGGTGCATAGCTTTCCCCTTTCCAACACTTCTGGAATCAAAATTCACACAAGAGAGTGAAGTAAAAATGCAAAGGTCATTTTAATTTTAATATCTTTACTTCCATTTTAAAAACTATTTTTATAGAATCACTTTTATTTCCTTAAACACTGAGAGTACAGAAGGAACCAAGTGGAAACTATGGCTTTCTAGAAATTGAATGAGAATAAGACTAGTGACGGTGATAAATGTGCATGTAGCAAAGGCACAGACACAGCAATACGAGGGAGACAGAAAACTTAATATACTCATGTCTATATCAAGCATTCATTTGGTGACTTTAAAGTACTTGAGAACAATGTATTTATGGGATAAAAAGATAGGCAATATGAAAGGAAAATATCTTCATAAAAATGTCATTTGAGGTTGGATATTTCAAGGGGAAAATTATACGACCAAACTGTGCCAATGGAACTTGAGTTTAAAATTTTGTTATCTAAGATAGATGAACATTTCCAAGGTCTTAATCAATATATTAAGAGGAGAAAATTCTAATTGTATTCAAAAGAATGACTAGGTCTTTTGCTCTCATTCATTGCTGTGTGCCATTTAACCTAGAAGTAAACTAAACTTGACTGAAAAATCTTTATACCAACATGTTAGAGGTAATATATTTAAAGTTAGAACATACAGAATGAAGGTATTTAAGTGACTTATCTTAATAACTGATGTACAGATTATAATTTTCCTAAAATTAAAGCTCTTGCATAGCAATTTGAATTATCTTGGTTCCCACTATAGTTTGTGCTCTTATTATGTGGTATGGATCTGTCTCAATCTATCCATCTAATCTATTATGTATTTCTCTTAGAGAAGATCAACTGATGCTTTTAATTACTGAGCAAAGGTAAATACATTTTCCTCAAAAGAGTATCACCTATAAATTCTTGTTTGGTTTTTGTTTGTTTGATAGTGGAAATTGAACCCAGGGACATTCTACCTCTGAGCTACATCCCCAGCCTTTTATATTTTAACACAAAGTCTCACTAAGTTGCTGAGGGTCTCACTGAAATGCTGTTTGCCCTCACACCTGTGATCCTCCTGTCCCAGCTTTCTAAGTACTAAGATTATAGGCATACACCACCAGTTTAGCTCCTATTCATTATTTTAGAATCTTTCCTTTCCACTTTAAGATACTTACTTATTTTGATACTTCAGTAACCCTCCATAATGCATTTATTAAAAAGAAGAGAGGCTGATCCTACATTTCAAGACTAATTCCTTTACCTAGGACTTCTAATTTTTTCCTTTCCTTTCCTTTCCTTTCCTTTCCTTTCCTTTCCTTTCCTTTCCTTTTCTTTTCTTTTCTTTTCTTTTCTTTTCTTTTCTTTTCTTTTCTTTTCTTTTTTTGTGGTACTAGGGTTCCTGGAAACCCTTCTACCTCCGGGCTACACTCCCAGACCTATTTTTATACTTATTTGGAAACAGGGTCTCTTATGCCAGCGCGGCTGGCTCCGAACCTGAGTGATCCTCCTGTCTCTGCCTCCCAAGTGCAGGGATTACAAGCGTGCGCCACCATGCCCAGCAATCTTTTCCTTTTCATTACTTCAGAAACTTTAACTAATTAATTACTACTCCCTGTATTGCACCACAGCTTCTTACTCCCCTTCTCCTGGCTCATTTCCTTTTGTCTTTAAGCTTTTTCAGCCCTAAAAGGAACACATACATCTCTTCCTCATCATGAATGTGCTGAAACCATGTGCACTAGCTCTAATTTCTCACCCTCTGGTTCCAGAGCTGGCACGTGTGGCTTAATTCACACACCCCTGTTTTCCAAGAGCACGTGCCTTGTTCTTGTCTTCTCCAACTTCTCTGCAGAAGATAGGAGGTCTGTCAAGTTTAGAAATTGACCTCGAGAGCCATACTACCCAGGTGCTCATCCTGACTCTAGGTCTATTTGGGCAATTTGTTGAATCTTTCATCTTGTTTCTGTTTCTTCAACTGTGGAATAGGAATTCTAATTTTATATATGCCCTAGAGGAGACTGTGTTTGAAATGTATCACTAAGTATAGGTAGTATGGTTTAGGATTAGAAGGTGCTATATAAGAGATTTTACTCCTCTTCTTCCTCCCCTTCTCCTTCTCCTTCTCCTCCTTCTCCTTCTCCTTCTCCTTCTCCTTCTCCTCCTCCTCCTCCTCCTCCTCCTCCTCCTCCTCCTCCTCCTCCTCCTTCTTCTTCTTCTTCTTCTTCTTCTTCTTCTTCTTCTTCTTCTTTCTCCTAACCATCACCCACCCATATACATACATATATATATATGGTTTATATATATTTTATACTATATATATTATATTTATATTATATATATATTTATATTATATATATATATATATATATATATATATATATATATATATAGTTTTTTTTCTATTTTGCGGGCCTGGGGGATGGAACTCAGGGGCATTCGACCTCCAAGCTACACCCACCCCCTGCCGTATTTTTTATTCTTTATTTTGAAACCAGGTCTCACTGAGTTGCGAAGGGCCTAAGTCTCTGAGGCTGTCCGCGAACTGGGATCATCCGGTCTCAGCTTCCTGAATTCTGGGATTACAAACGTGCACCACCACCACAACCGGCAGTCCTATTTTTTATTTTTTATTTTGAAACAGGGTCTCACTAAGTTACAGAGGGCCTCACTAAGTAGCCGAGGCTGTCTGAAAACGGCCATCCTCAGGTCTCAGCCTCCAGAATGCTGGGATTACAAGCGTGTGCCACCAGGGCCGGCTTCATCACCCATTCTTTATTGTAACTTCTCCTTAAGCTTTTATGAAACTGTGCTATCTTGTTTCATTTCTTGCTTCTCTAGTTGGCCCCATCGTAGGCCCCTTCTTTTCACATGACTGGCTCACCAAGTGCATTCAGAGCCTGTATTTTTCTTTCATTTGTGCTGATATTTACTGAAAGATCTCTGTCCTCCAGTGATGTCTACTCACAAGACTCTCTAGTCAAGATGATCAGCAGGATCTCTGCCCTGTGATCCAGTCTAGAAATTCCAAGTTGCCTTTGGACATTCCATTCTAAATATTTGGGTCACCATTACTGCATTTTCAATATGACTTTAGCTCCTCCCATCTTTTCTTCCCAAAGGTTTTGGCTTCTATGCTGCTACTTGGTGCCTTTTTCATTAAAAAAGAAACCTGTTTAGAATTATTTCACCCAAATTATTTTTAAATTTGTAATAAGCATGTTTGTATTTTTGTTGTTGTTGTTGTTCTGGAGGTTGAACTCAAACTCTCTGAGCTACACCCCAGCCTTTTTTATTTTTTATTTTTAAATATTTTTTTATTGGTGTATTGTAGTCATACAGATGAATGGAGTACAAGATGGTAGAGGCATACATGCACACATCACTCATTTAGCCCTTCCCAATTCCCACCCCATTCCCTTCTCCCTCTGCCAAATAAAAATCATATGAAAAATTTATTTAATAATAGACCTAATTGAGAGCAGAAAATTTTGAGTTTTTGGAGGTTTGAGAATTTCTATTTTTTTAACTACTATAGTTTATTCTAATACATTCTAAAATGAGAGACTCATGATCCTGCATAGTGGATAGAATACAATTGATGAAGAAGTGAGGTATATAAAGTTAGGAACACATAACTGATATTAAAATTAAATATACAAACTAAAAATAAATTTAAAAATTTGTGTCTGTGCATGGGAAAAAATCCAAAGATCTCTGCTCCCAAAGGGTACAAATGTATACACAAATAATCTATGTACTGAATAACTTGGGTTGGAGGGAGGAGAAATAAATATGGTTTCCTATGTATAAAATTAATTAATTATTTTATTGTATTTTATTTTATTTTGCGGTACTGGGGATGGAACTCGGGGGCATTGTACCTCTGAGCCACACACCCCAGCCCTATTTTTAGTCTTTTTATTTTTGAAACAGAGTCTCACTGAGTTGCAAAGGGAAGTAGCTGAGGCTGTTTACAAACTGTGATCCTCCTGTATCAGCCTCCCAAATGCTGAAATTATACATGCCTGGCAAATTAATTTATTTTTAATGTTTCAAATTAATTATTAATTATAGACAGAAGATCATGTTTAAAGTTAGTACCTGAGTCATATTGAAAATCAAGTTAAAAGTGAAGAATAAAAACAGTTCTTTTAAAGTAGAATCCCAGGTATGGGCACACTAACAGCTTGTGGACCTTCTCACATATTTTAGGACATTTCGTTTACTTGTGTTTGAGAAATGATTCTTTGCAAGTTTTTCATTTTCACATGCCATGCGACCAGAGACTCTGACAGCTTTTGTTCTGCCCTATCTTTTCAAGAAAATTTGTGTTGTAAACAATTTAGAAATAACAAGTGGTGTCTCCTTCTGAGGCAGAGGGTAGGTTTTCTTGCTCTCTAGGAAAAATAAGATAATGTTTCCATTCAGGGCAATGTTTAAGCAAATTTTCTTGAGGCCTATTATAAAATATTGGGTTTCCTATGATGAAAACCCCTTTCCTGCCTAGCATCTTCCTGGGCCTCCTGGTTTATCTCATGGGGTGGAGAGATCATAAGAAACTGATGTGAACATGAAGTTCGTGTTTCTGCTATGGCATGAGCAATATAGTCTTTGTTGACCTAGAAGTCTTCTGCCAGAATTCTTGAAACATTAATGTAACTTGTCAGATAGCAAGTAGGGTAAAACCTCAGCTCCTTTATGATTATCTTTCCACAGTTGCTGCAAAATCCATGAATCAAGGCACATAGATTTTTGTTTCGAACTGTGATCTCTTTATATTTTACATTTGAACTTTTATAATAGATGCCTAAGTACTCTCCCTTTAGTATATATTAGTTTAAAAAAACATTTGCTGGGTCGGGCCTGGTGGCGCACATTTGTAATCCCAGCACTTGGGAGGCGTAGACAGGAAGATTGCATGGGTTTGAAGCCAGTCTTAGCTACTTAGTGAGGCTCTCTGCAACTTAGTGAGACCCTGTTACTAAATAAAAATCTAAAATAGTTCTGGGAGTGTAGCCTGGAGGTAGAAGGCCCTTGGGTTTCATCCTAGTCCCACCACCACCACAACCACAACAAAACATTTGCTGGGTTCCAGTCTTCTAACTGATACCTTTTTAGGGCCTAGAAACCCAAAGATAAATACAACATAATACTTGACCCTAAAATGTTTTCAAGGAATGCAAGACAGACACATAAACATATGTGATACACATACAGTTTTTTTTTTTTATCATAGGGTGTGTGTCATGGCAATATTCAAAGGATGCTCTGTGAAGACACAGAGGTGCGCCTGTCTCAGCCTGCTGCAGGAGGCTCAGAGAAGATACTTGAAGGAAATGATCATTGAATGAAGTTTTAGAGAAAATTGTTTGATATATGAAGACAAGTGAAAAGAATAAGGCAAGTATTTCCGACATAAGGCAACATAAACCAATATAAAGAGACATAGCACAATGCATAATCAGCGGACTAAAGATGAAATGTTACAAAAGTGTGGAGGTCATTGTATGGAGATAGGAACTTGAAGCTGGAGCTTGCTTGTATGCCTTAGTAAGAAACTCAGGAGGACTTCCGGGAAGATGGCGATGGAGAAAAGCGGGGCTTACGAGCCCCGCTAACAACCAATCTCTATTACCACAAAATCAGCGCCTTTTATAGCCAGAAAACACCATCAGCAGAGAAACAAAAAATGTAATTTCAAGGGACAGAGAAAAAGAGGGCTGGAAAAACGAGACACCAGAAACCAGATCGCAGTGCTATAGCTGGAGCTGCGGCGCGAAGCGGCGGCACCATTTTCCCTTGCAGCACCAGGCTCCAGAGAGGAAGGGAACTCATAACAGAGCTCAGAGCCACAGAGGAGATAAGCCGGCCTCACGGCCGAGGACGCAGCAGCAGCACCTTACTTCCGGCGGCAGTGGCGAGTTCACCGGGCAGCAACAGACCAACGCACTCAACAGCCCACCAGGCTCCAGAGAGGAGCGGCGGACAGCGAGCCGAGGGGAGCCACTACGGATCAGCCGGGAGGAATTCGGCAGATTTCTCGGCGCAGGGACCATCTAAAGCTCCCAGAGGCTGGGCTCAGCACACCCTACAGGGACTCAGAGCGGAGCTCAAAAGCAGAGAAGAAATATGCCAGCCTTACGGCTGAGGGCATGACAGTGGCGCCATATTGCTACTGGCGGTAGCAGCAGCGAATTCACCGAGTCCACGACAGCTCCATCTGCGCACTCAACAACAGTGAGTCAAATTGTGGCCCCTACAAGAGAAATCCCAGTACTGTACTCCCAGGGACTTGACCCAGTGGGGGAGTGGCAGTGGCAGAGATATCACACCATAGGAGAATACCCAATCTGGCACCCCCCATGGTCTAAAGCAGCCTCAATTGACTCCCTGGGTCTGAGACTCTGTGATACAACCCAGTAAAGGAGTAGTGGGGACTGAGATACCACAGACTCGAGATCCAGAGCACCTTAAGTGAAGTCGTAGTGACCCAAGGGAACAACCCAGAGAAGGCACAAACTTCTGAAATCATGGGAAAGAGGAATAACAATGGAGCAATGAATGCCCACAACCCCACAACATCAGAACCTGATAAAACAGAAATTCAGAGATTTCTAGAAGATCAAATCAGGAAAATAACTATAGAAATAATAGAGCTGTTTTGAAAAGAATTCAGAGAGAACCAAAGAGAGATAAAGGATGCAATCATTGAAATAAAGACCTCAATTCAAAGTACAAACAACCGATTAGACCACATGGAGAATAGAATCTCTATCCTAGAAGATAATCATTCAAAAAATGAATGCATAGTATCTAATTTAGAAAAAAAAATCAGGCAGCAGGAATCTGACATTGAAGAAATATGGGTCCATTTTAAGAGAGCTAACCTAAGAATATGGAATAGAGGAGAGAAAAGAAGGTGAAACTAAAGGGATCAACAATCTCTTCAAGGAAGTAATAGCAGAAAATTTTCCAAATGTAGAGCAAGAGGTCGATACACAGGTCCAGGAAACTTATAGAACTCCCTTTAGAGAGGATCAGAGAAGAGGATCCCCACACCACATAATTGTCAAAATGACCAATGTGGAAGCCAAGCAGAGAATCTTAAAGGCAACAAAAACAAAGGGCCAAATGACATTCAGAGGCAAACCGATTAGAATCACTCCAGACTTCCCAAACCAAGTCATGAGAGCCAGAAGGGCTTGGAGTAACACATTCCAAACTCTGAAAGAAAACAACTTCCAGCCAAAAAATTTCCTACCCAGCAAAACTTTCTATCAAATTAGATGGGGTAATAAGAAGCTTCCACGACAAACGGAAACTGAAGAAATTTATGTCTTCAAAACCAGCGCTAGAGAAAATACTCAAAGAGATTAACTACAAAGAAGAAATAGGTAACACAAACCAGAACCAGAGAAACAAAATTTTCCATCCAACAACTAAGATTGCTTATCTGTGGAGATTCATTATTTATGTTAGTCTTTTACCTATCTATCTCTAAATTGTATTGTTTGCTTTTATTGTTGCTAATTTTTAGGATTTCTAGTTGGAATATTAATATACCTTCAGATATAGCATTTGGAAATATTTTATCCCATTCTATCAGTAACTTTTAACTCTGTTTGCATTGTCTTTGGATATACAATTTTAGGGAGTTTATTTACCCTTTTGTTGCCTGTGCCATTGAAATCATATCCAAGAAATCACTGCCAATTTCAATGTTGTGAGGTTTTATGACCCAGATTTTCTTCTAAACGTTTATAGTATTAAGATATATATTTAGGGTTTTTATCTATTTTTGAGTTAATATTTGTGTTAGGGAAGGGTCCAATTTTATTCTTTTTTCATGTAATTATTATTTTTCAACAATATTTAGTTAAAAGATTAGTATTTCCTCCACCAAATGTTTGTGGAAACCTTGTCAAAAATAACTTGACAATATATGGAAGAATTTATCTCTAGGCTTTTATTTAACTCAAATAGTTTATATATCTGCCTTTAGAACAGTACTACACTGTTTCAATTATTGTAGCTTTATATGGTTTGAAATCAGAAAATATACATCTTCTAGCTTTGTTCTTTTTTTGAGATTGTTTTGCATATCTAGAGTCCATATTCCATATCAGGATAGATTTTTTCTGAAAAATAAATAAAATAATGTATGATAGTTTCACCTAAAAAAAAAAAAAGAAAAAAATAGTCTCTGGTAAGAAAGAAAGCAAAAAGAAATATTGAAATGTTATCTTTAAGTCATCAAAAGCTTGGTATCAGACAAATGAAACTGTTATGTGAGATTATCATTTTTAATATTGGATAAATTGCTATAAAACTAGATGTCAACCAGTAAGCCAAGCATGGGAAGGAGGGATGGGGAGGGAACAGGGTGAGGATCGGGTAGGGGCTAACTGGGTTATGTGTGCATGTATGTCTACAAAAGTATTTTCTTTATACCATTATGATGTATGAATACATTGCACCAATAAAAAATAAATTAAAAAAAAAGAAACTCAGACTTAGCTGGATGTGGTGGGGCATGCTGTGAGCCTAGTACTTGGGAGGCTAGACAGGAGGATTGCAGGTTCAAGGACAGCCCCAGCAAGTAGTAAAACTCTCATCAACCTAGAAAAACCCTGTTTCAAAATAAAGAATAAAATAGGGCTGGTGGTGTAGCTCAGAAATAAAAAATAATATACTCCTGTGTTCAATCTCCAGTACCGCAAAAAAAAAAAACACCACTCAGATTTTATTTTTCATGTTAGTTTTTTTATATTCACTAAATAAAACTTAAAAATAGTCACATTTAATGCATCTCCACATATTTATAAATTTTCCATACATTGTACTCTAATTAAATATTAGAGATTTATTTCATTTTGTAGGACAAAATGAAAATACTTTCTAATATGTTCTCCTACATCCCAGTTGTTTTTTCCAACTCTCTTTTAGGACAGTTGTGCTGCTGACAGGTTCTAAAGTGGGGATGGAGGCCATCACAGATTTGTCTTTGTACCACTCATCTGTCCACGGTGGTGCGCTGAGTTGAGGTTGATAGGACTGAAGAAGAAAGGAAGAGTAGTAAGCAAGATATTGCAATGGGTCAAGCAAGACAAAATACTATTTTATTTCAGAAAAGTCTGAAAGAAAGGGACTGAGTTGAAAAATATTTAGGTATCCTGGGCGTAGTGGCGCACACTTGTAATCCCTGTGCTTGGGAGGCAGAGACAGGAGGATGGCGCAGGTTCGAAGTCAGCTGTGCTGGCTTAAGAGACCCTGTTTCCAAATAAAAATATAAAATAGGTCTAGGAGTGTAGCCCGGAGGTAGAAGGGTTTCCAGGAACCCCAGTACCACCAAAAAAAAAAACAAAATAGGTAGACTTGGCAAGGCCTGGTCCATTGGATAAGAGTGAGGAGTGGATCTGAGAGATGGTGGTAAATGAAGGAGAGAAATAAATGGTGTACATGTTATTTGTGTGACTAGAGGAATAGTGGTAGTGGGGATATTTAATAAGAGAACTAGTAAATAAAAGTCTTGGGGTAAGAAATGGAAGTCATTTTTATATAGACCCATTTCCTTTCACTTTTCTCTTACATATTATCCAAAATTAGTGCATTGTTTTTCTGCTGAATGACCTGCATTCTTTTTCAAATTTCTACATTTTTGGCTCAATCTGGTGTTCTTTGGTAAATATATTGATTGTCTTTTTCTTGGAAAATAAAGGGCCTATTTTTCAAGTGCCTTCTTTGTTATCTGTAACACAATGTCTTTTTATTGTAATTTTGTAGATGATTCTTTTTTTTCATGTATATATACTTGTAGTTAGTACAGTCTCTGTTACTCTTTAGGAACAAATGACCTCAAAGTTTTAGTGGTTTGCAATAAATGAAATTGATTTTTGCTCATGTACTTTTATCCCAATATATACTTCAACAGGGGACCCAGAACAAAACAATCATTCTGACACAAGTGATTTATTTTGTAAATAGTTTTGAGGGATAATGAGGTAAGAAGGAAATACAGACAAACAATTTTCATTTTCAAGCAAGTTGTCACTGAGGACAACAGGGCTTGATCCTCCTATGGAGCTTCAGGATCCAGGATGAAATATGCACATGATTAGCCCATTCTAAGGCCCCAGGGAGCCATAACATTTATATACCTGTTTACATCGTGTATTGTTTGAGGCTGCACCCATGAAGACTCATTCTGCAGTATTTTGAGCTACATAAGGTAGCCCAGAGGGCTTCAGAGTCAGAGGAAGTCCTCATGCTGCCGTTTGCAAGTGAGTCAGGAGTACACTGGTGTGTTAAGAGGAAAGATACAGAGAGACATCTTGAAATCTGTCAAAGAATAACAAACAAGAAAGTGGGGGAAATGCTAATTTACTAATCTTATTTTACCACCATTTTTTAAAGAATTTACCTTATTATTATTTCTATCCTATATTTTTAATAGATTATGAAAATTTTGTAGCATGAATAAACTCAAATCAAATATTTACTCTCACTAGAATACTATATATATATATATATATATATATATATATATATATATATATATTTTTTTTTTTTTTTTTTTTTTTTTTGGTGGTACTGGGGTTCCTGAAAATTCTTCTACCTCTGGGCTACACAACCAGACCTATTTTTATACTTAAAAAAATTTGAAAACAGGGTCTCTTAAGCCAGCATGGCTGGCTTCGAACCTGTGTGATCCTCCTGTCTCTGCTTCCCAAGCGCGGGGATTACAAGTGTGCACCACCATGCCTGAATTACACCATACTTTTTTTTTTTATCTCTATCCTATTTCTCCATCTTTCCTTAATTTGTCTGGGTATGAAACATGATAAGTCATAATTTGTCTCAAATGATATCTTATCAATAAACACTTTTCTAAATTTCAGTAGGAATTGGTCATTCTGTACTGGGTACTCTTGAAAAACTTTGTCTAGACTTTTGTTATGCCATCTTATAATTTTTAATCTATTTCTTTTTTTGTGTGTGTGGTACTGGAGATGGACATCCTACTTCTAAGACACACTCCAGTCCTATTTTTTTTATTTTTTATTTTGAAACTGAGTTGCAAAAGGCCTCACTAAGTAGCTGAATCTGTCTGCAAACTGCGATTCTCCTGTCTCAGCCTTCCAAATACTGAGATTACAAGCGTGCACCACTATGCCCAGTTGACTAATCTATTTCTTAAAACCTGTGAACATCTTCAAGGTTTGAATTGTGTCTTTTGATAAATATTTGCTCACATAATAAGCTAATCCATAAATAAAAACACAATTATGATTTTCTTGCAATTATGTACATTAATCTTGACTTTGAAAAAATAAATGCCTCACATTTTTCAATGTACTTTTGAAAATTTCCATATAACTATTCTCTAAATACAAAGCATTCTTTATATATTACATGTTAAGAAATTTACTATTTTATTTATATTTTTATTATATATATATTTTTATTGGTGCATTGTAGTCATATATCACAATGGAATACAAGACTTGTGAGGATATACAAGCACACGTCATCCAATTAGCCTTTATTCCAATCCCCAACTCATTCCTTCCCCCTCCCTCGATCCCATGCTTGATTTGGTGATTAACTTTTATATATTTGTTTATGTGCATCATGAGTTTTAAAGAGATTCCATCTTCCTCCATCATATCCCCTCTGATTGGTCACCTTAATTGCTCCTCTATAGGGCCCTTTCTTCAACTAGATCTCCTCCTATTTCTTTCTGGTTTTTTGCATATTAGGGAAAGCATCTGTTTTTTAATTTTCTGTGATATTTCTCTGTGTATGCTGCACTGAAAGCTCAGATCCCACTCTTGAAGGTGCTGGCACTGGCCTGGCCACCCGGTAGACTCTAATCCTGGCCTCACTGGCCCCGGCACCAGCCTCACTCCTTGCCTCACAGCAGTCTCCGATTTCAGCTTCGCTGGCCTAATCCCTCGGCAGGCTCTGATCCTGGCCTCAGAGGCCCAAATACCAGCCTTGTCTCACAGTAGGCTCCGATCCCGGCCTCACTGGCCAAGCCATCGCCAGCCTCAGGAACTTAGAGAGACTTTCAACAATTGAAGGCGGTGCTGTTTTAAAAGAAAGATAAAATAAATATAAAATAGGGCTTATGTTTTAAAGGAAACATAAATATAAAATAGGTCTGTGGATATAGCTCAGAGGTAGAAAACCCTTGAGTTCAAGCCTCACTACCACACAAAAAAATAAAGCTTAAGAGCATCCACTTAAAACTGTAAAATAAAGCAAATTGTGCTAGTATTTAATCTCTTATATAAGTAGCAAAATAATAAATAATAAAATAAATAAATAATAAAATATAAACAATATTTTAATAAATATTATTTATTTATTATATTATAATAAATTTATTATTTATTAAAATAAATAAATAATAAAAATATAAATTGGAAATTTGGAATATTTGTGAATAACGTATGAAGAGACAGCTCCTATTTGCTCTCTGTCTTTGTTAAAAGTCTTGGATTTGCTCCGTATATCTCGCTATAGAAAACTTTAAAATTATGTTTAATTTAGAAAGCAAATCCAATGTATGTGCAACTGAATTTCCCTTGAGACAATTTATTATAGAAGATATTATACTGACAAGTTTTTTACAGCCCATACGGTACTCAGAGCATTCTGAAAAGTTATTACAATCATAAAAACAAATAGTCTTTGGGTTACATTGTTGTAGTTAAAGTTCTTGGGCAATTTTTTCAACATCCAAAACCACCTTTAGTTTGCCTTTTGTGGTAGCATTTATCATTTCTAAAAAGAAATACCAAGCCTTCTTTTCTATGCTACAATTAGTCAAGGTTCCTGGTCAAAATAGATTGTTCCCAAAATTACCACAAGTGCTCTTTGGGCAGCAGCAGAACTACACTGGTCCACTTATTTATTTTTGTGTTTAATATATAGCTTGACCCATCTCGAGGCAGAACTGCATGTGCCGGTCTTGGTTTTGATGAATGAGGTGTGGCACACAGATGGAGAAAAGGTAAATATCTCCCCCAAACAGACCTCTGCGTTCATAAATTATTTATAAAATACTTCGATGTGCTGTGGCAGTGGTCAGAGCCAGTTTCTCATGTGGAGACAAGAGCTCTTTAATCACACTCTTTCCCTCTACAGAAAAAGATTGGCATTTAACAGAGAGCTATAAGCCGAGAACAGGATGGGAGTGTGACTGTGAACGTGAATCTCTGATTAGTTGAGGAGTCGCTTATCAATTACAGACCTTGAGAGTTGACTGCCAATTTCACGAGCCTATACAGCAATAGCAATAATATCTTAAATATATCTAGTATTTTCTCCATAATATACTGAAAATAGTTTCAATTTATTACCAGAATTTTATAGGTTTTTTAGCAAGTAGAAAATGAGCACACACTATTTCTATGCTCCATGATCAGAAAACTATCACCACTTTCCTAGGATAAAAATAAATAAGTTTAGAAATTTTAGTGCTAGTCCAGTAGTTGATGTTTACCAATGACTGTTTTTGTGTGTGTGGTACTGGGGATTGAAACCAGGGGCATTGTACCTTTGAGCTATTTTTTATTTTGAAAAAGGGTCTTGCTAAGTCACTGGGGTCAATCTAGGTTTTTAAGACTGATCTTGATACTGTGATCCTCCTTTCTCAGCCCCCCAAGTTCTGAGATTACTAGGCATAGACCAACATGCCTGGCTCCAATAATTTTTCTTACTAGTGGATAGTAATTGTAAAAATTTCTGGGAATCACTGAGATATTTCCATACATGCACACATTGTACATGAATCTTATTCATCTGCCCTTTTTCTACTCAGTCCCTTCCCAGTGCCTAATACCTACTTCTACCTCTAGTTCTTTCTTTTATTCTTTCTCTCTTGCCTTCCACATATGAGAGAAAACTTATGATAGGTTGTCTTTCTGTGTCTTGCTTAGTTTTTGGATATGACATCCTTCATTTCCATTAATTTGACTGCAAAAGGCAGAATTCCATTCTTCTTTATGGCTGAGTAATACTTCACTGTGTATAGTCTACCATATTTTCTTTTCCTATTCATCAGTTGATAGGGATTTAGACTGATTCTACATTTTACCTTTAGAGGATAGTATGGCAATAAACATGAATTTTCAGATATCTCTTTTGTATCCTGGTTTCATTTTCTTTGGAGATATACTCAGGAATGGGATAGCTGGATCATATGGTAGTTATATTTTTAGTTTGTTGTTGTTGTTGTTGTTGTTGGTACTGGGGTTCCTGGAAACCCTTATACCTCCGGGCTACACTCTCAGACCTACTTTTATACTTTTTAAAATTTGGAAACAGGGTCTCTTAAGCCAGAAAGGCTAGCTTCAAATCATCGCAATCCTCCTGTCTCTGCCTCCCAATCACAGGGATTAAAAGGGTGTGCCACCATGCCTGGCATATTTTTAGTTTTTAAAGAATATTAAGGAACCTCCGTACTGTTTTCCACATGGCTGTACTAGTTTATATTTCTACCAACAGTGCACAAGCGGTCCTGTTTTCTATACATTTTCACCAGTATTTGATACTTTTTGCATTTTAGAGAATAGCCATTTTCGCTGGGATGAAGTGGCACCTCGTCATAATTTTGATTTGCATTTCCATGTTGACTAATGATATTGAGCACTATTTTCACATACTTATTGGCTATTTGCATTTCCTCTGTTGAGAAGTGTGTATTTAGATAATTTTCTCCTTTTAATTGAAATTTTCATATTTTTTGTAATTAAGTCTTCTGAGTCCTTTATTCTGCATATTAATGGTCATATAAACAACTGGCAAGTGTTTTCTTCCATTCTGTTAAGATGTATCTTCACTGTGTGGCTTGTTTCCTCTGCTGCAAAGAGATGTTTTGTTTGATGTATCCTGTTTCTCTGTTCTTGCTTTTGATCACTATGGTTTTGGAGTCCTATTTAGAAAATCATTGCTTGTACCAATTTCTTTAAGTGTTTCTCCTATGTTTTCATTTAATAGTTTCAGATATTACATTAAGATCTTTGATCTACTTTTGGTTGATTTTTGTAATAGAATTAGAGATTCAAATCAAGGCTCAATCTTCTATCTCCTTTAATTTCCCAGGATCAGGTACCAAGGATACTAGGGACAGTTTCTGTGGCCCAGAGACCACTGAAATTATTCAAATTAGCTGATCCTAACCCTGCTTAGCCTGCTGATCCTACCTCTCTCATTCCCTTCTGACAAAGCCATAATGAAGTCCCTCCCCTGCAGTCCCTCTCTCTGTCTGCAACCAGCTTTGGTTATATTTTTCCTGTGGCTCTGTGTGACATGCCGGCATGCCTTCTCCATTTGGAACTACCCTAAGAAACTATCTTTTTAATGGCAGTCTTCTAGTCTGCTAGCCTCACCAGACCTGAATGAAAAAGTCTACAATAAAATTGTAAAGCAGTGACTGAATGACTCTAATCTCTTCTCTGTCTTCACCTGGCCCTTTCTGTATGCTTCTCCTGAGTATCTTCTAAAGAAACTTATTCTTGGGTTTAGGACCCATCCAGGTAACTCTAGATTATCTCATCTCAAAATCCTTAATTATGTATCTAATGAACTGTTCTCTAAATAAAGCTGCAACTCCTGGAATCCTCTGGGGATCAGTGCTCATCCCACTGTAGAAGGAATGCCACACGTTCAGCCCTGGGACTTGGACAAGAGGCTTTCATGTGTGCATTTTATCTTTGCAAGCTTTTCCTTGCCAGGTAACTACAGAATTGCAGGTGGGCTGAGAGGGAAGTCACCATTGGTTTTGTTTTGCCATCATGAGAGGACCTGATCTAGACAGACAACAGAAGTTCAATACTCCCTTGTTCCACCCAGGTGGAGCTCCACACAGGGAACTGACTATGTCCAGAACTTGGGTTAATTTTGTAACTTTAGCTTCTCTCTTTTGGACTCTAGAGAGCACAGGATGTGTCAGCCACTGTCAGTTCCCTCAACCCTCGGTGTTCCAAGGAAACCACTATCTTCTTACTGTGGCACTGTGGTATCTGAGGGCTTCCCCACACAGGGATGTAGTCAGTAGCTCAAAATGGCAGGCGGAAAACACCAGTGAGATGCCAGCCTAGGAGCACCTCTCAACCTATGTGGAATAGAAGTTGGTGGATTAATATTTGACCAAGTTCCACATTCCATTGGTGGAACAGAGTTCAGATAGATTCCAAACAGAGGTCCCAGGAAGACTGAAGCCAGTTTCTCCAAGCATCAACGTGGTAGTTATTATCATACAATGAATTTGCTTCTTTGGTTTCATTTTCACATTTTCTCAATGCGTCTTGGAATCACATCTTAAACAAGAAACTTATACTCTAAGCCGGGCGTGGTGGCCTACGCTTGTAATCCTCGCGCTTGGGAGGCTGAGACAGGAGGATTGCACGGGTTCGAAGCCAGCCTCAGCTACTTAGTGAGGCTCTCAGCAACTTAGTGAGACCCTGTTTCCAAATAAAATATAAAAAAGGTCTAGGAGTATAGCCCGGAGGTAGAAAGCCTCTGGGTTCCACCCCCAGTGCCACCAAAAAATAAATAAATAAATAAATAAATAAATAAAAGAAACTTATACTCTAAGTCTTGTCTGGGGTCTACTTCCTAGAAAATCCTAGAGATCCTCAGATTGGGATTCCAGAGATTAGAACATTAGTTAGCTAGACGACAATGAAGACACTATTACTAGCTGTAATTTCAATGGTGATAACCTATGGTGCCCCATGGCATCATGATTTCTAAGATTCTTAGCTGTGGTGCGTAGGAAGAGAGACAGGCGGCAGAGTTTATACAGATTAATGCATTAATTTGGCAGTTGAACATCTAGGGTAAAGTGTAATGATAAGCAATGTGGAGTCTTTTATTTCACTTCAACAGTCAGTAAAGCCCTGCCCTGAATAAAGAGATTCTTCTGCACCGAGAGGGCAGAATTAAAGTCAGGTCCAGATTTGATATTAAGAATGGTCACATGACAAAAGAGGCTGCATATTAGTTGTCTGGGATTGCTATATCAAATCACCACAAACCAAGTGCATTAGAATAAATTTATTATTTCACAATACTGGAAACCAGAATTCAAAACTAAGTCTCCAGCACTAGGCCAAGCCATGCTTCCTCTGGGTTTCTAGAAGAGATGTCATTCCCTGCTTTCTTCAGCTTCTGGTAGCAGTGGCATTTCTTGGCTTGTGGTGGCATCACTCAGATCTCTGCCTCTATCTTCACATGGCTCTCCTCTTCCATGAGTCTCTAGTTGATATACTTGTTATGGTACATAGAAGCCATCTGGAGGACTCAAGTCGATCTCATCTTGAGATTCATAATTACATCTGAAAACACTGTTTTTAATAGGTTGCATTCATGGGTTTTAGGGACTAGAACATGGACATAAATCCTGAGGGGGACACTCAGCACACTGAGGGCTAAATTTACAGTCCTCAAAGGGATTCTACATAAAGTGAGGGCCTTCATTTAAAAAAAAAAAAAGAGGAGTTCTGAGACATGAGATAGGAAAATATTGATGGGAAACTAACAGACAAATTCCCGCCTCCTCTTTCAGGTTCATCCATGCCCCGTGCCCTGAAGATGATGCAAAACCTCTCTTGCTTGCCTGCATAAAAATGTGTAAGTGGCATGTTACAAATGTCTCTCTCTGTGACTGTTGTCTTGTTCACTTCTTGCCCTGTGAACTTTTATATTTTTCTATTGTTTTTTATTTTCTTAAATAGTTTTAAAATTTCTTCAATAAGGTAGCAAATTGGTATGATGATTATATTCCTAAAAAACAGCCTGCAGGTGAGGATGGGAAAAAATATGTTTTCTCTCCTAAGCAGAAGCTAAAGAGTAATTGGGATCGCAGGGACTTGAGATGATGGAGAAGAAACTCCAGTGAAGTGAGGGAAGTGGTCAAGGGGAAGGTGGGGGGAAGGAGAATTAATGAAGGAATCACTTCCATTGACATTATGTATATATGTGAGAATACCTATGCCAATCTCAATATCTTGTATGAGGAAGAGGGAGAGGAGAGGGGGCCGGGACAGCTGACCTAGAGCTCTGTGCATGTATGCCACTATCACTAGGGACTACGCTATGATGTGAGACTATAATACACCAGTAAAAGTATAAAGAAAGAAATTTACAAGTAATAATATTTGATAAAATAACAATATTTTATTTAATAAAATAATAAAGTATACTAACTATGATAATATTCTGTAATGTTGTATAAATGTGGGGAGGAAAAATAGCCTTTGAATTGAAAAAAGAACAAATTTCCATTTTATTTTAGTCAGAGTTCTGCTTTAAGTTCTCTTTCATTTATTTTCTTCTATATTTTGCTGACATTTTAAGGTTTTTATCTTGTTTTTGTTAATATTTTTTAAAGCTACACAAGTTCTTCTCAGTGCAGTTTTATCTATAGCATGTAGGTGCTTTTTATGAACATTTGTTTATATTAGAAATATTTGGCAGTGTTTTTCTCTTTGGCTCTTAGTGATATTAGAAACTTTAAAAATATGTGTTTTGTAGTGCTTTAGGAGTTTTATTTATTTAACCTCACTGCATCTTAATAAAGGAATGTTGTTGGTACTTTTTTCACTTTTTGGAAAACATTCATGTTTTTGTGGTCTGAAATATGGTCTTATTTTTTATGATCTGTGGATTCTTGAAATAAAAGAGGGCATTTTATATGTTTAAGGTGCTAAGTATGATATTTGTCAACTAGAAAACACTAATTAAATATGTTATTTAAGTATGTTACAAGTTATTAAGTATGTCTTTTTTTGCTTTCTTCAGCATTCAGTCTGATAATGGTGATTTAATTTCTTTGTATGCTAATATGTTTCTATGTTTTACCTTGTAAACTGCAGATTAGTCATTTAAGATTTGTTGATACAATGTTATTCACACTCTAAAATTCATAACTGGCATATCTCCATTGTGAATCACACACTTATTTTTCTTTTCTCTGTTTCTTTTCCTTACCACCAAGCTACTTTTTCTTTCCCAGTTCTTAAAAAACAAAACAAATAAAAAATCAGCAATGTCACAGGAATCACTTAACTTTCTCATGAGTCAGTTTAGAGCTACAATTTTAATATGTAGCACTTCCATTCAGGTGCTGTTGGGGATTGAACCTGGGGGCATTCTACCTCCAAGCTACACTGCTAGCCCTATTTTATTTTTATTTTGAAACAGGCTCTTGCTAGGTTAATGAAAGTCTAATTATTTTCTGAGGCTGCCCTCGAACCTGCAATCTTCTTGTCTTTTTTCCGGGTGAATTGTAATCATATATCTTAATGAGGTACAGGATCCACATTACTCACTTAGGCCTTCCCCAATTCACATTTAATTCCCTCCCCCTCCCTCCATCTCATGTTTGGTTTGGTGATTGATTTTGATATGTTTGTGAGTGTACATACTGTGCAATAGAGTGTTTCTTCCTGCAAGAATTTCATGGGTTGCTATCTCCCCTAGTTTTGAACACTGTTAGACCACAGTCCTGTGATTACAGATTCAATGTATCCATCAGACTCACATGAAGCAGATAGGCTTTAATCTGACACATTTTGTTAGCTTTGCAGAAGACTAGGGACTAAGAGATCAACTGGCAGATTAGCTATATCTCATTGGGATTCCCAGCAGCAAGTTTTTCTTCTCATCTATCTGGAGCATGAATGGCCACCACAAATAAGAGTTAGTCATTTGGGGCCACTTCAGGACTTATTTGCCACTGATCTGATTTCCCACAGCTACTTTCCCTTCCTTTCTTTCTTCTCTTTTTTTTGTATGTATGTGGTGTGATGGTATAAAATAGTGTGTGTGTGTTTGTGTGTGTGTATGTGTGTGTGTTTGATACTAGGAATTGAACACAGAAGCATTCTACCTCTGAGCTATATCTCCAGCCTTATTTTATGTTTTATTTTGAAACAAGATCTAAGTTGCTGAGGCTAGTCTCCAACCTGTGATCTTCCTGTCTCCAAAGCACTAGGATTATGGGTGTGCACCACCACACCTGGCTAACATCCACCATTTATTAACTCAGGGTGCTGCTGAGTAGTTCTATGGTCAGGCATGGGTCCGTGTGGTCTCACTCACACGATGAGCTTGCTCCTGTGTCTGCGCTACGCTGGCAGGATGGCAGGGGATCTGTTTGGCGGATGGCTTAGCTCCCATCAGTTCATGAGTAACGGTGACTGGGCCACGAGTGTCATCGTCCAGGAGACAGGTGGCCTCGTTCATGTGGCTTTTCAGTGTTCCGATGGCATCAAAAGAGGGTGAGTGCACTGAACACACAAGGCCCCAGCTTCTACTTTGGTCACATTGGCTAGTGTCCTATTAGAGAAAGTCCCATGGCTGAGTCCAGAGTCAAAGTAGGAAGCCATCTCAAAATTACCACAAGAAAACCATAGTGTGACAAGACAGACCTCAGGGTTCTTCTCAGCAGGACATAATAATATTAATATATATACACTTTTATTGGCGCATGGTAATCTCACATCATAATGTGGTTCTGAGTGATAGTGACATACATCACACAGCACTTGGTGGGCTTTCCCTTGGCTCCCTCCCTACTCTCTTCCCTTCCCCATTCAGGATATTGAGATTGGCATTGGGAATTTCACTTATGTACATCACATGGATGGAAGTGTTTCATTTATTAGTTATTCCCCACAAACTCCCCTAGACAACATCCTTCCCTCCACTGGGGTTTCTCCATTATCTAAAATCCCTCTTGTATCCTGATTACTCTTTAGCTTCTGTGTGTAAGGGAAAACATATGAAGCTTCACGTTCTGTGAAAGGCTAATCTCACTTAGCATAATGTCCTCCAAGGACTTAATAACTTTTGATTATGAAAACTGAATGAAGCCATTCAATTCCCAGCCCTCTTCCCACTCCCACACTCCTCTATGACCCAGCTGTGCCAACCAGAAGGACTCTTTCCTTAACTTCAGGAATTAGCAATTTTACTAGGTTAGTCCAGCACTGACTATTCTCAGTTTTTCCTGGGATATGGTGTTCACTTTTAGTATCTTTAGTGCAAATCTTCTATTAAATGACCATCTTTATTTACTTTATCTTTAAAAATGTATTCTGTTTTCTTATTTCTTTTTATTCTTTAAGATGAGATTTATGTAGGATGAATCTCTGCCCATTTTTTTCATACTTATAATTTTCTAATTCTTTCCTTTATTCTACTTTTCTACTTCTCATTATTTTTTCAATACTCATATATATATATATCATATATACACATATATACACACACATATATACATATTGTGTATATATATACACAAATGTTTTAATACCCCTTAATATACATACATATATGTTAACATATAAACATATATATGGTGGTATTGAGGATTGAATCCTGGGGCATTCTACCTCGGAGCTAGCTACACCACAAGCCTTCTTATTTTTAATCTGGGTCTCCTTAGGTTGCTGAGACTGGCCTCAAACCTGTGATCCTTTTGTCTCAGCTTCCCAGGATTACAGGCATGGGCCACCACACGCATCTTTTCAATTCTTTTTTTTTTTTTTTTTTTTGACAGTATTGGGGCATTCTACCTCCAACATCCCCAGTCCTATTTTTTATTTTTTACTTTTTTAGTTTGAGACAGGGTCTCATTGAGCTGTGGAGGGCCTCACTAAGTAGCTGAAGCTGTTTGTGAACTGTGATCCTGGATCTGAGCCTCCTAAATGCTCAGATTTTATGGCCTTCTTTTTCACCACCTTTTCCTTGTGCTTACATATTCTCACCTTTTGCCTCTTTTGGTTCAGTGTGTTGCTTGTTTCATTATGTTGGATTCTCTTTGGTTCTTAATTAATTATTTATTTTTCGGGTCTGGGGATGGAATCCAGGTGCATTCTACCTCCAAGCTACACTCCCTGCCCTATTTTTTATTCTTTATTTGAAACAGGGTCTCACTGAGTTTCAAAGAGCCTCACTAAGTAGCTGAGGGTCTCTGCGAACAGTGATCCTCCAGTCTCAGCCTCCCGAATACTGCCGGCTTGGTTCTTAATTTTTGATCAAATATTGGTCTCAATTTTCAGCTACCCTGTGGCTACACTTTTTTTTTTTCCTCCTGAACTCTCTTTACTAGCCATTTGTTTTCTGCTGTTATGCTTTGCTCCTTTCATGTGATTGCTAATAAGTCACTGATAATGAATTTTGATTACTTAGTTTTGAAGGTGTTTCATTTTTCCTGGACCAGTTCTTTGCTGTAGGAAGAGGGGCCAGAGCTGTGATTGAGGAAGAAAGACATGCAGAACTATGTTCAAGTTCAGGCAGCCATTTCTTTGACCCAGCCCCTGGATCCTGACTGTGGTGTGATTGGTCACAATGCAGGACAGTTCCCTTGGTCCGCAGCTGCTTCAGGGATAATCAGCTTCTAGCAAAACTGTTTGTATGATTTCATGTCTAACCTTACTGTTTGTAGACTCGAATTCAATACCAGGGAAAATTGGTAAGTCTTCTCCTCCGCCTACCATTCCAACATTGCAAGCCACGATTTTCCACTTTCTTCTTCAGCATGTCTCCCTTCCTCCCACACTGGAAAATTATTGCTTGCTGGACTTGCTGAGGTCTGTGGCCTCAGGGTCAGCCCTCTGCTTCTTCCCATAAGCAGTGCTGCTCACTTTGCACTGGGCTCACAGTTCTCTGTTTTGTGGTTTCTTGTTTCACCTCATTACTGTTTTCAATAAAAATGTTTGAAATTCTGTGGGTTATTTTGGGGAAATGCTATCTTTATATTATTTTCAAAGTGCAAATATATCCCTTAGTTTCTCTTCAGGCCCACACTCCAGCTTCCTCTTTCAATCTTTCCATTTGGGGAATGGGTAGAGGATATAGTTAGAATTATATTTTCCAGGAGCTCTTTCTGTTTCTCCTTTCCCCTCCTTTATAATTTTGTGCATGTATGCATGCATATGTATGACATACAGGTATAGAAAGATGCACAAATTTTAAATATACGGTTTATAAGTGGTTAGAAAGCCAATACGACACAACTACACAGTTGAAGAAGCTAAACCTAGACAGAGCTCAGATCACTATGGGTCAAATTGATTTTCAACTTAATGATAGTATGAAAGTGTATCCACCCAACCATTTACTATATATTATTCAATAAATTACATGACATAGTCAATACTTTATTATAAAATATACTTTATGGTATATGATTTGCTCAACCATGGGCTAATGAAACTGTTCTGACTATATGTAAGGTAGAGTAGGTAACTTTTGATGTTTGGTTGTTTAAATATATTAAATTTGCATTTTTACTAATGATAATTTTAAGCTCATGATGGGTTTATCATGACACAACCCCTGTGATAAGTCCCAGAGCATCTGTATTACCAAGAGCTCAGCAGTCTCCTGGGTGATGCCCTCCCCCGCCCAATTACACCACTCCTCTGACCCTCCAGTACAAATAGATGATTTTTGTGTAATTTTTTCTTTAAGGAAGATGGTACTGGAGATTGGGCCCAGGGGTATTCTACCTCCAAGCTACACTCCCAGCACCTTTTATACTTTATTTATTTGAAACAAGGTCTCATTAAGTTGCTGAGGGCCTTGCTAAATTGTTGAAGCTGGTCTCAACTTTGCGATTCTCCTGCCTCAGCCTCCTAAATTCTGGGATTATAGGGATGTCCCACCATTCCCGAGATGCCTTTTCTGACTTTAGTATAATCATTTCCTAATTTTTTTCATAAGTTTACTATCTATATTTTCATTACTATAGAAGATCAATTTCTTTATCTTATTGTTGTAGGTCATATCTTTAAGGATATTTGAAATAAGTTTTAAGACTATAACTTCTGTTTCTGCTATCTCTCTTTGTAATGGATTCTTTTCATCTGTTTGATTGACTTTATTCTACTTTTACTAAAAAGTTGTCTCAAATGCTCTATTGACCTTTGGATCTCCATTCATAAGTACATCGGATGAAGCAGAACATCGTTGGAAGTTCAGTATGTTAGAGGGGTTGTAGGCAAGTGGACGCTTTAGCAGATTATGACGGGCATTGTCTAACATACAACCCCTGTGATAAGTGTCTTGAGGAGAATCTCCTTTTTGGAGGTTGTGTCTGACTGCAGCCTGCTGGCAGAAGGTGGGAAGGGGCTAGTGTTCTACCATTTAAAAGGCATGTTACCACTTAATGTCCTCAAATTTAGTTTCATGCTTCACCCAAACCACAATGGTTCTGGAAAATTACAATGAAATCAGCACTGAAATAGATGCTCAAGATGAACTCTGGAGGCTGCTATGGAAGCAGGACAAATGCACCATTCCATCTGGTTCCTGGAATGTAAACTTCCATGCTTCTGCCTTTTGGTCACTGGCATCTGGAAAACCTAAAGGACCAGATAATTACATTGTGGGCAGAGGCTAAAGATAAATACCAAGAGATATCAAACTTTCATTTTATTAGAATCTCTATTCTGTTTATATATTTTTATTTTTTATCAATTACATAGCCTCTGTTCTTAAAGTTTAATACCCCATTTAAGCTTCCAATTTTCTTGCCTTCTCTGGAGCGTAGATTCAGAGCTAGCTGAAATCATGTCTCCCGAATTGCAACTCTGGAGTCTCCAAATAACGTCCTTTTTATGTTAACAGTGCCTGAGTTCTTTTCCATTTCCCCAGAGATGGAACCCTGGTATTCTTCCTTGTAAAGCAGAGCATCTTGAGTGTATGACTTCTTTCTACACAGACATTCATTCCACCTCATCCCAACATTTAACTTTATATTTTCTAATCTACCAGTGACTCCAAGTAATAACACTTTCTAAGATTCTCTGGGTGAATCACATTTCTTCTCTTCTAACACTTATATTATAGTCTTCTTTATCCCACTACATCAGTTACCAGTAGTCTGTTAAATGCCAAAGACATGTTCAACCTTTTATTTGCTAATATTACTTTTTTCATTTTTTTTCCTATGGGTCCATACATTTCAAAATTTTGACCAGGGGTAGTTGAAAGGAAACACTATGTAAAATTTTCCTTTTCGTCTATTCTCTTTCCAAAATCTCGTACACTAAAGAGATTTTTTTTTTTACTACTTATAACTTTCTGTGTATAGGTGTGTGTTAAAAGGAGATATTAAAAGTATCAGTCTTCAGGGTGGCAATATTGAACATTTATTTTAGTAGTGAAGGTAAATGTTAACATTCGACTATATCTTTAGAAGATCTCCTGCCGTTCCACCAATGCAGAGACAGCATTGATATTTTCAATATAAGATTTCTCATACAATACACTGTAGATGCATGCATTTTCAAAGAAAAAAAGAAAGGTATAAAATTGTGTTCAGATACTTTACTCATGAACACTATTCCCCCAACTTCCTAAGCTTAGTGTTTTAGCCTCCCTAGGATTTACCTATTATGAGTTTCTTCTTTCTTCCTAAAGCCTTTGTTTTACTGTCCCACTTTACTGCTTTCAATTAATGAAATCCAATTCTAAAACCAAGAACTCCTGAGGTGTTGGCCAGCAGCACTACCCTCCCTACTGCCATCCTCTCTGTCTGATCAATCTCTCTTTATGGGGACATCACAGGTTAAGGTTATTAACCTCACATAATGTTTCCTTCCTTCCATTGGACTCATTTTGTCCAGGGTGGGTAATTCAAATGTAAATTGCTTTGGTCACAAAATCCCCCACTTCTTATTCACCAAATGCCCTGTAATCTGCTCTTTACAATCATCAGCTCGCTCCACTTTAACCTCCTTGGTCTAATGGTAACTACCTCTGCCATGTCAGGACACCCCCTGCAGCCCTTAGATCTGAACTTCAGGGAGGCCACTGAAAGCCTTTTGTATTCTTTCTTTGACTGCCTCTGAATCTCCTAATTATTTTAAAGATAGAAGAGAATGGTAAGGTCTGAAAGTATAGAAACTATCTTTCTCTGGCTTGATTTTAAAATGTAAAATCCAAGTGCTTTAACTTGAAAAAAAGTTTTTTTTTTTTTTTTTTTTTTTTCTAAACAGAGCATGGTTCCTCCACTATAAGCTTCCCTGCCTGGAGAACATCATAGGAGATGCTATGTTTTTGTAGATCCTTTGGCTTAAACATGGACTCCACTTCTCACCAGCTGTATAGTCTTAGAAAGGACTTCTTACTTCATTATGTGTAGGACAAGGATCCCAACTCCAAGGGTTGTTGAAAGGATTAAACTAGACAATATACTTAAAATTCCTGTTAGATAAGAAACACTATAAAGACTGATAATTTTTATCACCTGTGTAGATATTATAGTTTGCCAGGATATTTTAGGATTTTATACTCTGCAAGTCAGAATTGCTTTTCTATACTTAATCTGATCTAACTACTATAGGACATTGAGAAAAAAAAATTTCAGTGCGTAGATATTTTTCAGCTGTTTTGGTCTGAAGAAGGAAAAATAAACACTTTAGATTTTTAAAAATAATTATCTCATTTGTTCTTCCTGTTGATTCTCAGTATCTGAGGAGGTATCCCACATTCTTGGCTCCAATAACCACATGATATACCATTATGTTTAGGGTGGGAGAGAGATCAGGGCTTCCTGTTTGATTTTTTCCCACTACTTCAAGGCATCAGTCCTTGTATAAAATCTTGAAGTGTTTCAGCTAGTATTGAATATTGAATTCTGGCTCATCAATAAGATCATATTCCACCATATTCCATTTAGAACAGTTTTACCTTCTAATTTCAATGTTTAGGATGCCAACTGGAATCTATAAATCCCTGTTCAAGGTATAATAGATTGAAGATAAACCTCTCCCAGATGAATTATAATGATTGCCATAATATTTGGAAAAACCAGCAGTTAACATAAAAGCAGTAGGGACAGGTATGTGTATATGTATGACTTAAACTTTAGATTCCATTAAGGAATTATCTGGAAAATCCCCCCCCCCGATATTAAAAAATGTATATAGTTTGTTTATTTAAAAAATAATATATCTTTGGGTCTTGACATTTTTAAACAAAAATATCTTTAAGAAAATATTGCTCTTGTTAGTTTTCCTAAAGAATGTTTTAATCTTTGGAATCAGATAAAGTGATTCTATTTATTGTTTTCTTTGAACCTTATATTTGTCTTTAGTACATCTATATTTTTATATGTATTAAAATTTGAAAATGTGTTTTATTTAAATAATTAAATTGCCTTTTTTTAAGACAAAATTTGGCTGTGGTCAATATTCTGATGTGAAGTATTTTGCTGATTTCTATTAGTAGTCTTGGATATTTTCTAAACTTTTAAGTAGTCTACATAAACTCCTCTGGGATAGTTCTATTTTTCACAGTTGTTGTAATCATACAACATATTTGCCTCCCTGTCTTCTTCAAAAGAGCTGGCTAGATGTTAGCTTCACTGTAGGATTTATTGTCTCTGAACTGCCACTTATTCTGAGCCGCTCACACCCATTAATCAGCCTGACTTACTGACTCTGGTGCTATCTACAATTGTGTGCTTATCTCAGATAGGTTGTGGCTCAAGTCTATCCATTATTTCTAAGCTCTAACTTCTCTGTACAATCCTACTTTAATCATGCTGGCAAGTATCTGGGAGGCACATAGTCCTGAGGAGTTCTATAAAGGAAAATTCCAAATAGCATTGGATTTTACATTCAACTTCATAATCAAATGTGCAAAGGCTTCAGGCATCATTTACAATTAAAGTTATTGCAGACTTTTTTAAATTTTAGATAGAAAAAAATTTGCACCCTAATAATACTCTCCAAACACAAAAATGTAAAACAATTAACATCCCAAATTTGGTGTATCTCTATCTTGGAGAAAGGGTCAGGCTTAGATGGTTACGAGTCAGCTCACTTGCCTATGGTTCACTAATTCTGGCACCTAATTAAATTTGTCAGCTGCAGTGATCACCAAAGCAGTTGTTAGCAAAATATTACTGGCATAAACTTAGCATATATTTCTGATTTATTTTATGGTTTCTATCCAGAATTGAGGACAAATAAAAAAATTCATGTTGAATAGGAAATTGTTAACAATTCTACATCATAAATTATACTAGTAATATAACCACTGAACATTGTTTATTTCTTACTTTGTTAGCCTTCATAATATTGCTTTAATGAGATTTTTCCATTTTTATAGTTAATTCAATTTTGCCAATGTTTTCTTTCAACAAACTTTCCAAATGTACTTAGTTGTTTTTAAGAAACGAAACTAAAAGTATCAACTTCTAAGTAAGTATTGTAAGGCTTTTTTTAAATCAATTTTTGTTAAAACAAATATTTGTAAAGCAATATATAATGTGCAAATGTTTGACTAAGATAGTTTTAATAATGGATTTTTGACTTAGTAGTTCAGGATGATAAATCTATATTTTCTCTCAAATCCTACTAACATAGGTTAAAAAAATTCTTCAAAACAATAATAAACTTGAGAAAAAACAATCAATAAAGCTACCAATATTTTTGGTTCCTACTTGACCTCAATGTGAAAGGCAAATTTACTAGTTAAATTCAAATAATTAAGAGGAATAAAAAATGGAAGATTTTAATTTTTCTCAATGAAATGCTTTCTTAGCATTGGTAAAACAGTGAATTCATTCATATGTGTTATTATTCTTTCTATGAATTAAGGAAAAGTGAGGGGTATTGTTTGGTTTTTCTGGTTTTATTCTATTGATCTTGTATCATAATAGCCAAGGTATGGCTTTGAATATGATTCAAAGAAGGATCTGCAATAATTATAAGAAAAGTAGTCTTGCCATCATTCAGAATGTTCACTGTGTGGCAGAACAACATTTTTATGCCTCTTGCCCTATAATCTTTATTCACATTCTACTTTCGTAAAGAGGGGTCTTTGCCAAGAGTAAAGGGGAAAGCTGAGACTTTCTTGGTATAGCAGATCTAAATTCCAAGACAAATTTCATGGAAAAAGTAAAATATTAGTTTATTTATTATAAGGCTGAACGTCATTTTTATCCTATCCATTTTTTATCCTGTTATGGAAACTTAGTGCCAATTAATTCAGAGTCTCCTCTGACAATCTGGTATCCTCTTTGACCAGGATTAAATCTAAAACCTTGAAAGCATTCCTTGAGCTATGGATGTGAGTTGGAGAGGCTTTGTGTCCTTGGCCATGGTCATCTCTGTAGATACCTGCAGAGGTGTATATTATCTCCTTAGGTCTCCTTAGTTACCAGTTATAGGCTTCACACCCTGTCAATATCTATATCTCTCTTTTAGCTGCTACTTTATCCCTCATTGAAAAACCAAAGTACCTGGATATTTTTCTGGCAGTCAGGCATCAGGAACAGGCCTTCATGAACCCTGCCCCTGAGTGCTTAAGACAGACCAAAGAGGTATTTTACTTTGTCATTCCTGTGTCAACACAATGTCATATAATAGTTGCCATTTTTCCAGACTCTACTTAGGATGAAGTCACACTGTGAGCTCTTGTACTCACCAAACCTATCTAAAGTTTCTAGTACATTACCAGGAAGTATTTGGAGCTATTCTGTGGCATGTAAAGCCATAGGGAAAAAAATGAGAATATGGAAAGAAGAAAAATACTAGATGAGACAAATGACAGGGAATGAATAGCAATGTCTAGTGGGACATGAGGGTCTCCTGTTCATTCATCATGTTGAGTGGTCCATGGGAGACTGTTTTCTTGAGATGAAACATTAATTCATGTTTTCTACCACCCTTTGGACTCAGATTTTTGTGGTTGGCCACACAATTTTTTTCTTTTCTTTTAAAAAATCATACCCTTTTGAAACTAGCCTGTATAATTTAGGTAACTGAATATGTGCATGTGTTTGCACACAAATATGTAAATGAAATTGAACTATTGTTTTCAAATTAAATCCTTTTAAGGTAGCTTATTCCAAAGACAAAATCCCATTGAGTTCAAAGAAACTTGTCTATATCATATATCACTTCTGCAGACTACCTACTCATTCTAGTTTTAAACACATGCACATACACACCTATGTCCTAGACACTCTGACTCATTTCAGTTCCTAAATCATGCCATGTCCTCGCTTGCATCAGATTTTTTTCTAGAATATTTTTTTTCTTTCTACCCACAGCCTATGATTCATGTGAATAATTTCTATTACTCATTTTCATCTTCATTTTGGGTAATAAGCTCAGGAAAAGTCTCCCACAAATACCTAAGAGTAAGTTCTGAAATACTTGTGTGTGTCCACAGCATTCTATAGTATTTGGTACCTATTTTTCATACAGTTGGCTTATATTCATACAGTTTTCTGTACTTACCAGGAGACTAAGCCCCCAAAGGCAGGTTTTATTTCTGTCCCATCCAATACTTTATCCTTATGTCTAATGCGGCACTTAAAATATAGAATAATTTTTAAGCCGGGCATGGTGGCCCACACTTGTAATTCCCCCCGCTTTGGAGGAGGAGACAGGAGGATCGTGAAGGTTTAAAGCCAGCCTTGCTGGCTTAAGAGTACCTGTTTCAAAAATAAAAATATAAAAATAGGTCTGGGAGTGTAGCCTGGGGGTAGAAGGGCTTCCAGGAACTACAGTACCACCAAAAAAAAAAAAAAAAAATTTAAGAATTTATATTTAGTATAGCTAATCAAAGTTGCAAAATCTATGAGAATCCTAGTGAAATGTTTATAGGTAAAATAACGAAGCAAAAATCTAGCCTCAGAATAATGGCATCTGTGTCTTAGATATCAAGGAAAACTTATTTTGATTTTGTTGTTTACTAGAGATAAGCTAAGGTTGTTAGGGTCCGAGAGTTGCCCCCTTATCCAAATAGTGAAGAACACACCCAGGATGTAAATCACAAGCAGTGTTTATTGTGCTGCAGCTCTTACTGGCAAGCCAGGGTCAAGTCTCCTTCACAAGCCTAACTATCATTCAGAGGAATTGTCCAGCAGCTACCAGAGGAATGCTTCCTTCTGGCCAGGCTAATGTTCAGCCTCTTAGACAGGCAAGTGGTTGGAGCTCGACCCCAGGCCCAAAACAGACCTTACTTTTATAGTCCCAGAAGGGGCATTCACATTGGGATACAGCCAATAGGTTTACAGAGTAAACAAGTGCAGCCATCTTTTTTTTTTTTTTTTTTTTTGCAGCCATCTTGTTTTTCTATTAAGTTCCAGACACTTTGGAACCATTCTTAACAGAAAAACAAGTTCCAGACACTTTGGAAACATTCTTAACATAAAAACAAGTTCCAGACACTTTGGAAACATTCTTAACAGAAAAACAAGTTCCAAACACTTTAACTTACTTCTATATCCTAATATTTTAATTTTATAAGGAGAACGGAATGGCCCTCTCAATACTCTTATATTCCTAATTTTATAAGGGGAGTGGGATGGCCCTCTCAATACTCTTACAAGGTAAGCTAAAATGATGACTTCCTAGACAAATAGGTATTTTATGGGTACCAAATATAAAATGTTAAGTTACTAGTGTATATAAATATAGTTTAGCATAACATGAAAATTATCTGAAGATGGTGATGAAGGTATTCTTGATATTATAATGACAATAAGAATGGATAGTAAATGGAATATAAAAATGATTTTATCAAAACACATAAAATAAATATTTCAGTAATAGGGCCAAGAAAAACATTGTCCTAAAAATGAGAAAGAAAATTAAATACCTACAATGAATATAATACTTCACATAAAATGAAAGAATAATGCTAATGCTTAATTAGTCTCTCATATAACTTCATCCCACTGAAATCCTGCTGAGATGGGGTGTCTTTGTATTTTCCCTTCCTAAATCCCCCAAGTCAACACGCTTACTTTTTGCATGAGGAACCTTCCACCCCAGCCCCCTCAGACCTAGATATGAGTTACCAAAATAATTTTAGCTACTATTGTTTCTGTTATATGCTTTGCTTGAGGGAACTAACCTGGTCAAAAGATAATGAAACCATGTTGCTTATTCCAAAAGAACACCTGGTGTTTCTCAACCATGAAAGCTTGACCTTTCCATTCCCCAAATTTGTAACAAAGGGGTATAAAAGACACTTAAAACTGACATGTGTTGCAAAAGTATTCAAGTTCTCTTTGCCCCAGATGGTGAATAAAGAGACCTCTTTGGCACTTTGGAGTCCAAGGTGCCTCTGAGGGTTACCTGGCAACACTGCAAGTTGATTACTATTCCTGTTTTACAGGTAAACAGACAAACATGCCAAGATTTTGTTTCTCATAGAAGTGTTATAGCATCAAAAATAATAATCATCTATTATATTCTTATTATTTACCAGGTCTTGAGTATGTGGCTTGTGTTTATTTTGTAATATGAGATTTATTACAATCAAATAGCTTACATATTATAAAATAATATAAGCTTGAAGGTTTAAGTAATTTACGTTTCACATGTAGTAAATGTTAGTGCTTGTGTTTGAACACAGGATAGAGTCTTTCTACCAAATAAATGCTGGCTGGGCCAAGTAGAGTTAAAATATTGTCTCATTATCTCAATTTCATGCTGTATTTTTGCCACTGTGAATGCTTTATCTAATTATCACAAATTAAATGTATCACAATCACAGAAATTTGTTCTCTCACACTTTAGAGCCCAAAAATCCTATTGCTGTTCAACAAATAGTGTTGGCAAAACTGGTTAAGCATATGCAGAAAATTGGAAATTAATCCCACTTTCTCACCCGGTACAAGAATCAACTCAAGATGGATCAAAGACTTGGAAATCAAACCAGAGACATTGAAGCTCCTTGAAGAGGGCATAGGTCCAACACTGCAACACATAGGCACAGATAAACGCTTTCTCAACAAGACCCCAAAGGCACAACAAGTTAAAAGGCGAATCAATACGTGGGATTGTGCGAAACTGAAGAGCTTCTGTTCAGCAAAGGAAACTGTCAAGAACCTCAGTTGAGAGTCAACAGAATGGGAGAAGATCTTTGCCACCTACTCCTCTGATAGAGGACTAATATCTAGAATATACAGAGAACTCAAGAAACTCAACACTAAGAAAACAAAGCATCCAATAACAAAATGGGCAAGTGAACTAATAGACACTTCACGAAAGAAGAAATTCAAATGGCCAATAAATGCATGAAAAAATGCTCAACATCACTGGCAATCAGAGAGATGCAAATCAAAACTACCCTGAGATTTCACCTAACTCCAACTAGAATGGCAATCATTCAAAATACAAACAACAACAGATGCTGGCGAGGATGTGGAGAAGTGGGAACTCTAAAACATTGTTGGTGGGATTGCAAATTAGTGCAACCACTTTGGAAAACAGTATGGAGGATCCTCAGAAGGATGGGAACAAATCTACCATTTGATCCAGCAATACCACTTCTGGGTATCTAGCCAAAAGATAGGAAACCAAACTGCCAAACTAATGCATGTGTATCTGTGTTCATAGCTGCACAGTTCACCATAGCCAAACTATGGGACCAGCCAAGATGTCCATCAACAGATGAATGGATTACAAAACTGTGGGATATGTACACAATGGAATTTTACTCAGTCATTAAAAAAAACTCAATTACATCCTTTTCAGGGAAATGAATGGAACTGGAGGACATTATGCTAAGTGAGATTAGTCAGTCACAAAAAATAAGAAATCAGATGCTTTCCCTAATATGTGAGAGGGAGAAATGGGTCATAGGAGGAACTCTTGAAAGAGGAAATCCTATAGAGGAGCAAACAAGACAACGTAAAGGAGGAGAAAGGACGGGGAGGGGGGGATCTCTAAAACACACAATGTACTTAAACATATCGAAGTCAACCATTAAGCCAAGCAAGGGAGGGAGGGACGGAGAGAGAATGGGGTGGGAATTGGGTAGGGGTTAAATCAGTGATGTGTACATGCATGTACACACAAGTTTTTTTTTTATCCCAATATGATGTATGAATATAATGCACCAATAATTTTTTTTTAAAATCCTATTGCAAGGTGTTGGGAGGGCATGCTATTCCCAGCATAAGTAAAACTCAAGGGCATAGGGATTCTGTTCCTAAACTCTCCTAGATCCTGATAGCTGTGGATTATTTCAGCTGGTGACTTAAGTCACTTTAGTCTCTGCCTGTCTTTACATGGTCCTCCCATTGTACATGTTCTTCTACTTCTAATTTTCAATAGTGAAATAATGTAGAACAAGGTTCTAATACAGTTATTTATTACCCTGAACACAGCTTAGGATTTTATTATCAGGTTTAAACTCTCTACTCAAGTGTTTTTGAAATATAATTATTTTAGCTTAAAAAATAAGAATATAAGTAAAAACTCTAAGCAACATTAAAAAAATAACTGTGAAAAACATAGCTAAGAGTTTAAAAAATTTCAGGGAGCAAATATTATCTTTTGTATTCTTCCTAAATGTTCACAAGAAATCAGCTGAGTTAAAAAAAGGTTATGATTTATGATGAAACATGTGCAGAATTAAAAAATTAAATAAAATTTAACTTTTCATACTCAACAAAATATTTTATAGAAAAAAGCTAATAAATTTAAACCAGAGTATATGAGTATATCTTTTAGAGTATATCTATTAGAGTATATCTTTTAGCTAGATACAAATCTGAATGGTTAAAGTCATCAAAATGACAAGGTTTACTGCTTTGTATAGAAAAGATTTTTCTACCATGATAGCTAAGACCTAGAGTTATTTTCCTGGGTCAAGGGAAGATGTGATAGAGAACGGGGAAGGCCAACTCCTCCTAGTGAGGATGTAATTAATAGATCAAAGTGGGTCAGCAAATTGAGGGAGTGCAAAGGGACTCACTAAATTTGAAGCTTTTGAGAGTTTATTCTTTTGGATTTGCCATTTGAGGTGGTCCACAGAATTAAGATGGTGGGACTGTGTGGATGGGCAGAGAACATCTTCTTTGTTTTCAAAGACTCCTTCATTTCATTTTTGTTGTTTACCTTCCCTATGGGATTTATATGCAGTAACTTATTTGACCTTCACAACAGTATCAGCAATTGAAGAATACACTTTAAGAATTAAGGTACAGCTAGGTATAGTGGCACACACTTGTAATCGCAGTATTTGGGAGGTTGAGATAAGGAGGATCACAGTTTGAGGACAGCCTCAGCTTTTAGTGAGGCCTTCTTCAACTTAGTAAGATTTTGTTTCAAAATAAAAGAATAAAAAATAAGGCTGTGGGTGTAGCTTGGAGGTAGAATGTCCCTGGCTTCTGTCTCCAGGATAGCAATAAAATAAATAAATAAGTAAATAAATAAATAAATAAATAAATAAATAAATATTAAGGTACAAAGACCATAAATGATTGGCCCCAGATCACAATTATAAAAGAAATATACCCTAGGCCATTTAGTTCTAAAATCAATACATTTAGTCACTATGTAACTGGATCCAGAGCTGTCATCCTTAAAAATTAAGTATTAGTAACAAGGATTCTAAATTATTGGATTTATTTTCAATTACAACCATATTAGATATAAGTGCTTTTATTAAAGAATGCCATTTCATGAATGAAGTCTTATCAGGAGGATTAAGTAAATTATAAAACAAAAATAAATAAATTTTCTCTTTAAATATATTTTCTGCAGATATAAAGATCTGCACACATATTTATAATTATATATGTATACATCAATATGCAGACCATATTTTATACACACATGTATATGCATATATCATTTTATTGCTGAGGGTTTTTTGGAGAAACAGAATATGTGTGTATACACAAATACACACACACACACACACACACAGAGAGAGAGAGAGAGAGAGAGAGAGAGAGAGAGAGAGAGAGAGAGAAGAGGGAAATAGAGGGAAATAGAGGAGAGAGGTTTATGATGGGAAGTGGCTTACATGATTATGGAGGCTGAGAAATCTCATCATCTATTAAAAAGTCAGTGGTATAATTTAGCCTAAATCCAAAGTCCTTAAACTCAAAGCATCCACCTCTGAAGGGAGGAGAAGATGGATGGTCTAGGTTAAACAGAGAAAATGTGCCCTTCCTCTTCTCCAGTTCATCCAGACCCATTGGATTGGATTGGATGATGTCTTACCTACATTGGTAAGTTTGGATCTTTTTTATTTGGTCTACAAATTCATATGCTAATCTCTTTCAGACACATTCTGAAACACCCAGTAATAATATTTTACCCATTATCTGGGCATTCCATAGGGCTATAAATTTGCTATATAAAACTAACCATCACATACTTATATACATTCATACATACACAAAGGTACGAACATATTTGTACGCCACCCTCAATTTTTCTTGCTCTGGCACTTATAATCTTTACATAATTATTTGGGAAGAGGGTAGTTATCAAGACTCCTCTAAAGAATTTTTCTGTGTTCCTGAGACACAGAGCCTGACTTAGCCTGAATCACAAAGCCAAGGAAAACTTGAGTGAATATTGAACTCAGCAGTTCAAAAATTAAATCTCTTCTAAAAGTATTTACTGTGTCCATACCACATGATGGCACATTTCAGGCTTTGCAATATATAAGCAACATGCATTCTAATGTGGGGAAAACAAACAATATAAGCAACATAGAATAAGTTATTAAGAATTTTTAAGAGGATGAATATTATGACCAGAAAATAGGATGGGAATGTCAAAATTCTAGTTTGGGTTTGTAATTTTAAATTGGGTGAGAGGTTGGAAAAAGTTTAGTGTTGTGAGTATATTAAATAATATTTAGAAAATAATGAACAATAATATACATCTACAGTTAGAAAAATAGCTATAAAAAGAGACTAATCAAAATTAATACGCTATAAAATTTTTGAAGCTTAAATTATAGTAAGGTTATTAAAATATCTTATGTTCATAAAGAAATCTACTTAATTTTATTTTCAAGTATTTGGCCACGTATATTTAAATCTTCAACAAAGACAGCTCAACTTTGTACAAAGGACAGTAGTGCGTCTATTGATAAGCAATGTGGAGTCTAAAGAACCAGAGACAGGAGCCAGCTCTGCAGTGAACATATGTGGGACATTGACTGTAGCAATGACTCAGATTTGCCTACACCTCCCTGTATCCATTCATTTTCCTACTGTCTTCTCATACAGACACTGGGATTGGATTCCTTGGACAAGTGGGACATTAGCAAACATGATGCATACAGAAACTCGAAGAGGCAGAAGCTTGAGGCTTATGCTAAAGCACTAAGAAAATAAGCTCAGACCACCCCAGTGGTGGATGGCAGATACTTACCAACAACCCAGCCTAATGCTGACCAACTACCGGCTATCAGATGGTAGTTGGTAGAAGTCAGGTGGTCTCAGCTGACCCACCAGCTGATGATGGTTACCAGAAATGCTGAGTCTACCTGAGGGCAAAATTGCCAGTAGAATTAGCCTAATTGTAAATTTATAGAATAGTAAGCTGAAAAATGATTGCCATATTAAACCAGTAAGGTTGGGTGGCCCTTTAAACAGCAAGAACTAATTGGTACTATTTATTTATTTATTTATTTATTTATTTATTTATTTATTTATTTTGGTGGTACTGGAGTTCCTGGAAGCCCTTCTACCTTCGGGCTACACTCCCAGACCTATTTTTTTATATTTTTATTTGGAAACAGGGTCTCTTAAGCTAGCGCGGCTGGCTTCGAACCTGTGCGATCCTCCTGTCTTCGTCTCCCAAGCGCAGGGATTACAAGCGTGCGCCACCACGTCCGACCTTGGTACTGTATTTAATACTTCAATTCTAATAACCCATCATAGGACACTTTATTCAGAACTACATAATTTCTTATATTTTCTTCTGTTGGAAATACTTCATAGAAATAGACTAGTTGCCATATACATAAAATGATACATCACTATGCATACATTTTTGTAACCTATCAGGCAGTTAAAATATAATAATTTAGAAGTTCTAGGAATGTTTACAAGTTTGTTCACATATCAATTTTTTATTATTATGTCTAAGTAGTCTTTCTTACCTCATCCCAAAGAGCTACCTACTGTTCACCTAAGGAACGCCAGCATTTATGCTTAATTATTCAGAATGAGTACCTCGTATGAAAATTGAAATTGGACATGCTTACTATAAAATGTGAAAATTATTTTTATTCCAAGACCAAATTGAATTAAAAAAAAAACCCTTATTGATCTGGATTGTACTTGAATTTGCTGAAGTTAGAAGGAGAGAAGTTCTGTCCAGCAAACTTTGAATAGAGAGGCTGGCAAGGCAAATAGCCTGTTCATCACAGGTGATAAAATTAAAAAGAAAAAAAGTCAATAAATTACTTTTTACTACAAGAGAAATTTCTACTTTATATGCCAACAAAGAGTTGAAATGCCAGGAGCGGTTGAGGACTAAATTACTAAACACTTATTTTATCACAACGGAACGTTAATGCCAGTGCCTGATTACAACAAGCAATCCAATTGCATGAATGTGGACTGCGAGGCACCCAGGCTTTTATATTCATTAGAAAAGTTATCGATTCTGGAAAGTTACCACTAATAAAACCACAGTGTTTGCGCAAGCCTGTTATATAGGCACAGACAGATTATTTGATCAATGATATTGAGCAAAAGGAAAAGCATTCATTGCCTCTGATCTCTTTCCCCTGGTTTCTAAATTGTACATTGCTAACAGCAGAAACACAAAAAATAGATGTGGGCCCATCACAATCTATGTACCACAGAAACACCTTGTTTGGATTCATAGAGCTATATATAATTTAGGGTAATTAAATTATATTCTTTTGATAAAAGTTGTTAAGCAGCATTTAAAGTTTAAAAATGACAAAATGATGTAACTATGTTAATAAAAATACTTTTAAATGTGCATCAATGTATAATTCTCTGTAATAAATTGGATTGAGCAACATCACCCATAAATTATACAAGTTATTTCCTTTAGCAGCTGTTTGAACTTCTATGAATTCAGTGCTTAGAAATTAGTGCTTAGTCTGTAAAAGAGCATGGCTCCATAATATCAAGAGAACTATTTTAAATTAATTTTAATCAAATAATATTCCACAGTTGTCATACTGAAGGGACTTTTAAAAAATAAAATTAATGAAGATGAAACACTAAATCGTTTTTTATTTTTAAAAATAAGATGTGAGCTGTTTTGCATCTGTTCATATTTTCATTTAAAAATTAGAATCATTTTGCCAATTTCTACACAAATATTTCTGATATTTTTATTAGAATTACATCAAACATGTCAATTTGGGAAATACTAAAATATTGATTTTTTCCTAGCCTATCAACAAGGGAATAGTTCACTATTTATTTATAAATTTAATTTATCTCAGCCATATTTGTTGGTCTCACTGTGCACATTTTAAAAAAGTTAATCTCTAAGTTTTATCTATTTTTATACAAAATATACTTAAAATTTTTATTTTAAGATTATTTGTCGCTAGTATATATAAATGAAATCAATTGTATTCTGTAGTATTGCTAAATTCCCTTTTCTAGGTTTCTTACAATATTTGTCCACAGATAAAATAATTAAAAGAATTTGTTCTTCAGAAAATTAGTTATGAAAATGAAAATTCAAACCACCAAGTAGGAGACAATATTTGTTTTTTGTTTGTTTGTTTTGGGTGATACTGGGGATTGAACACAGGGGTGTCCTACCTCCAAGTTACAGCCTCAACCCTGATTTTTATTCCTTATTTTGAAACAGGGTCTTGTTAATTTGCAGAGGGCCTCACTAAGTAGCTGAGGCTGGCTGAGAACCTGTGATCATCCTGTCTCAGCCTCCTATGTTCTGGGATTACAAACGTGCACCACTATGCCTGGCTTGATATTTGTAATACACATGTCCGACAGAGGAATTGTATCTAAAAGGTATAAGGACTGTTTTTATAACTAAATATTAATAAAAATGACAACTGAAAATGGTCAAAAGCCTGAAATAGGCAGTTGGCAATATAAGACATATAAACCACCAGCTGATGAAAAGTGGCTCAGCATCATTAGTTATCAGGAAAATGCAAATTAGAGCCAAAATGCTGCCTGCACACACACACACACATTAAAATGGCTAAAATTAAGATTTCAAAGACACTAAGATGTGGCAAGTAACTGAGGCAGCCAGAATTTGTATATGCTGTATACATATTTGTATACACATTTGTATATGTTGTTGACAGATTTGTAAAGTGGCATAACCACTTTGGTATTATGGTATTTTTTTACCCTTTACTATTTGTCCCAAAGACATAAAACACCATGTCCACAAAAGTGCTTGTAAAGCAAAATTCATGTCAGCTTTATTCATAATAGTTCCCAGTAGGAGATGAGCCAAATGTCTGTCGAATCATGAGCATAGAAACTAAGTCATAGTACACGTACAGAGTGAAATCCTCAGCAGCAGCTACTGCTGCAACAACATAGATCTTACTTGGTTTTAGATGAACCTCTCCCAAGCAGGCGTGTTTTTCAAATTCAGTAAGACAGTCTTTGTCAGGAACCTGGAAAATTTATATAAAATTGACATAAGAATAGCTCTTTTTTCTTTCTTTCTTTCTTTTCTTTCTTTTTCTTTCTCTCTCTTCTCGCTTTTCTTTCTTTTCCTTTTTGTTGTACTGGGGTTTGAACCCAGGGACATTCTACTTCTGAGCTACACTTCCAGCCCTTTTTATTTATTTATTTTTTATTTTGAAATAGGATTTCACTAGGTTGCTGAGAGTCTCACTATGTTATTGAAGCTGAACTGGAACCCGTGATTCTTCTGTGTCAGCCATCTAGGTACTGGGATTACAGGTGCGCCACCACACTTGGCTTGTTTAAAAGTAATGTCTCAGCCGGGTGTGGTGGCGCAAGCTTGTAATCCCTGCGCGTGGGAGGCAGAGACAGGAGGATCGTGCCTCGCTGGTTTAAGAGACCCTGTTTCCACATAAAAAAGTTAAAATATAGGTCTGGGAGTGTAGCCCATGGAAGTGTATCCTGGAGGTAGAAGGGCTTCCAGGAACCCCAGTACCACCAAATAAATAAATAAATAAATAAATAAATAAATAAATAAATAAATAAATAAATAAAAGCAATATCTCTTCAGCCAGACAGACAGCTTGGGTATGAAGGGTGTCTCTTCTTTTGGACAATAATTAACCTTTATTATAGACTGAATGTTGTGTTCCCCCCAAAATTTATATGTTGAAGCCCTAATTGCTAAAGTGATGGTATTTAGAGATGAGGACTTTGGGAGTGGTAATTAGGGTCACAGAACATTCACAATGGGACCAGTGCTCTTATAAGAAGAGACAGCAAGGAGCTCGCTTACCCTCATCCCCCTACACTGGCTGGCAAAGGCCCAGTGAGAACAGAGCTGGGAGTGGTTCCACAAGCCAGCGATGAGGATCTGCAGGGAGCCTGCCCTCCCTCATCCTTCTCTTTGCAGCCTCTTGAGCTGTGAGAAGACACTGTGCTGTTGTTCAAGTCACCCAGTTTACTGCATTTTGCAATGGCAGCCTGAGCAGAATAAGACTACCTCTCTCTGCCCAAGGTGTGCATCTGGAAAACCGGGGTAGGGGCAGTGCCCGCGCAAGGGTTTGTTGCAAGCAGAAAGTGATTTACTATATTTCACCATCTTTTAAACATTGTCTGGCAAATACAAGCAGTGTGAGTCTTGGTTTTAGTGTAACCGAACCTTTTGTAGGTCTTGCCTTCCCCGTGTTTTTTGATTCCTGTCTCCTTCCCTTCTTACTCCTTTGGAAGTGATTATTTTTCTCCCCCTTCACTATTTGAAAACCTGGTCCTGTGGTATACTATTTTAGTAATTACTCTTACAAGGTGAGCACATTAGCCAGACATGGCACTCATCTGTAATCCCAGTCTTTGGGAGACTGAGGCAGGAGGAATGTAGGTTCAAGACAAGTTTCAGTAACTAAGCGAAAGTCTCAGAAACCTAGTAAGACCCTGTTTCAAGACAAAAAAAAAAAAATGGCTTGTGGTGCTTATAGCTTGTAGGAAGCATTCTTTTGGGTTCAATCCTTAGTACCTCACATGTACACACACATACAAACAATTCAAAAACAGAAGCATGTGTATATGGAATAAATTCAAGGTCTTTACAATGATTTATATCTCATTATCCCTCTCAAAGTGCATTTGCAATTATCATATTTTATGCTTGTTTCTATAACCCACAAATTAAAGCATTTAACACTTCAAGCAAAGCTTACTAGATGTATCCTTTGTCCCTTTCTATCCCTTCCTCAGTGTGTTTCAGACCTTCTATGGTACCTTCACTTATTTTTGAAGCACATCTTTAGGGAGTTATTGTTTTGGGGTTCATTTAGAAGTAAGTGCTCAAATTCTGCCCATTTGTTGTTATTTTGTCCTCATGCTTGAAAGATACTTTAGCTGTGTAAACAGTTCTAGACTGACTTTTATTTTCTTTGAAAATACTGAGGACATTTCGCTCTCTTCTTGCTTTGTTGATTATTTTTTTGTGAATAAGCTAGCTGTCAGTCTAAATGCACCTTCGGAGAATTTGCACTTGTTTCTTCTAGGTCCCTGTGAGCACTACAGGCGCAAGCCCACCTTAATTTGGGGTTTGGGGATTGAGGTCTACATAAACAATATGGATCCAGGCTCCAAGCCAAGAACAGGCCGTGGATATCAAATTACCAGGAAGATGATTGTGTTTTTCCTCCACCCTCATCAAGCTGAAAAGACAGCTAGATCGTTTTTCCATTTTCTGGGGTTCTGGCTTTATGCAGATAGTCCCAGATGTGAAACTGTGGGCTACAGCGTGCTGGATGTGGCCCCAGTGTCTGAGCTTCACTGCAGGTTGTCTCCTCTGCTCTTCCTCCTGCTCAATTTCTGCCCACCTAAATTTAAAAGATAGGCACGCCCATCTGTGTGTCACTCAACATTTTTATTTGTTACATAAGTAAAATCAGGGGAGATGTAAAATCTCTGGTCAGTCGCATTTGTTGAAGTAGAAATTCACAAGATATCATCTATTTTCGTTTAATAAGTTTGAGGAAAGATATTAACAAATGAGCACATGTAGTTATCTTTGCTTTTAGCATGAAAGTTAATATACCAGTTATGTGGTCAAAAAGGGATAGATCATCTAATATTAAGGAAATTTAAAATTAACATCTTTATGTTCATGTTTTCCATATCTGTGGTGCAAAACAGACACTATAATATTATTATTATTAGTAGTAGTAGTAGTACTGTGGTATTGGGGATTGAGAATGGGACATTCTGCCTCTGAGCTAGATCTCTAACTCTTTTTAGTTTTTGTTTTGAAATAGGGTCTTGCTAGGTTGTCGAGAGTCTCACTAAGTTGTTGAGGCTAATCTTGAACCTGAAATCCTCTTGTCGCAGTCTCCCAAGTACTAAGATTACAGGTACGTGCTACTATGACCAGCCTGTGGTATTAGTCAAATATTATTATCTACCAGCAAAAATTGAAATAAGGACTACTTTCAAGTGGGAAACATAAAATTTCACCTAAACTTTGAGAAACATACATTGTTTTCTACATGTTATAAGATATTCTTTCCTAAATTTTTATATAAAATGTAGCTAAATATCAAAATTTTCAGGAAACATTTTTAAATAATTTAAATTAATTGTGAGGTATTTTGTTGATTCATTGTGTAGAGGACATTTTGAATCTGTTGATTTATTTTATTATTTATTATTATTATTTTGTGTGTGTGTGTGTGTGTGTGTGTGTGTGTGTGTGTGTGGTACTGGGGTTCCTGAAAACCCTTCTACCTCCGGGCTACACTCCCAGACCTATTTTTATACTTTTTTTTTTTTTTGGAAACAGGGTCTCTTAAGCCAGCACAGCTGGCTTCGAACTTGCGTGATCCTCCTATCTCCGCCTCCCAAGCGTGGGGATTACAAGTGTGCACCACCACACCCAGCTCTGTTGATTTATTTTGATGAACCATGACATAAAATTTTTACAGCATTGTATTAGAATCTGACTTGTGGGTTGTTGATACTTTCTTTTATTTATTTATTTATTTATTTAGTTAGTTAGTTAGTTAGTTAGTTTTTGGTGGTACTGGGGTTCCTGGAAACTCTTCTACCTCCGGGCTACACTCCCAGACCTATTTGCTTTATTTTTTATTTTGAAATAGGGTCTCTTAAGCCAGAGAGGCTGGCTTTGAACCTGTGTGATCCTCCTGTCTCCGCCTCCCAAGCGCAGGGATTACAAGCGTGCGCCACCATGCTTGGCTGTTGATACTTTCAAATGATAGTTATTACATATTTTTAGTAGGATTAGTGTCATTCTCTTTATAAAATATGAACTTTAATTTATACCTTAATCAATGTATGAGAGTGGCATATTTAAAAAAAACTGATTTGAAACGTCTAAAATTGGCTACAGTTTGTAACCGGAGTAATCATCAACTAACATAATATGAATGACCTCATAAAAAGAAATTCTAGGAAATAAAATATTTTAGTAAGACAAAATGAAGTCAAAGATATTTGCTGACTTTTTATTAGTGAGAAAATATCTATTGTAATCTATGTACCTAAAATGTAATCTGTTAAATTACCAAAAATGCCTGTTTTAACACACACACACACACACACACACACAGCATATTTCATCATTCATTATTTGCTCTTTCATAAGAATAACTCCACAGAAAGTTGTTTTTTTTAAAAATAAATGGTAGAGGTTGATTTTTTTCTTTCAGACATTAAACGTTGGAATCCATGTCTTTATTGAGTTATATTCAGCTTGTTGCACTCATGAAGCTAATCTATGATAATTAAGGGAAATGTATGAAAGGTTTTCACTAAAATCACCAATAAAGTAATTGATAAATAAAAATAGCATGTATCAATGCTAAGTAGGCTACTATACTTAAGTATTTCTAGTTTGTTGCCAAATATTAAATCTGCTAATACTTTTTTTAAACAATTTATTATTGTACTGGATTCTTCTCATCTATAACTTAGGTATATTATTAAGATGTTGGTTAAGACAACTTTAATTTATCCTAACATAATAACTGTCTATATTGTAAGTGTATTAATTAATAGGGCTTCCAAGTCTTCAATTACTTAATTCAATTAATTTTTATTAAATGTCTATTGTGCCGGGCGTGGTGGTGCACACTTGTAATCCCCGCACTTGGGAGGCAGAGACAGGAGGATCACGCAGGTTTAAAGCCAGTCGTGCTGGCTTAAGAGACCCTGTTTCCAAATTTAAAAAATGTATAAAATAGGTCTGGGAGTGTATCCCAGAGGTAGAAGGGTTTCTAGGAACCCCAGTACCACCAAAAAAAAAAAAAGTCTATTGTGCATCCAGTCCTATTCTAAATATTGGAGAAACATAAAAAAGCAAAGTCCACACTTTCAAGTAGTTTACATTATAATGAAGAAAGTAGACAATGAATACATATATACTACAATGTCAGATATAATGATAACTTTTAAAAGAACAGTAAGATAACTTGTGGATTAGAAAAGTGGTGGCTGAGAGAACGCTCTAAGGATCCTGTTTGAGTAGAGAATTAAAATGGATGTAAGAGCCTGCAGGTATCCAGGGAAAGAGGTTGTCTGGATGGAGGAACATCAGGGTCCTTAGGCATGTTGCTGTGTTGAAGAACAGGGAAGAGGCCATTGTGCCGGGGGAAGAGGTAAAAGGTGGGCATGCAAAAGTAAGATGAGGTCAGAGGGGAGGCAAAACAGGTATTTAATGTTTGGATAATTATGGTTAGGTTGTTGATCCTCCTCCTCCTCCTCCTCCTCCTCCTCCTCCTCCTCCTCCTCCTCCTTCTTACTATTATTATTATTATCTGGATTTTATTTTAAATGTGACGAGAAGCTATTGAATGATTTTTTTTCAGTAGAAGAATAACATAATCTGGTTTACATTTTGAAATGATGATATTGGCGGCTATGTGGGGGAACAACAGAGAGGGAAGCCCAGATAAGAGTTCATTTACAGGGAAATGGATGAAACTGGAGAACATTATGCTAAGTGAAATTAGTCGCAAAAAGTAAAATAACGGATGCTCTTCCTAATATGCAGAAGGTAGGTAGAAAAAGGGTCATAGAGGAACTCTAGGCAAAGGAGAAACCACAGACAAACAAATAAAGTAACCTGAGGGGGATGGGGGGGGAGAGGGAAATTCCCTAATGTACATGATGTACATTCACAAACATATCAAAGCCAATCACTAAGACAAATAAGAAGAGGGAGGAGGGAACGGGGTGGGAATTGGGGAAGGGCTAAATGAGTGATGTATTAGGCATGTATGCCTGTACCAACTTGTACTTCATTAAGATTATGACTACAATGCACATTAATAAATTAAAAAAAAAGAGTTATAAGGGCAGCCAAGCAAGAAATGGGGTGCCACACAGGAGTTAAAAAGAGAAGATACACTAACTCAGACAGTAATAAAACTACTTATATAAGCATTCTACACATGTATATTTCTAAAGTTATTTTTGTATATTTAAAAAGCTTGCTTTTAAAGCTGGGCATGGTGGCCCATGCTTGTAATCCCAACATTTGGGAGGCTGAGACAGGAGGATCATAGTTTGCAGCCAGCCTCAGCTACTAGTGAAGCTCTTTGCAATTTAGTGAGACCCTGTTTCAAATTAAGAATACTAAATAGGGCTGGGGGTGTTGCTCAGAGGTAGAATGTCTGTGGGTTCCATTCCCAGTACTGCACACACACACAAAAAAAGCCTGCTTTTATCACTTTTTTTCTATGTAACTATTAAGCTTAAGTAATATTTGATCAAATTGAGGTAGAGTGTTTCCTAGATATTGTACCACCTCAAGTGGGTTTCTAGTTCATGATATTTTATTTAGTCCATCCTTCATATAGAGTGAGCCTCTAAGCACTGTACAAACCAAAGTTACACTCTTTTCTCTCTTTTTTTTTTTTTTTTTTTTGAGAGTCTGGGGATGGAACCCAGGGGCATTCGACCTCTGAGCCCCCCTGCCCTATTTTTTATTCTTTATTTTGAAACCAGGTCTCACTGAGTTGCAGAGGGCCTCACTAAGTAGCTGAGGCTGTCCACAAACCGCAATCCTCCGGTCTCAGCCTCCCGAATGCTGGGATTACAAGCGTGCGCCACCATGCCCGGCTTCGAAGTTACACTCTATTAAAATTTGCTAGTGAGTCCTCACTGCTTCCACTGTAAGAACCCTGTATCACACACAAGGCCCCTCAGCTACCTGTCCCTTTATTTTTTTTTTAATATCTCTGTGGCTCACATTTTCCCTTTATTTAAAATTGCTGATAAAGTAAACTAGATAATTGAATTATAGTTTCTCAAATGCAGCGCTTTTGTGGTACTGTGTCCTATTTAAAATATATATATTTTTCCTGTGTTAAATCTGTGTAACCTCTGAGTTGTTCCTTTGTTCTAAAAGCTGGCAAAACCAAAAGCCTGCAACTCCAGCTCCCCCAGCTTCCAAAAAAGGAAGCATTCTCTGTGATTGGCTAAGTTTAAAATTACTCTGTGAACTCTTGTTTCTGTCCTGGGGATACTTTATATAGGGGTCTGTGAGCTGATGGGGGCTACTGTAGTTTCATGCCTAGCTCAGAGGATGGCAGCTGCCATGCAGCTAATTAAAGCCTCTTGCCTACAGTGTGTAGCAGTCTTGGTTTCTTTGTTCTACACTCGTGATATAACTTTCTTAATTTGGAGTGTCCTACTGCCCCTCTTTATGTTATTATTACACATTAGTGATTTTCTTCCCATGAAAAGCCTCTAAAATTTTCCAAATCTGAGTTTGATACCCTTTCCCTAAATCCTATTGTACAGTATGTATTTTACTTGAAACACCCCCATATTGTACCAGTATGTATTTTACTTGAAATTACCTATTTACTTTCATGTTTCTCCCATTGGACAATAGATTCATGGTATTTGGTTTTCCATAATTTTATCCTCAGAGCATAACACGGTAAAGGTGACTCCTAAGAGCTTGGTAAGTATAGCATTCCATAAATAAATATAAATTATTCTTATACAGCAGAGAATAAAACTTCTAGGGAAAGAATGTAAAGTAGAAAGGACACAAAGTAAGGTAAGAGACCTGGGAACACTAATATTTAAAAATAAAAACAAGAAATATAAGATAAAATAGAAAGGAGAGATAGCCACAAAACATAAAGTGAATATTCAGAGTATTATATCACAGTAGTCTAGGAAAAATATAATTCTAAGAAATGAATGGTTAGTGATATCAAACATATCTAAAAGTCAAGAATAGTGACTGTGAAATGTCCAATGTATTGGGCAGTTAGAAGGAGGCTGATGACTTTATGAAGCATATTTAGTTTAGTGGTGGATACAGAGGCCAGATGATGGAGCGCAGCGTGGCCAGAGGAGCACAGCGGGCAGATGACAGTGCAGCTCTGCTGTGATGTGACAGGGAAGATGATGTGGTTGGCTTTAACCTGCTATTCACTGCCTTCTCAGGGTGGTGAGTCCTGGTGACTAGCGGATATTTAATTTCCTGTACAAATCAAATCATGGCTTCTAATAGACCTGAAAATAGTAATGGGTGATGCCAATTTGCATAAACCTATGGAAGAGACAAGAGAAGGGAGAAGTGTAGAAAAGCTCTGGACATGAAGTCTTAAGTGACTGAGGTTTGAACGATTAAATCAGAGTGAGGTTCCTTGGGGCAGTCAGTGAAATTTGCGGTGGATATTAGAGCAGAGGGACAGTGAAGAGATGTTTGCAGTGGCCAAGGGAATACACCTGGCATATCTCTGCAGAGAGTGGCATTGGCCTAGCAAATGACTGTTGAGCTCTGAAGTCCATCTTGCATTGTGCTGTGGCCGCACTTTCCTGGGGCTTTTCTCTGACCAGGAAGACTAAGGCAGGTTTTTTTTTTTTTTTTTGAGGGGGGGCATTGTCTCCTCTGATGGCCAGGATGATTCAAGGACTCTTTAGTAGGTTTATTCAACCTTCCTTACACTTGAAGATATTCTAAGATGCTTTCTTTCCAGACCCTTCATAATTTTGTCTTACATTATTTTTTTCTTTCTTTTTGGTGGTAGTAGAGTTGCATTATTTTTGTATTCTTATATCTTTATTTTTAAATTTCAGAATCTTTTACTTTAACTGGCACAAAATAATTTATGGGGTACAGTGTAATAATTTATGCGTACAATGATCAAATTGAGGCAATTAATATTTCCATTTTCTTAACATGTCATTTGTGGCAAAATGGAAAGACTTGGAGCACATTCTGTTAAGTGAAACAAGTCAGGCATATAAAGACAAACATCTCCTGTTCTTATTTGTACATAAAGACTAAAAACATGGATTTCATAGCAGAACAGAGTAGAATAATGACCACTAGAGGTAGGAAGGGTAGGGAGACAGGGTTAAAGAAAGGCTGGATAGAGGTTCTAGAGTTTACAACAAACTTTTGCATATTACATGGAATGTAAGAAGAAAGGAATCAAAAGGCTCTAAGCATGAAGAAATGACTATTGTGAATTTTTTTTACTAAAATCTTGCATGTTTAGTCTTGTGTTAGTGTCTGTTTTACAAGGCCCAGATCAACATAATATCCAATGAGTACAGTGTGAGTGGCTGTGCTATTTGTGCTATATGCCTCTCCCATTCATGTTTCTTCAAGATATATTCAGTAACTGACCCTTACTTGAGTGAATTTCCTTCTTGGTAGAAGGGATACAGTAAAATGATGAGAACTGTCAGGGATGGCATATGTTAAGGACAGAAGCTAACCCTTAACAGCACGGAGTCCCACATGGATATTGGGTAGTGAGATTAAGTAGCAAGTTGTTTACAGAATGAAAACCCTAGCATTTATTTTTATGGAACTAGAGGTTGAACCCAGGGGCATTCTGCCTCCTAGCTACACCCCCAGCTGTATTTTTATTCTTTACTTTGAAACAGAGTCTTACTAAGTTGAAGAGAACTCCACTAAGTTGCTGAGGCTGGCCTTATCTGTGATCTTCCTCTCTCAGTCTCTTGAATACTGGGATTACAAGCGTATGCCACCAAGCTCAGCTTAAATTCTAACTCTTAAGGTAATGCTTTTTAATTTTGAGGCAATTTGTGTCATTCAAATTTTGCACTACACCTGAAGAAAACCTGAGTTCCAGATTGTGGAATAGCTTGAGAGGTGGAAGGCAGGTAACAATTCTATAGAAATAAAAATAGCAGTATATTGGATATGGTCTCAAAGTCTTAAACATTAATAGACTACTAATTACCACAGGGAATGTTAGAGATCATTTCCTAATTTTAAATGCTCTTTTGAACATACTAGTGAGAGAAACTGCAGGGTGTTGATATTTCACAAAATCAATATCTGAACAGAATCAACATGTGTGGATGCAGACGGAGAACAAAACCCACTTCCGTTTTCTTTAATAAGATGACTATGTGCTTCACCCTTGCTTTATATGCACTTAGGAATTCTTTATAAGACTCACAAGAGTTACCTAATAAAATTCTATTTTTATAGATGATAAGATGAAGAGCACCAAGAGATGAAATAATCAGTGTTACAAAGCTAATCCCACTTCTTCCAAACTCGAAAACAGGGACTGTCTATTGAACCTTAAATATCATTAGAATCCTTGTAATTATCTATCTGAAAGCCCATTTAAGTTGGACTCATAAGCCGGGCGTGGTGGCACACACTTGTAATCCCAGCATTCGGGAGGCTGAGTCCAGAGGATCGCGGTTCACGGACAGCCTCAGCTACTTAGTGAGGCCCTTTGCAACTCAGTGAGACCCTGTTTCAAAATAAAGAATAAAAAAAAAATTGGGCAGGGGGTGTAGCTTGGAGGTCAAATGCCTCTGGGTTCCATTCCCAGACCCGCAAAAAAAAAAAAAAAGAAATGGGTTCATATACTTACACATCCATATTTTATCATATAATTTATTGCAGAGGAAAAATAACAGATGCATTTAATATCTTTGAAAACATTTAAACAGGTGGATCTCAAAGTATGTGAAATAAACATATTGCTGCTCTTTATTATAATTTCCTTTCTTTCTATTTTTTTTTTTTTGCTACAAAACCTTCCAGGCCCTTCAACACTTGAAAAGAAAACGAGCATTTGTTTTATTATGTTACTTTATATAAATAATTTTTAAGTGTTGATTCGTGTAGTAGCCCAAAACTAATTCTAAGTAACAACAACAATAAAAAGTAAATGTTACAAATCCTGAACAAGTTCTGGAAACATACTTTACTATCTTGCAAGTAAGTTGTTTTTGTTCACATCAAATATGAAAATGATTTTACAAACTTCCTTTTAACAAACAATACTAACTTAAATTTTACCAATCAATATTAATACCTTTTGGACAGTCTTAATTTTCTTTTTTCAACTCCCTTGAGTGATATATTTATTGAATTATTCATTGCTTTCAAGAGAAAAAAGGATGCAACTAACAATATATGCAGAACATATGGCCATAGGCTGAAATATTGAGGAAATTAATTTATTTAAAAAATGTTCTCTCTTTCTTTGTGTTTCAGACTTCTTTAATTTTAGAACTTTATTCTTTTTTATGATTTATGATACAACAACCATATTTATATTCTGCAGTGAAGTTGGTCAGAATTTTCCTATCATACCTACCCAAGACCTGTCTTCTTTTGTCCTAAGCGATAGAGATCTAAGCTAATATATAAGGTATTAGAAAAACATAAAGAATAAGCTGGAAAGATAGTAATTCTCTGAGGTTATGCTGTAAATTATGGTCACAGCTTGGCAGAGGTATTGCTATAAGCTTAAAAAGAAAGGGCAGGTGGCTGTCATGTTTTTCTTTTTTTCTCAGGAAAGATCTGAAACCATCTTCCAGGCCTACATGGGAATGTCCAGATAAAACTGAATGACAAGCCTTCTAAGATGGATGAAAAAAAACCACAAAAACATCAAACCTTATAACAAGGGCCAAGGGATGAAGAGACTAAAGAAGTATAAAAATATGGAAGCAAGAATGTAGGAGTCCAGAAAAATCCTCTGTGGCCAGCCTGGGAGATTTGCTACGAAGTAACAGACAATGTCAAGAACATCAGTAGCCAGGTATGGTGGTGCATACCTGTAGTCCCAGTATTAGAAAAGCAGAAACAAGAGTATTGCAGGTTCGAATCCAGTCTCAGTAACTTGTCGAGGCTCTCAGCAACTTAGCAAGACACTGTTTGCAAAGAAAAAATAAATATGGGTAGGGGCATAGCTCAGAGGTACAATACCCCTGGGTTTTGTCCCCAGTACCACAATACAAACATAGAAACATACATACATACATATATACATACAAATTAAATGGTCTGGGGTGTAGCTTGCAGGTAAAATGCTTCTGGGTTCTATCTCCAATACCACTTGGACACACACACACACACACACACACACACACACACACAAGAATATCAGTATTTGACTACACGTTGCATTATTTTCTAGACTCTATGTGTGTACTCAATCATACATTAAGTGTTATTATTTATTATTATTTAAATAATTACTACTTATTATTACTGGTATGGACTCTATCTTGTTTTCTTTATAGATGTTACAGACTGTGAAAGGTTTTCAAAGCTAATAAAACAGAAATTAGCTATCTTGAATAATTAAATTTTACAAAATTAATAAAATTGAGTAGAATAGGAATTTATTTTCAAAGCCCTTTTTATTTTGTATTTTGAAGAAAGATCTTGCTAAGTTGCTGAAGCTCTTGCTAAGTTTCTGAAACTGGCCTCAAACCTGCGATCCTCCTGTTTCAGCCGACCACCTATAGGAATTACAGGTATGTGCCACCACACCTGGCAAAGGAGGACAGGAATTTCAATATTGCTCCCAGTCCCTTGATTTTACATTTGAAATAACTGATGTTCAAAGAAGTGAGATTTTTCCCAAACCCCTATTATTTATGATTAGAAAATCCAGCACTGAAGCCAGTCTCTGATCTCCAATTCTTGCTTTCTTACTGTGAGAAGACAAATGTCTTATGAGAGGAAACAACCAGACAATGTAAAAATCTCTAGCTTCTGTGGTGTACACATACTTTCTTGACAAGGGTGTAGAGGAGAATGTGGCAAGGAATCATCGGGCTTTCCAGGTGCCTCAGAGTGGCCATCATAGGCGTGACGGTGACTCGTAGTGGAAGCCCAGGTGGCATGTGGGAACCGAAGGACAGAGAACAGTGCACAGAAGAGGAGCAGTGACCACGAGAATAGGAAAAGCCCTTATCAGTGGATATGGGTAGAAATACCGAAGGAGAGGGAGAGGTGTCCAATCAGGAGTATAGAGCTTTCTTCTTACAGAGCTTTCTATATAGAATCATAGGTCCGGTATTTATCTCTTGGTGCTCAGCCTCTTTCTTCTGTGCTCTTTGATTGTAACACAGGGAGCTGGATATCTGCAAACTGCATTTTCCTAACTCTTTTGTATACGATCTCTAGTAAGTTTTTGACACTGGGGTGGGGGCACTGGAAAGAGATTGGAAGGTGAGAAGAACAAACCAGTGATTTTAGCTTTGTTATTTTTCCTCCCTGAAGTACCTCCAGCAATGGTAACCACAGTGAGGAGGGAATGCAAGCCAGGTTCTTGCTTAGGGAGCACAGTTCCAACAGTATCAGCAGCAGTGGATGCTCTAGAAGCTTCGTAAGCACCAGCACTCCTTGGCCCTGACTCTTGCAGTGTCAGAAGGAGTGTGGCTCTTGGCATCCTGCACCATCAGCAGGAGTGTGGGCTCCTGGATTCCTGCAAAGTACCAGAGGCAGACCTAACTACATCCGGCCAGGAGGAGGATCTCCAGCATGCTTATCAGCACAGCTTTGTGGACTTAGAGTTGAACCATCTCCCTATTCCTTCTTTGCCTCCCAAAATAGTAATAGCATCCTCTAGTTACTAATTATAGTGCAGCTGTGGCCCATCTCTGAGGGGCTTCTCCCCTTCTTTGATTTTCTTTACTTTTTTTTCCTTTACTTTTTATAACCAATATTCTAATTCAGTTTAAGATACTTGGGATTTGTTATTCATCTCCTAAATGTACATGGATAGACACAATATGTGACACTCCTATGTCATGCTCAAGAAACATACAGCAGAATTTTAGATTATTCATCAGTTCTGCTATTGATATGAAAGTGAGTATGGTCAAAGCCCAGTGTCGGTGGGGCCTTGGTATCAGCCTGTTTCTCTTGTGTCACTCTGCTTAGAGTATGTAAATAGTGAATAGAAGTAGCATTGTCAGGAAAAAAACTGTTGTGCAGTTTTGTATCAGAGCTGCTCTTTGTATTACTTTCTTAGTGCAAGTTCTTTCTGTGTAAAGTATATATATATATATATATATATATATATATATATATATATATACATACACACACACACACACACACACACACACACACACATACATAAGGCAAGTAATCACATCTGCAGTGTGATTTCATGGTTCAAAAGTATCTATTATCCCCAAATAGTGGTTTAAGGTATATACTATATATGTGTGTGTATACATATATGAGTAAACATATATATGGAACATAAATATATGTAATGTAACATATGCATACATATATGTTACATATGTATACATATTTATTACATTATGTTCAAGCTAGGCATGGGGGTGCACACCTGTATTTCTAGAACTTGAAGCCTGAGACAGGAGGATCACAAGTTAGAGGACAGCCTAAGCAACTTAGCAACACTTTCAGCAACCTAGTGAGACTCTGTTTCAAAACAAAAAGATTAAAAGAGCTAAAACTGGAGAGAGAATGCTCCTGGGTTCAATATCCAATGTCACTAATATATGCATATATACATATATGTACATATATGTTTATGTATGTAGGTATATATTATTTATTTAAATAAAGACACACAACTACCTACAATTTATATATTAGTTCAAATAATTGTTAAAATATTAGACCATAATAACAGCCCAAAATGCAAAATAACAGAGGAATCGGTTGCTGTTATATTTAACAAATATTGTGGAGAATTAGTAAGTTCTGTCAGTGAAGGAAAGGGCTCAAGAAAATTTCAGCTAAGGGAGACTTGGTATACAAAGTTTCCAGTGGAGTAATGGCCTGTGATGGCAGGAGGAGGTCAGAAGCTTGATCCCACTGAAGAGGGATGGTGCGGTTCCAATGATGTATTCCTGCCATCAGTGACACTCCTTGATGTTTAAAATGATATATTTTAAGAGATCTCATGTTAAAATTTTAGGGTCTTATATGGAAGAGTAACATAATGTCTTTGTTAAATTGCACATAGGTCATTTTCAGGTAAAACAATTTTGGGCAGACTGCAAGAAATAAAAAAGAGTCGCTGGATCTTGAATAGCAAATTCAAAAGGAAATAAAAGAGAGGAGAAAAGAGAAAACAACACATGATCTATTGGCTATGATTTTCTTTGGGTTTAAGAGGCACAAAAGAAAACAAAACTGTAGTGAGGGAAAATAGTGTTGGTGACTAAGCATTTAATTGTTTTCTAGCTTCAATTTATAGGGCAAATCCTGTTCGTGGCTATCTTCAGGAGAATGAGCAAGGAAATTCACAGACAATAGAGCGTGGGATATGAGTTCTAGAGGACAATGAGCAAAACATTTTGTAAAGGTTTAAAAGCTAGAACAGAGCAAAACAAGAAGTCTCTTCATCAGATTCCAAGGAGAGAAAAGAATCTCTTGTCATTGCATGCTGCCAAGGTCATTCAAAACCTGAGATTTGATTTATGGGAGTGTATATAACCATCTGTAACCAATACATACATTCTTTATATGATGTGTGTATATTTTCACTAATTAAAGTATTCCTTACAGCTTAAAATTAAATGCACTTGCAAGGTGGGTGAGCATGTGTGCTTTTTTTTTTTTTTTTGGGTGTGGAGGAGGATGCTAAATAAAGAATATTGCCTTGCAGCTAGCAGATTATTCCCAGGTGGGGTGGGAGCAATACACCATATGAATAGAAAGGTTTCTAAAAGTGTTTGCTTGTCCCATAAGTACATTGCAATAGAACAGGCTTGCACATGTATTAAGATATAAAAAGAAGTATACATTTGTTTAGCATTATCTGTCACACCTTAGAGAAGACACACTGGAGGACATGGAGAGATAGTAAGAGACACATAGAAGCTGTGTTGGGAGACCAAGAAACAGTATTGAAGACAGTAGAAAAAATGAAGGGAGCCTTGTTAAAGGGACTCTTGTGAAAAATGAAGGAAAACGACAGAGACAAATAGGGGCTCTTTTCAATAAATCTTTGAAACTCAGCACATCCAAATATGCACCCAAAGTGTGATGCAACTAAACAAATTTTAGTGTTGATGATGACAGGGAGATTGAAAATTTGGACTAAAAACATACCGTGATTATGATTATCTTTTCAAAGATTATGTAGTGCAAAAATATATCTCTGATGTTCTTCATCAATCTGAGGTTAAGAAAACTCAGTATATTCTCCAGTTTACATTTGGTTGATTGAACGATTGAAGAGCAATCAGTATAAAACCTAATTTCAAAAACCTTGGCAGCTACAATATAATATTTTAAGTTTCACATGAAGAAATTTTCATTCCAAATTATATTCTATTGCCTTAGAGGAATATAATAAGTAAATCCGTTTCAAAGGCCAATGAAAATAATGATATGCTAGCAAAATGAATATATGAACACTATATATTTATATATATTTATAAGATTTTATATTATATACAAAATATTATAATATGTGTAAAATATTATTACACTTAGCAGTCTTATTTATAAAAGCAAACAAAAAAGTCCCAGGTAAGTGTCAAGCTGAGCATACACTTTGAGCTGCCTTTTGACCCAGGACCCTGTAGGAGGCAAGATGAAGGGAAGATGAAAAGGTGAACAAAGAAACATCAGCAGCCTCCTCTTCACTGCCCCATGTGCTCCTTTCCTTCAATTCTGCTTTCTTTATCCAAATCCCTTCTCTCAGACTTGTATTCCTAACTGAAGGAGTAAGAAAGAACTCAGGTGGTGACCAGTCCAGGGAGTGACTACATGCTTGCTTTGTTCCTGAATTCCAGGCCAGGCACAGAGGAGTGGGGAAAACCAAGAGCCAGGGAGAGCATCGGTCTGTGTGTGTCTACCCACTCCCCTATCATCCCAGCTTACCCCAGGACCTTTCTTTTGGAGATGTATTCCTCTTGCCAACCGTGTTTTTATACAAATTCCGGACAGAGTTGAAAGAGAAATTTTCAAGGAAGAACTCTGCAATGGCTTTGGGTAAGGGGTAGAAAACAGAGATGGTTCCATAATTGGGCTAATGTGAATTGTGCTGCTATAAATACAGATACATAGCGGATGAATGTACTCATAAATTATGGGATACACACAGAAACAGAATTCTACTAAGCAATAAAAAAGAACAAAATTATGTCATTTGCAGAAAAATGAATAAACTTGGGGAACATTATATTAAGTGAAATTAGCCAGTCACAGAAAGTAAAGGGTCAAATGTGTTCTCTGATATTCAGCAGCTAGGGAGTAATCTGGATTCCAGAGAGACTTCCGATAATGGAGGAGAAACTCTAGTGGAGCCAGGGAAGTGGTGTAGGGGAAGATGGGGGAAGAATTAATAAAAGGATCATGTCAATTAACATTATTACATACGTGAAAGTGCCAATCTTAGTATCTTGTATGGAGAAGTGAAGGAGTGAGGAGGAAGCCAAGGTAACACCTACCACATGCCCTGTAAGTCACCATCACTATTAACTACCTTGTAATGTGAGACTAATGCACCAATAAAATTATATAAAAAAGAAAACAGAGATAGGAAATTTTATTGTTTTACCTTCATAGAGAATGGATCTTTCTCTTCTGTGGGGTCTTCTCCAGTATTAGACATGGAAGTTGGCTTCCTTTTCTGCACTGGCAATGATATAAGTCTTTCTTTATGTGCTACAGACTGCAGCAGTTTGTGCTGCTAGAAAAATAACTAAATTTACCCACTTAAATAATATTTCTATCTATACTTTGTTAAAATGAGGTTAAATACCAAGTGTTGTAGGCATGTATGAACCTATCACTGAGAACTATATTATAATGTGAGAATACCATGCACTAATAACAGTGTATTAAAAAAAAAGTGAGGTTAAAGATAATGTAAGACCACTGCAGCTCTTAAATCCAGAGTGACTATATAATCCTCTGGCTTTAGATGACATTTTTATACTTGTTTAAACTCAGCTTTCTTTGTTTCATTAAACTATTTCTAAGACCAACAAAAGGTCTTGGCAGCCTTGATCTTGCATAATGTGAGATAAAGAGCAAAAATTATCATATTAAAATTACACAGTTACAATATATTTATTATATATAAGATATAATCTCACATATCTATTTATTTCATATGTAATATATGCTTATATATAGAAATTTATGTTTAAATTTTTATATATACAAGGTTATGTGCATGCTGTTTTATTTGTTATCCAGGTCCCAATCTTATTATTAGAATCAGTGAGCCAGCATCTCAAAGAACTCTTGTATTTCTGCTTGCCTGCCAAGGTAACTCACAGAATCCGCCTTCCATTTGCAATTCATATAGTCAGTTCTGGTTGCAATTGCCATTTACTGATTCCCATCTGTTAGAGTTTTTTCTTGAACCCGATGGCAGTGGAAGCAGATTGTGAATGTAACAGAAAATGTTTTCCTGGCACAGAAAAGAAGTATTTGTTTTAATTGACAAAGTGTAACATTTATGAGACAAAAATGAGTTTTAGCCATCTCATTTATTTTACTCGGGTCTATTCAAGACAGTTATTGGCGTTTAGGTGTATATGCAGTGACCTCAGAAAATTATAGGAAAGGCAGAAAATAAAACTCTCAGGAAAGTCAATTCAAGAAATTTGATTTTGAAACATTCAGGGCAAGAGCAGATTTGGAGGATGGAGAGGAAGAACTAGGGAGCCAGTGGAAATTCTTACTCTCTTATGTGTTACCATAATTATTTATATTTTTAGAAAATAAAGGAGCCTTATTATTTTTTAAAAAGCAATTTCCCCTTCTTGGCAATGATAAATAAATCATTTTATTATAAATGAATCTGAAGTCAATGCTTTTAAATGAGAAAAAAATCAATCCACCCTCCTTATTAAGAATGATCATATATTTGATGAATATCTTTTATCTGATAATGATTTTTAAAATCCTATTTCTTGGTACCCTCATGAGTAGTAGCATATCTTGAATAGTAAAATGCTAAACAATTTTAAGCTGAAAGCACTGTTTCTATTAAACTTATCACAATTAACGAGAGAATTGAGGATATTAGATATGAACTACATTAAAGAGATATTAAAAAGATGTCAAAGAAAGTAAAGTTGAAACTAGCTATTCTTATTAGTAGAAAGAGATAATATTTTCTCAAAGGAATCAAACATGTTAGCAACATTCTCATGAGATCATTTTATCAGAGATTATTTTATATCATTTGCAACCCACTCAATTTCATTAAATAATTATACAATGCTAAAAATAAGAACTATCTATTGGCTGAATCCTATTTTTCATTTGGAAAAATACCAGGTGCAATGCAAAATATTATAAGGGAAAAAGTACTATGGTGTAATGAAGAACATTTTAAAAATAATACTGGTACTTTTAAGTTCACTGGGAAACATCAAGTATTCCTTTAGAAGTATACGATAAAAAAAAGAAACCTACAAAGCCCGGCATGGTGGCACATGTTTGTAATCTGAGCATTTGCGAGGCTGAGACAGGAGGACTGTGGCTCGCGGACAACCTCAGCTACTTAATGAGGGCTTTGCAACTCATTGAGACCCTGTTTCAAAATAAAGAATAAAAAAAAAATAGGGCTGGGAGTGTAGCAGAGGTAGAATGCCCCTGGGTTCCACCCCCACCCCACTACCGCAAAACAAAACAAAACAAAACAAAACAAAACAAAACAAAACACCCTACAATATATTCCATCTTCTTGGATTAGTGTTATCCGTTTGAGAGATAATTTTCCCAGAGCTATTTCCCTATCTTTTAAATTGGTTTATGAGTCAGGCTGGAAAAAGAAATAAGGGCTCTTGGAAAGTTTCTCCGACTGCAGTCTTTGTTATCCCTGCATCTTCTGACTGAGCACAACTGTGCACCTGTGCCTTTCCTTTTCAAAATTTTCAATATCAAACTCTGTATACTTTGTAATCCCATTATTTGGGAGGCTGAGACAGGAGGATTGCAGGTTTGCAGGGAGCTTCAGCTACTTAGTGAGGCCTCTGCAACTTGGTGAGACCCTGTTTCAAAATAAAAAAATTGAGCTCGTGTGTAGCTCAGAAGCAGAATGCCCCTGGGTTCTTTGTGCCCCCCAAATAAAATACCTCGCATATTAAATAATCTTCTATAAAAGGTATATACAAGTTCAGAAATTTTTTTTAACCATCAGTTGATTTATGCTGTGTTGACTTGTAAACTCTGTAATAACTGACTGGGGTCAGAGTGTCTGTAGGGATGGCCTTGCGTACTCCCAAGCTGGTTTCCTGGGGTGGTGGTATTTAGAGAATGCTCTTTAAGATCTGTTTCCCCTTGACCTTTCAAGTCTTGTCAATTGATTATGTAGTAAGCATTAAAAGTCAAGCCTGGCAAAATCAGGAAAACTGAAAAGAACAGATGCAGTTTGGTTCCAAGGAGCATAATGAGGGAGAAGCAAGGAGTGGGTACCATGTCAAATGTGGGTCAGCTGGAGACCTGGACTGCCTGGCAGAATGGCAGTCAATTTGTTTGGCTTGACTCCAGAGTAATTGAGAAGATAAGAGTCATCTCTAGGAGTCTTTTTCTGAAATTGCTGAGGTCTCTGACACTCCAAATATTTGAACAGAGGATAAACTAACAAACAATTGGAATACATCTGAGACGATTCGCATGTCAGATGGTGATAGGTGAGTAAAAATTATTTCTATGCTTCCTGTTCCGAAATTTATATTTGCTACAAAATTTATCATATCTAAAATAACCCAATTGAAAAACGGGCAGGTGAAATAGACACTTCACAAAAGAAGAAATTCAAATAGCCAATAAATGTATAAAGAAAGTTCAACATCATTAGCAGCCAGAGAGATGAAAATCAAAACTACCCTGAGATTTCAACTAACTCCAACTACAATGGCAATCATTCAAATCACAAACAACAATAAATGATGGCAAGGATGTGGACAAGTGGCAACTTGGGATTGCAAATTAGTTAAAATACGTTGGAAAACAATATGGAGGATCCTCAGAAAAATAGAAACAAACCTACTATATGATCCAGCAATACCACTTCTGGGTATCTACTCAAAAGAATGGAAATCAAACTTCCAAACTAATGCATGTGTATCTATGTTCATAGCTGCACAATTTACCATTGCCAAACTATGGAACCAGCCAAGATCTCCATCAACAGATATATAGATTACAAAACTGTGGGATAAGCCGGGCGTGGTGGTGCACACTTGTAATCCCAGCATTCTGGAGGCTGAGACCGGAGGATCTTGGTTCCTGGACAGCCTCAACTACTTAGTGAGGCCCTCTGCAACTCAGTGAGACCTGATTTCAAAATAAAGAATAAAAAATAGGGCAGGGGGTGTAGCTCGGAGGTCAAATGCCCCTGGGTTCCATCCCCAGACCTAAAAAAATAACCAAACAAACAAAAGTCTATGGGATATGTACCCAATGTTATTGTACTCAGCCATAAGGAAGAAAAGAAATTATGTCATTTGCGGGAAGATGGATGGAACTGGAGAACATTATGCTAAGTGAGATTAGCCAGTTACAAAAGGTAAAAAATCGCATGTTCTCCCTAATATGACAAAGCTAGGGAGAAAAAGGGTCATAGGAAAAACTTCAAATGAAGAAGGAGAAACCATAGATGAGCAAATAAGGCAACCCAACTGAGGGAGAGGGGAGAGAGAAAGAGAGAAATTCACTAATGTACATGATGTAAATTCACAAACATATCAAAGCCAATCACTAAACCAAACATGAAAAGGAGGAAGGGAAGAGAGAAATGTGGTGGGGATTGGGGAAGGGCTAAATGAGTGATGTGTGCATGTATGCCTCTACCATCTGAGATGTATGACCACAATCCACCAATATACTGGGGCTGATTTAATTGTGGGAATCTTTACATAATGTATAGCCATTACATTTTGTGTGTGTGTGTATATATGTGTGTGTGTGTGTGTGTGTGTGTGTGTGTGTACTTTTTATTTGACCATTATTCCTCAATAAAACTTGTAAAAGAAGTAAAACAAAATCAGAGATGAAGCTTGAATTTGATTTATTAAAAAGAAAGTCATGTGTAAATTCATTAAAAGAAATCACAAAGCTCGATTCCTGATTTTTGTTACTTAACACTTAAAATGCTCCCTTCTATAAGATGTTCTTCAATATTCCTTGCCATTAATAGGGAAGTGAGTGAACTTTCTAATAAGTTATTTTAGGCTTGAAGTCTGTTATACCCAATTGGAAAATTTAGACAAAATTAGCTTTCCAAAATAGTTAGCTATTGATAGCAAGCTATTAAGAAAAAAAGGAAAATTTAGTAAGCAGAAAAGTCATTTTTTTAGTAGTTATACCACACACCTGGGCTACTACCTCATTTCCTCAGGAAAAGAAATAATGTTTTTTGTTTGTTTTATTTTGTTGTTATTTCTGTAATCAGCAATGCTTCCACAGCTATTATCTGGCCCTGGAACTAAGCAGTAGAACTACTGAAATAAAACCCTTAGCCTGTAAATAATAACTAATATATGGGCTCCTAAAAGTTAGTAGGAATTCCTCATAAGCAAAGCCTAGTATTGCAGTCAAGTGAGCTTACTGTTAATATGACATATATAAAAACACACATTATTGCTACATGGTAGAGGAACTAGGCTGGATGGGTACTATAGTTAACTTATAACTGAATGCCCTTATGTTGCTATTCAATATCTAAACCAAAAATTTCAGTTTTGTCCTTTTGTCTTATGATAGTGATTGATCTTTAAAAATACAAATCTACTCTGTTATTACTCTGCTAAGGTCTCTCTTATGGCCATCCATCTTCTTGAGGATAGAGATCCAAACCCATTCTAGAATAGCTCCCATGTTCTGGTCCTGCCTTTGGTGTTAGCCTTCTCTCCCTGCTTAATTTCTGTTCCAACCATAATGAAATGCTTTTGGTTGATTAGTCTTGCTTCACAGATTTTTTCCTACTCTGTAACTCTTTTCTAATGTTCTTTTTCATGGATCTAATAGCTACTTATCCCTTGAGATTTACCTTAAATATCACTTTACAGTGGAGATGTCCCCTCATGCAGTAGACTTCTCACATTCTTCTATGTATGCGCTTGTCTTTCATTTTTTTTAACATTAATTATACTTATTTAATATATGACTCTGTCATACCTTTAAACGTTTATGTTGAATGAGAGAAGATACACAATAAACGTTTATTGAATTACCAGATGCATGGTAGATCTATGTCACATAGAGCTACTAATCTAGGCCCAGACTCAGAACCAGTTGGAGATACTAACATAGTCAAATTTCTCTATTTTTTTTCATTTCAAATGCACACACACACACACACACACACACACACCTCACTTGCAATTTTCAAGAAATAAAATTTCAGAGGTGGAGTTCCCACATTTCTCAGCTTGTCCCATATTGTCATTCATTCCTCATATATTATTAATTCCCAGCACCTGGGGACTATGAAGCAGCACGCCGGTTGCCCTACTCCCCTCCCTAATGCTAAACACTAGGAGTTCTGTGTTACAAAGTAGACTGCTTTGCTCCTGCAAGACAGAGGACAAACTAAATGTTCATCAGCATTAATGGAAGAGAAATGGACACTCTGACAAAGGAGTTATATTCAAGTGAAGCTCTGAAAACTTACACCTGTCCAGGTGCTGCATCGTGAAGATTCTGCTGTGCATACCCAGTTAATAATTAGTGGGCAAAACAAAAGAGATTATTTGAGCGCTGGGACCTGTGGTCTCTGAAAGTTACTGTGGAAAAATAAACCGTGACAATAGAAGCCTATTTCCTTGTTTAAGAAGGGTGCTTTGGTCCCACACTCACCCAGGCGAAAGTGAACACCAAATAAAATGGAATAAAAAAAAAAAACATAGCAGTGTGAAATTATTGCCTTCAGCTGACTATGCCTTGAATACTTGAGCACCAGATTGAAGACTCGTGGGGAGAAGACTTGAAGTCTGAGCACATTCAGCAGGCTGCACCAGGGTTAATCCTGTTTCTGCCATATGGAAGGCACCATGAGAGGCATTCAGGCAAATCAACTGGATGATGAAAATGAAAGCGTTTCTGCCTGCAATGACTTTCCAAATAGGCAAAGAAGAGAAGAAAATATGGCAGTAAGCGTAAGAAAGACAGATGAAAGTGCACACGGTGATACAAGCAGAGCAATATACCCTGGGAAGCCAAAGGAGGGGAAGGAATCTTGACTCTGGGAAATTCGGAATCTTCAGTGAGAACATGTGTGTGTGATAATTCTTGCAAGATGATAGGGAAGAAAAATCTAAAGATAGAGCAAGGGGCAACAGAAATGAGCAAAGGATGAGATGTGAAGTCGTCTCAAATCAGCGCAGGGAGCTTAAGTATTCTCGGTAGCTGAGGCATAAAATGTCTACACAGAAGAATTTGGAGAAAAACTTAGAGTGGTGGATATGAAAAGGGCAACACAACACCACGGCACTTAGAAATTAAGGCTAGAACTTTTGAGGCCATACTATAGGCAATACAAAGACGATACACTTGTTTTGTCTTTGTTTTTAGGAAGACAAAGGAACACATTTTTGTAGATTAGGTAGGTTATCCATTCCATAAACATAAAAAAAATAAAACTATGAGTATAATGAATCAGGCCCTTTTCTAAGAACTCATGTATCTTACATTTTATGGTAGGTGATGAATAATAAATTAAAAAGGGAAAACAATTATAATAGTACATGAGAAGAATGGACTGAAATTATTAGTGAATTTAGACACTGGCTAAAAAGGCCTTTGGGGAAATTGAGTTCTATTTTTTATTCTATTATTATTATTTTTCTTTATCTGGTACCACAAATGAAACTCAGGGGCATTGTACCTCTGAGCTACACCCCCATCCTTATCTTTTTAGTCTTTTTTATTTTTGAAACAGGGTCACACTGAGCTGTGAAGGGCTTCACTAAGTCGCTGAAGTTGTCTGCCAACCACGATCCTCCAGTCTCTGCCTTTCCAATGCTGGGATCACAAGCATGTGCCACCATGCCTGGCTATTCTATTATTTTTAATTTTTTTTTGTGGTACTGGTGATGGAAGCCAGGGGCCTTCTACATCCAGGCTATACTCCCAGACCTATTTTATGTTTTATTTGGAAACAGGGTCTCACTAAGTTGCTGAGAGCCTCACTAAGTATTTGAGGCTGGCTTTGAACCTTCAAGATCTTCCTGTCTCAGCCTCCCAAGTACTGGGATTACAAGTGTGTGCCACCACACCGAACTTACTATTTTTTGATACTATGGTATTGAATGTGGGAACGTTCTAAACCTTCTACCTCTGAGGTACACCCTTCTAGCTCTTTTTATTTTTTAGTTCCAAACAAGGTCTTGCTAAATTGCACAAGGTCTCACTAAGTTGCTGAGGCTGGCTTTGAACTTGCAATCTTCCTGCCTCAGCCTTCTATGTACTGGAATTACAGACATGTACCACCTTACCCAGATCAAGGGGTTAGGAAATTTTTAATAGGAGCTTACTTCGCTAACTTCATGGGTCCATGAGATATCTGACAAAGTAATTTTTCCAGCCAATATTATCATCTTTTGTATTTACTCTGCTTTATAAAGATTACCTAAATTATGGATAAGGTAGGGAAAATAACATTGTAATACTTTTCTGTTTTTCCTTTTTATGCCCCAATCAGCCTAACTCTTCTACTTTTCTCCATGCAATAAGCTACTCAGGCACCTCTTGCTCTTGAAAGTTTATATCTGAAAATTAGGTAAGACCTTAAAATTACATGTTTAATTTAAGTTGAAAAAAGTGTAGGATACCCAAATTTAGTCTCAAGACAACAAGTTTTAAATAAGGCAGAAACCTTTTTTGTGTGTGTGGTGCTGGGGGTGGAACCCAGGGGCTTTTCTGCCTCTGGACTATACTCCCAGACCTATTTTATATTTTATATGGAAACAGGGTCTCACTAAGTTGCTGAGGCTGGCTTCGAACCTGTGGGATCATCCTGTCTCAGCCTCCCAAGCACAGGGGTTACAAGTGTGTGCTACCACACCCAGCAGGCAAAAACTTTTAAGACTATCTTTCTGATATGCAACATAAAAAGGGCTACCTACTCTCAGTTGCCAAGTCCTCTATATTTTGATAAGCTTAAAATTTTAAATTTCAAGCAAGCAAAACTATTGACTTTCATCTGTTGGCAATAACTTGTAAATTTAAGTGTATCAAGCTTCTCAAAGGAAAGATAGCAATGCAAGCAAACCAGTACAGGCCAACAGTTGAGGGGAAGGAGGGCTCACCAAGGAGCAAGAATAGACTAGAAGGTCATGAAAGAAGATCTGTTGAGTGTCTACTGTAATAGGCCAAAGGGGGCTGGTGAGGACAGTGCCCTTGTCAACACCACAGGGAAAGTCAGCACTGGGCAAGTTAGAGCCCATGACGCAAAAGTTCAAGAGGAAAGAGGTGAAGCTGAGTCTGAGGTTGAAGACTGGGGGAACGGTGTTGCCATGAAGTTTATCACTGAGAGCAAAGAAAGGGCAAGCTCAAAGAGGAAGGCGATCTTAAACCCATGTCCCTCATGGGATTCAGTGGTGTGTTCAACTTCAGGTTCTGGGATTGACTTCTCTTCCTCTATTGTACTGGCACCCTCTGTTGGTAAAAAGAAACGCAGTGAAATGGGACTTCAACATGCTGATCAATTTATACGAATCTAAAGATATATAGAGAATAATGTTATAAAATAATACAAAGAAAAAGTGTTCTGATAGGAAAGGTACAAAACTAGCCTTAAAGTGACTTAACACAGATTATAAAAAGATGTTATTGTGAGTACAGGGGCCACAATGTCCTAAGACTCACTTCACATAGAATTTGTATCTTTCCACAGTGTCATGGGACTTATCCTACACTTGAAGGTTAAAGCATAGAGGAATTGATCAGAAAATCAAGTAACCTTAAGCCAAGTTTGGATGCCAGGTGGCTGCTTTGCCAAAGCCAATTAGCAATGAATGGGCATCAAATAAACTACTTCCCACCAGCAAATCTAACAATTTAAGTCACACAAATATATTAAATAATATGCAAGCCCTAAACCCTAGAACACTTCAAATACTTAATAACCAGCTACAAACAAGCAGGGGGAAAGGGATAATGAACCAAGTCTAGGAATGGAAGAGGAAATTTAAGATTTGGGGGTGGGTGCTGAGAAGGCTGAAGAGTCAGCTGATCCTCGGTCGTCTAGAAGAGCAGGACTGGAGCAAGTCACTGGATCAGAGCTTTACACAGGGCAGAATGTTGTGGCATAAGCAAAACTCAGCACACACTGCTGGGAGGAAGGCTGGTATCTTTATAGAACTTCCTAGGTATTTCCTGATCTCTTTGGCAAGCTCATCCAGGCTTATTGAACCTTCCCGTCTCCTGTCACTAGTCCAAATGTATTGATGGAGTAAGTCCATCAGAGATAAGAAGGCATTTTATGATCCAAGTGTCCGTTATCAACTGCAGCACAGACAGGCTAGTCAGAGCCCTATGCTGACACGTCCAGGCAAATTTCTGAAGCTATATGTTTGGCATGTCTAAATAAGTTGCTTATCAGTTCCTGAAAATTGTTTTATATCCTATGCTTTATACAAGGTTTCAGGCTGGGCATGGTGACTCACACCTGTCATCCCAGGTTTGAATCCAGCCTCACTTTAAAATAAGTGAGATCCTGTTTCAAAACAAAAAATGTAAAATAGGGCTGCGAGTGTAACTCAGAGATAGAACATCACTGGGTTCAATCCCCAGTACTACCACCAAAAAAATTAAAAATTGGGTTGCATAGTTTTTGTTACTGATGAACATTTAAAATGGGACTGTGTTAAAATCATTGGTAGATCTCCCCAAAGCAGAACCAGAGAAACACTAATTTTCCTTCTAATTAAATGATTGTAGGATTTGATGAGAGAAGATTAACTTCTGCTTTTGAATATAGTTTTTGAGGAATATGAATATGAACCAAATAAGGAAGATTTGAAATTAAAAAGGACCAAGATTCTTGATTGTATAAAAATGTGTGTCAAGTAATTATAGATATTTAAATAATTTTTGTATTTTTAAAATAAGATAATTCATAGACATAACAACTATTCTAAAATTAGCCACATTTTTAGTTTTTTTCTTTTCTTTTCTCTCCAGAAAGTGCAATTATTCTTAGCAGGGAGGAATATAAGTCTCACAGGATGCATGCACATCTTCACTTTGATTTATGAGCTTCAGTGTTAATTATACTAATGCCAATTATGCTCACAGCTTTGAAAGTCTCTGACAAACAGTAATGTAAATGGCAGTTCTGGCACATACACATATGGACAGAGACTTACCTAATTTTTAAAAAGGTATTTTACAGATATGGCCATGTAATACTTAATCTATAACTACTCATCTTTATTGTGAAAAATGTCATCCATAAAATGATAGAAAGAAATTGCCTTGTAGAACAAATTGGACTTAAACAGGAATAAATCAGTTACTGCTGAGAAAAAGCAGAGGCAAGAGACCAGAATGGCAGAGGCAAGCTTTGTTTTACCAACTTTTTCTATCTCTCATTCTCCCATGTACACATTTATATAGATTTTTGTCTTTAGGAGAAGCATTTCACTGAACTCCGTTCTTTTTAACATTTATAAGTTCATTGTAACTATACATCATAGCAAGATTCAAAGCGATGTGTTCATATGTGGACACAACATCGCTTGGTGTGTTTCTCTCATTGAATTCCTTTCTAACAGATCTCCCTCCTCTTCCCTGGGATCTATGTGTCAGAGTAGCTTGATTATTTTTGTTTCCATTTTTTCTTAAGAGTAACTATAATCCCAGCATTCAGGAAGCAGAGGGTGGAGAATCACTGTTCTTGGACAGCCTGAGCTACTTAGGGAGGCCTTCACAACTCAGCGAGACCCTGTTTCAAAAATAAATAAGACTGAAAAACAGGGCTGGGGGTGTAGCTCGGAGGTACAATGCCCCTGGATTCCATCCTCAGTACTGCACACAAAAAACGTAACTCTATTCACTAAGTCACTAAGTCTTGATTTTACTTTTTAAAGCATGCTATATCTTACTATACTACGTTATGTTAAATATATTAAAGATTTTAAACATGGATTTAATTAACTATGTATCGCTTATTCGGTAAACACAGAATGGGATTTAAGTCACAAAACTTGTATTAATTCCTGTGTGTGCCATTTACTAGATGTATAAGTAATTCCAGTTCATTAATGTATGTTTTACTCTTAGTATCAGCGTATTGATGTATTTTCAAGTTAACAGGTTGAAATTAAAGCATAAAGTAGTTAAATTAGTGTTTATATACAAACATATGCATTATGTATAAACATAAGGTATATTTGTATATTAGATACATGGGTAAATGTAAATAAACTTTTGGAACCAAGAGTTTAATTTTCAAAATTATTAATAAAACTGGCATACTTGCAGCTACCTTTATTCATAAAAAGAGAAAGAAACTAAAATAACTAACTAAATAAATGAAATCAGAAATGAAGGAGGGAACATTATAACCAAATTGACAGAAAAATAGGATTATAGGAGGTACCATGAACAAATACATGCCAACAAATTAAACAAATTTAAGTGAGATAGACAAATGCCTGGACACATACAACCAAGGAAAACTGAATAATGAAGAATAAGAAAATCTGAACAAAAATATTGAATCTATAATGACCTCCTAGGAGTCCCACCCTCTAACCAGACAGACAAACAAACAAAGAGGAGAAAGCAAAAACCATATGGCTTCATTGGAGAATTTTACCAAACATTTAAAAAATGTAAAAGAAATCTTTCTGCAGAAATAGAAATATGTATTCTAAAATTCATACTGAAACTGGAAAAATTCAGAATAACCTACAAAATCAGAGAAGTTGAAAATAAAGTTTTAAATTTCATAATTCCTTATTTCAACACTTGCTTCAAAGCCACAGTAATCAAAATAGCAATTAATAGCTGGGTGTGGTGGCACACATTTGTAATTCCAACATTTGGGAGGCCAAGACAGGAGGATGGTGGTTCACGCACAGCTTCAGCTACTTAGTGATGAGGCCCTTTGCAACTCAGTGAGACCCTGAGTTGCAATAAAATAAAGACTAAATAAAGTCAAAATAAAGACTAAAAAATACAACTGGGGTGTAGCTCAAAGGTAGAAGGCTCCTGGGTTTCATCCCTAGTACAGCAAAAAAAAAAAAAAAAAAAAAAAAAAAAGTAAAAGCAGCGATTACTGACATAAAGACACAGGTATACCAATGGAATAGACTAGAAAGCCTAGAAATGAACTTTTACAAACATTCCCAACTGATTTTTGACAAGGATACCAAAACCATTCAATGGGGAGAGAGCAATCTTTTTAACAAAATGTTCTGGGAAAACTAGATATTCATATGCAAAAGGATTAAGTTGGACCCTTATATAACATACAAAAAATTAACTGATTTGGATCAAAGACCTAAACATTATAGATAAAACTATAAAACTCATAGATAAAAAACATCTGGTGAAAGCTTTATAGCATTGGCGCTTATTACTTGAATATGGCACTAAAAGTATAGGCAAGAAGGAAAATAGATAAATTGAACTACATTAAATCTTCTGTAGCGGATGTGATAGTGACACACGCCTGTAATCCCAATACTTGGGAGGCTGAGACAGGAGGAATTCAGATTTGAAGCCACCCTCAGAAATTTAGAAGACTCTATTTCAAAATAGAAAGTAAAATAATCCTAGAAGTATATCTCAAAGATAGAATGCCTTTGGGTTTAACCTTCAGTAAAAAACCAAAACAAAGAGAAACATTTTTGTCAAAGTATACAATAGAGTGAAAGAATAGCTAAAAATGGGAGAAAATATTTAAACATAAAATACTGATGAAAACTGAAGCCGGGTGTGGTGGCGCACGTTTATAATCCCAGCATTGGGGAGTCTGAGACCGGGGGATCATGGTTCTCAGACAGCCTTTTCTTCTTAGTGAGGCCCTTTGCAACTCAGTGAAGATGATAATATTTATTCCAAGTTGTAAGCTTTCTTCTTTTCATGACAAGATGATAAAACATAGTGGTTCAGATAAGCATATCTCTTTACCTCTCCACTATAAACCTAGTTAATTAAAGGACTTGCCTTCAATTTTGTTATGAGGATTAAATGAGTTAGTATGCATAAAGCACACAGAAGAGTATGTGGCACATAATATGCAATATGTAAGTGTTTAATTTTATGTGACTTGGTTTGTGCACACTTTGAAATGTCTAAAAATTTAGCCGGGTGTGGTGGGGCATGCTTGTAATCCCCATGCTTGGGAGGCAGAGACAGGAGGATAGCACAGGTTTGAAGCCAGCCTTGCTGGTTTAAGAGACCCTGTTTCCAAATAAAAATACAAAAAAAGTAGATCTGGGGGTTTACCCTGGTGGTAGAAGGGTTTCCATGAATCCCAGTACCACGAAAAAATAAAAGTGCAGAAATGTCTAAAAATTTATATCAAGTCAGTTAAATTATTACATTTCTCTCCAAATACTACTCTTATTGGATACCTACATTCCAAGGTCATGAGACTCAGTTTCCTAATCTAAAAGGAAGATTGAATGATCTCTTATTTAACTTAATTTTTGAGCATTAAATGCTTTTACATCTCCCATGCTCAAAAAGACAGAGGTAAATAAAAAACTCTAGCATGAGGCTAGAAATTATTTCTCATCAAAGAAACCAACTTTAACTAAGAAGGTGAGAAGTCAAAAAGAAAGAAAAAAAAGCAAACACTAAGCCAGACATGGTGGCATACACCTGTAATCCCAGTACTTGGGAGACTGAGACAAGATGATCACAGGTTTGAGATTAGCCTCAGCAATTTAGCAAGATACTATTACAAAATAAATAATAAAATGGACTAAGAGTGTAGATTAGAGGTAGAATGTCACTGTGTTCAATTTTCAGCATTGAAAGAAGTAAAGGAGGAAGGAAAAAAGGGAAAGAAAGAAAGAAAGAAAGAAAGAAAGAAAGAAAGAAAGGCAGCAATCCAAGAGATGCCAATCAAAACTTCCCTGAGAAAACTCCAACTAGAATGGCAATCATTCAAAGCACAAACAACAACAAATGCTGGTGATGATGTGGAGAATTGGGAACTCTAAAACATTATTGGTGGGAGTGCAGATTAGTGCAACCACTCTGAAAAATTAGATGGAGAATCCTTAGAAGAATGAGAAAGATCCTACCATATGATCCAGCAATACCATTTCTGGGTATCCACCCAAAAGAATGGAAGCCAAACTACCAAACTAATGCATGTGTATCTATGTTCATAGCCACACAATGCACAACTGCCAAACTATGGAAGCTGCCAAGATGTCCATCAACAGATGAATTGGATTATAAAATAATGGGATATGTACACAATGGAATTTTAATCAGCCATAAAGAAAACACAATTATGTCATTTACAGGAAAATGGATGGAACTGGAGGACATTGTGCTAAGTAAATCACAAAAAGTAAGAAATCAGATACTCTCCCTAATATGCAGAAGCTAGGGAGAAAATGAATCATAAGAGAAACTCTAGATGAAGAAAGAGAAACTATAGAAGAGCAAATAAGGTGACCTAACTGAGGGGAATGGTTAGGGGGAAAGAGAGAAATTCCCTAATGTATGTGATGTATGTACATTCACAAATATCAAAGCCAAACGTGAAAAGGAGGGAGTGGGGAGGCAATGGGGTGGGAATTGGGGAAGGGCTAATTGAGTGATGTGTGCATGTATGCCTCTACCATCTTGTATTCCATTAAGATTAGTGACTACAGTGTACCACTACAAAAATTAAAAAAAAAAAAGAGAGGAAGCCAGGCACGGTGGTACATGCTTGTAAGCTCAGTACTGGGGAGGCTGAGAAAAAAGAGGACTGCAGGTTCAAGACCAGCAATTTAGCAAGACCTTGTTTCAATGTAAAAAATAAAATCAACCAGGTGTGGTGGTGCACACTTGTAATCCCCGCGCTTGGGAGGCAGAGACAAGAGGATTGCACAGGTTTGAAGTCAGCCTTGCTGGCTTAAGAGACTCTGTTTCCAAATAAAATATAAAAACAAAAATAGGTCTTGGAGTGTAGTCCAGAGGCAGAAGGGTTCCATCCCCAATACCACAATAAATAAATAAATAAATTAATTAATTAATATAAAATCAGGCTGGAGGGTGTAACTCAGCGGTAGAATGTCCCCGATTTCAATCCAGAGAGAGAGAGAGAGAAAGAGAGAGAGAAGAAAAAACTTTTTAGTCTTCATAGAGGCCCTTGAAAAAGAAGACTGAATCCATGAAAGCTGAAACCAGTAAAAAATTCTTCCCTTCCTTTAATTATACCCACCCTGACTCCAGATGCTGCTTTTTTACCTGGGGAAATACTATAGCATATGGCCCAAAGAAGAGGATCTCCCTAAAGCAGAATATAACTTACACAGCTAACATCTGACTCCCCAGGTGCCAATGACCATGCCACCTTTGGCAAATACTGTGCACAATGCATGGGGGCTGGGGGAGTAGTTTTGAGTTGAATCCCTATGTCTTGAAACTGAAAACTGACTGACCTCAAATAAAGGCAGCTTGAGATTTACTTATTTATTCAATATTGAGGTATTATTTTATAATAAAGTACTAAGATTACTGTGTAGAACAATCAATATAAATCTGAATGAATCTCAAATTGTTTTATTAAAGAGTATTTCTGTGCAGATTGAGCTAAGGTTAAAGAAAAGTTTGTGATCATTATGCCAAAGATAAATTTACTTCATAGAATTAGACCATATGTACCAAGTGAGTTCTAACATTCTGATAAATATTCATAAAGCCAGGCATAGTGGCACATGCTTGTAATCCTAGCATGCAGGAGGCTGAGACAGAAAGATCATGGTTTGCAGACAGCCTCAGCTACTTAGTGAGGCTCTTTGTAATTCAGTAAGACCCTGTTTCAAAAAAAAAGAATAAAAAATAGGGCTGGGGGTATAGCTCGGAGGTAGAATGCGCCTGGGTTCCATTCCCAGTATTGCAAAAAAAAAATCATAAAGCATATTTTGTTTTTCAATATTTTGTGTTTTATAATGGTACTGGGGATTGAACCCAGGGTCATCATACCTCCAAGTGATACCTCTAAATTCTCTTTTAAATTTTTTACTTTTTTTTTTTTTTTGGTGGTACTGGGGCTTCTGGAAGCCCTTCTGCCTCCAGGCTTCACTCCCAGACCTATTTTTTTTTTATATTTTCTTTATTTGAAAACAGGTATCTCTTAAGCCAGCGAGGCTGGCTCCGAACCAGGGTGATCCTCCTGTCTCCGCCTCCCAAGTGCGGGGATTACAAGCGTGCACCACCACACCCGGCTAAATTTACTTTGAAGCAGGGTCTCTCTAAATTGCTGAGGATGTCACTAAATTCTGAGGCTGTACTCAAACCTGTGGTCCTCCTCTCAGCCTCCCAAATACTAAGATTACAGGGGTCTGCCACCACACCTGTCTCTGACTTTCAATATTTTAATGGATATTTAGTGACTTAAAATTAAAAAAAACAAGCTTCAATAGTCAAAAACTTATAAAGTCAAAACCCAATGAAACGTGCTACACTAATTAGCAATAGAGACATCCAAATATGATAAAATACTGGGTATACGGGGAGCCAGCTAAGGCTAGGAAGTGCCATGATTCCTGCTCTAAAAGTAAGTTTAGTAAAGTAGAAATATAAAATAATGACAACTAAAATATCCAAATCCAAAAATTAGAAACATAAAAATGCAATCACAACATACTTTGAAAACAAAGAAGCCCGATTGTTAAAATTGTGTTGATTTGACCCAGATAAAACTTAAGCTGAAATATCTTTAAGTGACAACTTCATTTGCCGATTTGGTCTAACAACATGATATGCTTCAACTCATAAAATTATAATAGAGCATCAAAAAATATCAGGCACAGACAAAATGGGTAGGGCCTCTGATTTGACAGATAAATATCATCCAATAAAAAAAGAGTGATTTTACACAGAGAAATGAGTGATTTTGTTCTTTGTACTTCAGTTTGGTCCAGATGTCTCTGCATTTGGAAGTTTTTCTTCATGGTGTTTCCTAGATCCATTTTAATCCATTCTTTAACCTGTTTTTTTTTCTTCTTTTTGCTTACATAGAAGATATACAAAAGAGGATATAAATAGCAACATTTTAGTCTTTCAGAGACTATAAATATATTTAGGTTATTATGATTTATACAGATTCTAAGAAAAAAATTATTGTATTACTTATGATAATGTGTAATCATAAGTAGATATTTGAATTGGTTGCTAACATTGGCACTAAAATTTACCTATTTAATCATGGCACTCTTGTTCTTTTTAGATGATACAGGAAAATAAACGATGTAAGTCAAGCACACAATCAAGGTAGCAGACATAGATAGAATGTGCAGGTTAATTGGTTATATTCATTTCATGCCTTATTATAGCATATCTTCTACTTATGAACTTGTTACATGCTGAGCTTCTTAATAATCAGAGAAAACAGGTGCTAGGTCAAAATGCTAACCCAAGCAAAGTGTTCTTTACTTTTCTATCTTATGAAGCTATTATTTAAAATGCTGTTCTTCTCTTCCAAAGGTGGAGAAGTCCATGGATATATAAAGCATGAGTAAAGTTAAAAAAGGTCAAATTCCAAAAGAAAATGCATTAGTTCTCCTCCCAGTTCTGTTAGTTTGGGCCTTACATGCTTACATCAACCCTTGAAACTGTGAATGAGATCTGTAATTTTCATTATGATCAACAGTTTCTTTAAAGTGTATTTAGAGGGTCATCAGCCTTCTAGTGGCCTAAATTAAGCAGGATAACAGAAGGTGACATGTCAAAAAACCATAAGCTGCTCCCAGGCTGTACTTGCAATACCAGTTTTGTATGTTTCCGTTAGTATGCAATCATGCATGAACTTAAGCTTACAAGAACAAAGAGCTAGAATTTTTTGGCTATAAAAATTGTGCCTATAGTTTCAATATACTTATGTCTTTGAAAATGTCATTTTGAGGACAAAAAAATGGTGCATAATGCTTTGTTTTCAGCATGCATAAATAAGCCTTTTGAATGCAAATGTAGGCCTCACTGCTGATCTGCTACCATGGATTAGGTAAATTTTGTAAAACTATCCAAACATTGTGGAAACTTCCTGTTTCTAACGCTAAATATACTCAACTCTTTTTATTAAAAAGGGAGTGAGGCCAAGTTTGTAATCCCAGTACTTGGGAGACTGAGACAAGAGGATTACAGGTTCACAGCCAGCCTCAACTACTTAATGAGGCCCTCTGCAACTTAGTGAGACCAAATTTCAAAATAAAGAATAAAAAGTAGGGCTGGGGGTATAACTCCGAGGTAGAATGCCCCTGGGTTCCATCCTCAGTATTGCAAAATAAATAAATAAAAAATAAAAAGGGAGTGTAACAATCATTAGAACAAAAAATATATTTCTCAGTAAACATTGATGCCTTAACATTGGCACTTATTCTACAGCATCAGAGGACACCAGCTGTCTAAGGTTACGAGATAGACAGGGGTGGCACCGGGAGACATCTGATGCTTTGAAGGTTGTTCCCATGTTTATAAAATAGGTGTCAACCGCACCTGCTGAGACTAGAGAAAGCTGACAAAAGGTCACAAATTGGAGAAGGGAAAGCTTTGAAGGCTGAAGATGTAGCTCAGAGGTAAAGTGCTTGCTTAGTATTCATGAGACCTGAATTAAGTATAAATATAGATATATATATATACAGACAAACAAAGCCTCCATAAGATGTCTAAAGATAATCAGAAGAGAAGCCAACTAATTTAACAAACATCTTATTCTCTACAATGTCAAGAAGGCACTCTGGATTCACGGGAACAAATGAGAATATGGAAATTAGCAAGAGAGTAAGAGTTAAGAGACAAACTAATGGCAGGTAGTGAAATTATCCAAAGGGTTTTGCTTGATGAGGAAGCACAGATATAAAATTCTTTACATACATCAAGATGGAGAAGTGTTTATCCCTTGCGACTAATTAGGGACTAAGCCTAAAAAATAATTTTGGCCTTTTATGTAATTAAGCTTAGTGTACCATAAAGATGCTCAGTGTCACATAATGCATTATGTTCGTTAAAATGGGACTTTACATGTACATTGATATCTTACTTATTCCACTATCTTGTAAAATAGATAAATTATTAGTAAGTTATAGTTTTGTCACTAATTTAGGATGCATTAATTTTGTTTCCAAATTCTTGATTTTTGTTGGTGAAATATTTTGAAAGATGTAATTAATGATGTGACATAGCAAAACTGCCATTCTAGAGCACAGATTATATTTTTACATGAAGATAATTTATTCCAGTTTTGTTTTTGGTGGTACTGGTGTTCCTGGAAACCCTTCTACCTTTGGGCTACACTCCCAGACCTATTTTATATATTTTTTTTAAAATTTGGAAACAACATCTCTTAAGCCAGCGGGGCTGGCTTCGAACCTGTGCGATCCTCCTGTCTCTGCCTCCCAAGCGTGGGGATTACAAGCGTGTGCCACCATGCCCGGCTTGTCTTAGAATTTAATGTCATGCTTGAAAGCAAGTTTTCCTAGCGCTCAAGGCAATTATGTCAAGTTTTAAAAATTATGAAACTAGGAAATATTTCATATTAAAACGTATTTCCTTTTAGCTACTTACAGTAATGTTGAAGAATAAAGTTTACTTACATCCTTTATATCAGGCATGCCAGTTATAAATAAGTGTAATTATTACAGAAATTAATTCTTTTTGCCTATCAGGTAAAAAGTGTACTTATTGCCATGTACAAATAATGGAAAATATGTAGTATAGATTGCTATTAAATAGAAAAATCTGCCTCATCAAAGTTTCATTTTAAATATTATTTTTATCTTTTTTGTCCAGTTTATATGTTTTTTACCTTTCTTATCACAGACTTACTTTACTATTTCAGTAATGAGGATTGAACTCAAGGATATTCTTCTACCTTCAAGATATACCCCAGCCCATTCTATATTTTATTTTGCAATAGGGTGTAAGTTGTTGAGTCTGGCCTCCAACCTGTAGTCTTCCTGCCTCAGCCTGCTAAGTACTGGTAGTATAGGAATGTCCCACTGTTCCTGGCATGGGATGTTCCTGGATGGAACCCAGAGGCATTTGACCTCCGAGCTACACCCCCTGCCCAATTTTTTTTTTTATTCTTTATTTTGAAACAGGGTCTCACTGAATTGCAGAGGGCCTCACTAAGTAGCTGAGGCTGTCCGCGAACCACGATCCTCTGGTCTCAGCCTCCCAAATGCTGGGATTACAAGCTTGCGCCACCATGCCCGCCTTATGAAGTTACTTTAAAACAAAACAAAACAAAATAAAACAAAACAGCCAAAATAAAAAAATAAAGACAAGGCCTCTTCTTGGTCATTTTTTCTTGACGACGCCTTGTCTTCATAGTTATTTTTGTCCAAATATTTAGATATTTACGTTAAAGGACACAAGTCAGTGAAGTTATGGACCTTGCTTAAGCTGTTTTCCTTTCACCAAGATATGTTATTGGTGAAAAAATAATAATTTTTCTAATCCAAGATTCTTAGAAAATTATACTTTACCTTTTGTGAAATATCCAAAAACTTAAACACACCTGGTTCAGCAAATTTCCAATATCATTGAATGTCCATTCATAGTGATCTCAAACTTAGAAGGCTATATTATTTGCTCTTTTTCTAGATAAGGAATAAATAAGTTCCGCATACAGTGAATTTGATCACCTATGTGTATGCAGATGCATGAAAAGTTTCCCCTGAAGTTATTCCATTATCTCAGTTTAGTGTGTATCATGACATCCTACTGGCCTTGAACTTTGTACCTTAATTTACAGAGCTCATGCTCATTATAAACATGATTTGAGACCTCCTGATACTTGCTCCTTGTGCATATCATGAATTTCTACCCACATTTTTAAAGACAGGAGATGACATTGATGTTTAATTGTATCTTAGAAAAATCAATCAAGTCACCTGCGGGAGGTCGCAGTGACCAGGCAGTACACGCATTCAGTGTGTACTAAGTACTTGCTGAGACTCTGGTATAATTGTTTTGTTAATTTAAGGCGGTTTTCTGGATGATATCCCAGTGATCACAGGTTCTTGCACATTTGCATTTCTGGGAGGGTCCTCTCCATCTTAACTATTCATCAAATTTATAAAGGGCAACCACATCTCCTGCCACTGAGAAGATGATACTGTAAACATATCTGCACCAAATTGAAGCCCTTTATGCAGTCCCAGCACCTACCAAAAAGAACTCTTGAACTGTATTTGTATGTTATCTAGCTTCACAATTCTATACACGTTTAAAAGGGCAATTTTATAAAGATCACTTTAGTAAGATGACTTTTTCCTAATCTCAAGTTTTTTGTAAAGTAGTCAAATGTAAACAACATGTTGATCGATTCACTTTTCTTTTCTACTGAGGGAACTTAAGTTTCCAAATGTTCTATGTACATGGTGGGCTTAATTTAAAAGTTATTTTAAATTAGACTAGAGAGTTTGTGCAAACCTAATTAGAAAATTCAGGGTACCATATTGTCACTTTGTGGATAATCTTTCATGTACTTTTTTTGTCTGAATATACAAATATTTTTCAGTTATTGCCAAGGACTTTCAACTTATAACAGCATATATAATATAACTACTCTAATTTCCAATATTTCATTTTGTATGTAATTTTCTGTAAAGGAATGTGGTATTTATCTCTGGCTTAAACCACAATTTTGCTTCTTCTGTGGGCAGTGTGTTTAAGGAATTCAATTTATGATGCCTTGTGGACTTTTTTTTTTAGGTGAACTGTATATCAAGTAGTTTTGTGGTTTTTGAAGGAACTTTTTGGCATTCAAGACGATTTCTTGTGCTGTGCAAAGCAATCCTTCATGCTTTCTGGGGAGCAGACTACTTTAAATTCATATGGAAACATTAGATGTAATATGTATATTCTGAATAACCATTCAACTATTTCTCTATTTAATTGGGGTGGTTGATGTTAATTCACAGAGTGGATGCTGTCAGCTATTTTCAGTCTACCAATTATTTCTTTGGGGGACAGAGTAAAATATCTCTATCAGTAATTGTTTCTACTTCCTTAGTGCAACAGTTAGATTTCCATTCATTCTCCTTCCAGCTCTGCCTTAGTGGGCAGAGAGAACAAGAAGTGCTGCTGGTTTCGGTGCCAGCCCAGCAGGAGAGCACACACCTTCCCCCAGGAACTGAGCAAGCCATGATGCTCAACCCTGGTGGCTGCTGAATTTTAATAATTGCATCCATTCTTTCATTCTGGTGTCACATAAAGTATGTATTTAAGCAGTCAGGAAACTAAGGGATTGCTTATATTCTTGTCATAGTGCTAAAAATGCATGATTGTATCTTTATAACCAACCATTTGTGTTTCTTCTTTTAGTGCTGATTTGTCCTTTCTTGACTAGTGCTTACAGATAGTCTAGATAGTCACCCTGGACAGAATTTAAAATGAACACCAAGCTGGGTGTGATGACACACTTCTGTAATACTAGTACTCAGGAGGCTGAGACAGGAGGATTGCAGGTTCACCCCCAGCCTCTTAGCAAAGTTCTCTGCAACTTAGTAAGACCCTGTTCAAATATTTTTAAAATGGGGGTATGTGAATAGCTCAGGAGTAGAATGCCTTCAGGTTCACTCTCAGTACCACAAAAAATAAAATTTTTAAAATCTACAATGAAGTCGGGCATGGAAGCTCATGCTTGCAATCCCAGCATTTGGGAGGCTGAGATAAGAGGACCGCGGTTCACAGACAGCCTCAGCTACTACTTGTTGAGGCCTGTACGACCCAGTGAAACTCTGTTTCAAAATAAAGAATAAAAAATAGGGCTGGGGGAGTAACTCAGAGGTAGAATTCCCCTGGGTTTCATCCCCATTACCCCCCCACACACACACACATCTAAAATAAAACCCAAACTGATACTCTTTCTACTTCTCTGCTCTTTTGCCACGTCTGGGGTTTCAGTAAAGAAGGTGCCACTAGCAAGAACTTCAAATGCATGTCATGGTCAGGGCCATGGTTCTAGGAACAGGTGCCAGCAGGTCACAACAAGGGGAGATACCAATAAGTACATGACAGTAGATACCCTGGAACTTGGGTGGATCCAGAGCCCATTCATGTTCTGACACAGACATGGAATGAATTCATTTCACACATCTTTGGCCTTAGGGAACTTCTGGAGGCCCAAGAGTGAAGCAGTAGTTCACCACTATCTTTTCTATTAAAAATACTTAAAATTTTTCTTCTCAACTTTTTTTTAAAAAATGAAGGAGGTGATCTACTAAGGGTCAGAAAAAATATTCCTAATCACTCCTTGTCAAGATCTGCTCTGATGGATCCATACCCTATCTTGCAATATGGATGTAATTAGTAGTTTCTATCTTGGATTGTCTGTAAAAATTGAGAAAGAGGACTTTCATTTCAACATATACTACAGCTGAAGTTCACATAAAATATTCTTTTAAGTGATCTAACATACACTTTATCTTGCTTATGGATACCATTCCAGCAGATATCTGGATAACTTGTAATTTTCAATTAATATTTTATTTCCATCCAGTAAGCCTTGTTTATCAAAAAAGCATTTTTCACCTTATCTTATGGGTTGTACATCTAGGATGTACATGACATTCCAAATTGCATACTATACTAGATGAGATATTTTATAGGTACAAGGAGCTAAATGAAATGCTCTCTGAAAAATACTTAGTGAAGTGGGAACCGCTGGTTAGGATCAGAAGCTTCTTTTTGGCAAATAGTCACACGCCAATAGTGGAAAATACCCTCTTGCGGATTTCAGACTTGTTACCATGGCTGTTTGCTGACAGTGACTGTTTTGCCTATTGTTTACGGAAACTCCATGCTGCTACCCATCTGTCCTCGCATCAAAGTAGTTTTGGGCCAGCAACTATTACAGAAATTTCTAGGAAATGTCTCAGCTGTCTCGTTTTCTTTGTAATATCAAGTCTACTTGATATTACAACTTCCTATAGGTCTTAAATCATTGCTTTGGGATAACTGTATCCTTTTGGGTAAATTCCCAATATTTCACTTTTTTCACACTCTCCCTTTGTTCACCAAATAGTGGCTATAGTTTTGGATGTCTCATTGTGCATATGAATGTACTATTTACTTGAAGATTTGCTGCACAGAACTTCAATGCAGGCAGAATATTCAGCTCCAACATTTTTCCTCTGAGTAAGAATATGAAAGAAAGAGTATTTGAGTTATTTTAGGCTCAATTTAGCCATTCCACAATGTATACACATTTTTTTTTTTTTTGGTGGTACTGGGGTTCCTGGAAGCCCTTCTACCTCCGGGCTACACTCCCAGACCTATTTTTACATTTTTTTAATTTGGAAACAGGGTCTCCTAAGCCAGCGCTCGTGGCTGGCTTCGAACCTGCGGGATCCTCCTGTCTCTGCCTCCCAAGTGCGGGGATTACAAGCGTGCGCCACCACGCCCGGCTGTATACACATTTTAAAACATCATGTTGTACACATGATATGCCAAGACCAAGAGTTGGAATTGACCCAAAGTTGAAAGGAAGGATAGCAATCCCTCTAGGACCAGAGAAACCATTTGTACATGATGCATGAAGGACAAAGATTTGCTCTTTAGAAACATAAATAAGAGAACAAAAGTTTTTATCATCTTAAAATAAAATAAATGATAGTGATGAAAGACATGCTTTTAAGATATTTACTCTTCTACTTATTCAAACAATATTCATTGAGTATCTTCCATGTACTAAAGAGTATAATATTTGTATACAACAAATAAAAAGTCACCTATAAAATAAATGAAAAATTAATCATGAAGAATAACTTTTTTTTTGGTGGTACTGGCATTCCTGGAAGCCCTTCTACCTCCGGGCTACACTCCCAGACCTATTTTATACTTTTTTTATATTTGGAAACAGGGTATCCTAAGGCAGCACAGTTGGCTTTGAACCTGCGCTATTCTCCTGTCTCCACCTCCCAAGCGCAGGGATTACAAGCATGTGCCACCACTCTGGCTGAGGAATAACCATTTTAAAACTTGAAACTTTTGGAGTGATGATTATTACAAAAGGAAGTATAAAAAAATCAGGCTTCATAACATAATTTTCAATTTATTTTTTAAATTGACAAAATTTTATATCTAGTTATATTATTTTAATAAAGTGTTTTACAGCATAAGTGTGAATTAATAAAGATACCTAGTTATTGAATATTATTCTTATAGTTAAACGTGTTTCTATGCATGTAATAAATTAAAATCAAATTATGAAATTGTCTTTGAAAATATAAAAGTCCATCCCTTCAGTATTATTATTTATTTTTCTTTGTATTGGTGCACTATAATCATACATCTTACTGGAATACAAGATGGCAGAGGCATATATGTACACATCACTCAATTAGCTCTTACCCAGCTCCCACTCTATTCCTTCTCTCCTCCCTCCTTCTCATGATTGGCTTAATGATTGACTTTGATATGCTTGTGAATGTACATCATATACATTAGAAAATTTTCTCTTCCTTCATCCCATTCTTCTCAGTTGGGTCACCTTATTTGCTCATCTGTAGTTTCTCCTTCTTCATCTAGAGTTCTTCCTATTACCCATTTTCTTCTTACCTTTGTATATTAGGAAAAGCATCCAATTTTTAAAAATTAATTAATTTATTTTTTAAATTGGTACATTGTACTCATATATCAATCACATTGGAGTACAAGACTTGAGAGGATATACAAGCACACATCATCCAATTAGCCCTCATCCAGCCCCCATCCCATTCCCTCACCCTCCCTTGATCCCATGCTTCTTTGGTGATTAACTTTGATACATTTGTTTATGTACCTCCTGCGTTTTAAAGAGGCTCTGTCTTCCACTATTCCATACCCTCTGATTGGTCACATTAGTTGCTTCACTATAGGGCCCTTTCTATAGCTCAACCTCTTCCTGTTGCCCCTTTCCTCCTAGTTATTTCTGATTAGGGGAAGCATCTGATTTATATTTTCTGGGATATTTCTCTGTGCATGCTGCGTTGCAAGTACCGATCCCACTCTTGATGGCCCCAGTAGTGGCCTGGCTACTCGGTGGACTGATCCAGCCTCGCTGGCTCAAGCAGCGGCCTTGCCTCATGGGAGGCCCCAGTTCTGGTCTCACTGGCCCCCACACTGGCCTAACCCCTCAGCTGGTTTCAATCCCGACCTAGAAGGCCGCAGTTGTGGCCTTGCCTCACGGCAGGCTCCGATGCTGGCCATTGGCCCCGGCACCAGCCTAACCCCTTGGCAGGATTCCGGTGTCCACCTCGGAGGCCCCAGTACCTCATGGCAGGCTCCGATGCCGGCCTCGCTGGCCCCAGCACCGGCCTAACCCCTCGGTAGACTCTTATCCTGGCCTTGGAGGCCCCAGTACCGGCCTTGCCTCAAGGCAGGCTCCGATCCCGGCATCAGAGGCCCCAGCACCGGCCTTGCCTCACAGCAGGCTCCGATGCTGGCCTCGCTGGCCCCAGCACCGGCCTAACCCCTCGGCAGGCTCCAATCCCGGCTTTGGAGGCCCAAGTACCGGCCTTGCCTCACGGCAGGCTCCAGTGCTGGCCTCGCTGGCCCCAGCACCGGCCTAACCCCTTGGCAGGCTCTTATCCCGGCCTCGGAGGCCCCAGCACCGGCCTTGCCTCACGGCAGGCTCCGATGCCAGCCTCGCTGCCCCCAGCATCAGTCTAACCCCTCAGCAGGCTCCAATCCTGGCCTCGGAGGCCTCAGTAGTGGCCTTGCCTCACGGTAAGCTCCAGTGTTGGCCATTGGCCCTGGCACCCGTCTAACCCCTCTGCAGGCTCCGATCACTGTCTCTGGGTTTATTATTTCAAAGGTTCCAGGTGTAATGTATCATATTTCTGCCTCCCCTGAGTACTGGCCACTGCCATTGCCACTACCTCCACCATTTCAAATCCTTCCCACGCTTTTTTTCCACTCTGAATGTTGCCCAGTGTTCCTAAGCCTGCGTGACGGTAGTATTCGACATTTGGTGTAATTTCTCCAAAAAAAATAAGGTTGGTAGGATCCGGTTTCTGCTTCTCCTGAATACAAGTCTCCACCGCCATCATGGAGACCTCTTTCAACACCTCCTTTTTCCTTGGTCTCCGCTAAACTCTCTCCTTACAAGTGATGTCCAAGATTCTTAACAATATAGAGAAACAGCAGTCCTCCTTCATGGGGAATTTTTCCATAAGTTCCATTGCATTTAGATAAGTTTTGTCTGCATCTCCAGTGTCCTGGCATCCGCAACGGCTTTCTTAACTCCTCTCCGATATTTTTCTTTTTCTTTTTCTTTTCCTTTTTTTTTTTTTTTTAATAAGAGAAGACAGTATATGTGGTTTGAGGAGGTAGTGGGATCAGGCACTCACTCAGTAGCACTGTAACCCGGTCAGTTTCTCCATGGGTCCAGAGTGCTCCGCACTACTCCAACTGGGGCCCAGAGTCTCGCGACCCAGGCCCCGGCTGGTGTGCCCCGCGTGACCCCCACCCGGGACCCAGGATACTGAGCCCGGTTTCTCCAGGGGTCTGGTGTGCCACGCACAGTTTGGCCTGGGGCCCAGAGTCCCGTGACCCGGGCATGCCCCGGGTGGCGTGCCCCGCGCAACCCCCACCTGGGACCCAGCATCTTAATGGGCCTGGTTTCTCCAGGGGTCTGGCGTGCTACGCGCAGTTCGGCCCAGGGCCCCTCAGAAGACAGTATATGTGGTTTGAGGAGATAGTGGGATCAGGCACTCACTCAGTAGCACTGTAACCCGGTCAGTTTCTCCATGGGTCCAGAGTGCTCCGCACTACTCCAACTGGGGCCCAGAGTCTCGCGACCCAGGCCCCGGCTGGTGTGCCCCGCGTGACCCCCACCCGGGACCCAGGATACTGGGCTCGGTTTTTCCAGGGGTCTGGCGTGCTATGCGCGTTTCGGCCCAGGGCCCAGAGTCTCGCAACCCGGGTCCCGGCTCCAATTTTTTTTTTTTTTTGACTGACTAATCTCACTTAGCTTAATGTTCTCCAGTTCCACCCACTTCTCTGTAAATTACATAATTGTGTTCTCTTTATGGTTGAGTAAAATTCCATTGTGTACATATCCCAGAGGTTTGTAAGTGTGTGGATTTGTTTCTGGGTTTTCTATTTGGCTCCATTGGTCTATGTATTTGTTTTTGTGTCAGTACCATGCTGTTTTTATTACCATTCATCTGTTGATGGACATCTTGGCTGCTTCCAAAGTTTGGCAATTATGAATCATCTGGCTATGAACGTAGATATGCATGTATTAGTTTGGTATTTTGGTTTCCATTCTTTTGGGTAGATATTTAGAAGTAGTATTGCTCGATCATATGATGGGATTATTCCCATTCTTTTGAGAATCCTCCATGTTTTTTTCCAAAGTTCTTGCACTAATTTGCAATCCCACCAATATATTAGTTCCCAGTTCTCCACATCCTTGCCAGCATTTGTTGTTGTTTGTATTTTGAATGATTGCCATTCTAGCTAGAGTTAGGTAAAATCTTAGGGTAGTTTTGATTTGCATCTCTCTGATTGCTAATGATAGTAAGCATTTTTATACATTTGCTAATGATGGTAAGCATTTTTATACATTTATTGGCCGTTTAAATTTCTTCTTTTGTGAAGTATTTAGTTCACTTGCCCATATTTTTTATTGTTAGTGTTTTGTACCTTTGGGATCTTGTTGGGAAAGTTTTTACCTGTGTCTATGTGTTGCAGTGTTGGACATATAACCTCTTCAAGGAGCTTCAAGGTCTCTGGTCTGATTTTGAAGTCTTTGATACATCTTGAATTGACTCTTGTGCAGGGTAAGAAATTGAGATTTATTTTCTATTTTCTGCAAATGTTTAACCAGTTTTGCTAACACCATTTGTTGAACAGGCTATCTTTTTTCCAGGGTATGTTTTTGGCCCCTTTGTCAAAAATATATTGCCTGTAAGTGTGTGGATTTGTTTCTGGGTTTTCTATTTGGCTCCATTGGTCTATGTATTTGTTTTTTGTGTCAGTGCCATGCTGTTTTTATTACTATGGCTTTGTAGTATAGTTGAAAGTCCGGTATTGTAATTCCTCTTCCATGGTTTTTGTTGCTGAGAACTACTTTAGCTATTATGGGTTTTTTGTTGTTTAAAATTAATTTAAGGACTGTTTTTTCTATATATGTGAGGAATGGTCTAGGTAATTTCTTTTTTATTTCTTTTTTATTTTTATTTTGTTGTGGTACTGAGGGTGGAACCCAGTGGCTTTTCCACCTCTGGTTCATACTCCCAGACCTAATTTTATACTGTATTTGTAAAAAGGGTCTCAGTAAGTTGCTGAGAGCCTCACTAAGTAGCTGAGGATCACTTTGAACCTGTGCAATCCTCCTGTGTCAGCCTCCCAAGCACTAGGATTGCAAGCATGCACCAATACATGCTGAGACTTTGTTGAGACCACCTACTTCCTCTTGGCATCTGTGTGTTTGTGACAACCCCCCACGTAGTCAAATCGGCAATTAGCCCTGAGAGAGGGTGTCATCTCTGGCCATAAAACTCCTCCACTTTTAGATATTCTTTCATAACTATTATTCTTTTAGTATTCTTTTAACTCTCCACACGAATTGCTCTGGTGGTGTAAGATCAGGACTGTGAGAGAAACTGAGTCTGTGGAAAATAAACTTTCTGGTAATTTGTCTAAGCCTCTAAATGTCCTCGGCTTTGTTCAAATTGTAATAAAATCTAGTTAGAATTTAGATGCAGTGGCAGTATTCCAGTCAGTAATTACAAACGCAGATTTCCCCTCAATCTCTGACATTCAACCTAATCACTAACTTACAAAACAAGGCCCTAGAGGGGGAGGCGATCCGATGCCTCTATTTACCTCTCTCTTTGTGATCCTGCCCAGATACAGGAAGACAAACTTTGGGTGTGACATCAAAGCAACCTTGTTTATGAGCAACTAATACTGCCCAATACAATGGAGCTGAAGTCTAGGAAGATTCTTAACCTTTACATCCAGTATGAACCCTGCCCAAGACAGGGGAGGCTAAGAAATGAATATGTCTGAAACAAGGATAGATATAATAAATGTGTAAAAGAAAGGGAATATGGTGAGAATAAGAAAGGATTCTCGTATGAAGAAGAGCTTATCATAAGATTGTCCCAAATGGGAAAGAAAGGAATTAGAAAGATTAAAAGCAGGTTGCAGAAGGATTGTGATGTCGAAATGGATTATTAAAAGAGGAATAGGTTTCTAATAAGCCTATCGTTCGAGGAAAAGTGGCCAGCAGCTAAGGAAGTATATCTGACAACTAAATCTAAAAACTACATGGTATTTTTGGTGTTTGTCTGCCAAACTGTGTTGTGAGTTTGCTTAAGCTTTCAGATTTTAAAAGGCAAGGTGGGTGAGACCTGGGAGAACTCTATCACATCCACATGAATTTCCACATCTCCCCATGCCTGCCATATGGACTGAGTCCTAAAGATGGAAAGTTCCAACAAAGTTAAAGAAAATTCCCTGAGAGGCCTTCAAGCCCTGGGCGTGCCCTGTGTCTTCTGGAATTTGCCCTTTGGAACTGCCTGTCTGCAAGATCCAGAGAAGATCTGGAGCTAATCTCTTGAAAGCCTAAAGCCGGACTCGTTTTTTTTTTACCTTTGTTTACATGTTATTCACTATTGTTTTACAGTGATTGCATCCCCCTCTTTTTCTCTTATTATTAACTTTACTGGTGAAGGGTATAAATTTTTCTGGGTTCTTGTAATAAAGTGTCATTAACTCACGAAGCTCTTGTCCATGTCAGATTCTTTCCAGAAGCGCCGTAAATATGAACTTAAAGAAATTTATTTCCTAGAAGGGAAAGAATCACTGCAGATAAGCAGCTGCAGTATGGCACCCTATCCTCACCCATCTTTTCTGAGATTGATTCGATCACGAGTGGGATCACGCTCATCTCAACTGAGCCGGTCAGCGGCAAATACATCTGGTGATCTTGGTAATTTAATCACTTTGGAAGTATGACTATTTTGATGATGCTTTTATATTTATTCTGAGTATCCATGAACATGGAAGATCTTTCCATCTTCTAAGGTCATGTTAGATTTCTTTTTTAATTTTTTATAATTTTTTTGGTAGCAGTCTTTTACTTCCTTGGTTAAGTTTATCCCTAAGTGCTTTATTTTTTGTGGGAAATCCTGAGTGGAATTGTTTTCTGAGGTATTTTTTTTTCAGTGAGTTTATAATTGGCATACAGTAAGCTTCTGATGTTTTAAGACTTACTTTTATACAGATACTTGGCTGAATTTGTTGATCAGTTCTATAAGCCTTTTGATTAAGTTTGTTGGATCTTCTAATTATAGTATCACCCCTAGACTGACCTTCTAGAAAAAAAATCAGTAAAGATGTCTCCAACCTAAAGAACACCATAAACTGAGTAGACCTATTAAACACACATAGAATATTCCACTGTATTACAGTGGGGCTCACATTTTTCTCAGCTGCTCACAGAGCTTTCTCCAAAATAGATCACATCCTGGGCTACAGAGTGAGCACTAGCAAATTAAAAAAAAATGTAACATACTTCCCTGTGTCTTTTCAGACTACAATGAAAGGAAACTAGAAATCAACTAGAAGAAGATCCAGATAAATGACAGAAACAAGTGGGGACTGAATACTGCTGAATGAAGAGTGAGTCATAGAAGAAGTAAGGGGTAAAATCAAGAAATCTTAGAAACAAATATAGAATTTTTTTTTATCCAGAAACTTTTCTGAATTTGTTAATCAGTTATATAAGCTTTTTGGTTGAATTTTTTGGGTCTTCTAAGTATAGTATGTCATCTAAATTGTAAAAGTTTGAGTTCTTTTTTTTTCTATTTGCACTTCCTTGATTTTCTTTACCTGCATTATTGCTTTGGCTAGAGTCTCAAGTACTATATTAAAAAGAAGTTTCATGTAATTCTATGAGTTGATTCACCTTTTAGTTTTTTGTGTCTTTGGGGTCTTGTTGAGAAAGTTTTTATCTGTGCCTATGTGTTGCAGTGTTGGACCTATGACCTCTTCAAGGAGCCTCAAGGTTTCTGGTCTAATTTGCAAGTTTTTAATCCATCTTGAATTAAATCTTGTGAAGGGATTTATTTCCATTTTTCTGCATATGGTTAACCAATTTTGCCAACTTCATTTGTTGGACAGGCTGTTTTTCCTAGTATAAGTTTTTGGCCCCTTTGTCAAAAATTAATTGGCTGTAAGTATGTGGATTTGTTTTTGAGTCTTCTATTCTGCTCTATTGGTCTATGTATCTGTTTTTGTGACAGTACCATATTGTTTTTATTACTCTGGCTTTGTAGTATAGTTGAAGGTCCTTTATTGTGATTCCTCTTCCATAGTTTTGTTGCTGAGAACTACTTTTGCTATTCTGGTTTTTATGTTGTTCTAAATGAATTTAAGGACTACTTTTTCTATGTTTATAAGAAATGATCTTGATAGTTTAATGGATATTGCATTGAGTCTGTAGACCACTCATAGAAGTATGGCCATTTTTTATTATATTTATTCTGCCTATTATAAACATAAAAGATCTTTCCATCTTCTCAGATCCTCTTCAATTTCTTCATCAAAGGAAGATATCAAAAACCTTAACTGTGAGCCAACAGAGCCAAAAAAATGGGAGAAGATTTTTTACCAACTACTCCTCTGATAGAGGACTAATACCGAGACTATATAGAGAACTCAAGAAACTCAGCATTAAAAAAACAAATAACCCAATCAAAAATGGGCAAAGGAATTAAATAGTGCATGAAAGAAGAAATTCAAATGGCCAATAAATGCATGAAAAAATGCTCAACATCATTAGCAATCAAAGAGATGCAAATAAAAACTACTGTGAGATTTCACCTAACTCCAACTAAAATGGTAATCATTCAAAACACAAACAACAAAAAATGCTTGGAAGGATGTGGAGAAGTGAGAACTCTAAAACATTGTTTTTGGGTTTGCAAATTAGTGAAACTACTTTGGAAAACAGTATGGAGGATACCCGGAAGAATAAGAATGAATTTACCACTTGATCCAGCAATACCACTTCTGGGTATCTACCCAAAAGCAAGAAAACCAAACTGCCAAACTAATGGATTTGTATCTATGTTTATAGCTGCACAATTTACCATTGCCAAACTATGGAATCAGCCAAGATGTCCATCAACAGAAAAATAGATTACAAAACTGTTGAAGAGGTACACAATGGAATTTTACTCAGCCATTTATATCATTTACAGGAAAATGAATAGAACTGGAGACATTATGCTAAATGAAATTAGTCAGTCACAAAAAATAAGAAATTGGATGCTTTCCCTAATATGCAAATGCTAAGGAGAAATGGGTAACAAGAGAAACTCTAGATTAAGGAGATTTTGTAGATGAGCAAATAAGGTGATCAAACTGGGGGGATGTGAGGGGGGAAGAGGGAAATTCTCTAAAGCACATGATGAACTTTAATGAGCATGTCAAAATCAATCATTAAGCCAAGCATGAGAAGGAAGGAGGGGAAGGGGAGGGGGTGGGAAATGGGTAAGGTCTAACTTGGTAATGTGTGCATGTATGTCTCCACCATCTTTTATCCCACTAAGATGTATAACTACAATGCACCAATAAAAAAAAATTAAGGGGAAACTATTAAAAAATAAATAAAGAAATAAAAATAAAGAAAAATGGTGTTAATGGCCATCCTTATCTTGTCCCTGTTTTTAGGGGCAATTCTAGCAGTTTTTCACCCTTTAATATGATGTTAGCTGTGGGCTTATTTTAGATTGCCTTTATGATGTTGAGGTATGTTCCTCCTATTCTGATTCTCTTTAGTGCTTTTTGGCATAAATGGATGTTGGATTTTGTCAAATGCTTTTTCAGCATTTATTGAAATGACCATGTGATTTTTGTCTTTAGTTCTGTTTATGTGATGTTTTACATGGATTGATTTTTGTACACTGAAACAGCCTTTTACCCCTGGGATGAACCCTACTTGGTCATGGTGTATGATTTTCTTGATGTGGTTTTGAAAGTGTGTTGCTAGTACTTTTTTTTAAATCAGTTTTGAATCTAAGTTCATAAATGATATAGACCTGTAGTTTTCTTTTTTTGAGCTGTCTTTATTTGCTTTTTGATTAATGTGATGTTGTCTTCATAGAATGTATTTTGGAGAGACCCTTTTCTTTCCATTTAATGAAATAGATTAAAGAGTGTTGGGATTAATTCTTTGCCAAGACATCCTGCTGCCTCGGCATCTATGTGTTGAGACCCCACTCCACATAGTTAATTCGGCAAAATGCCCCGAGAAGGAGGTGTCATCTCTGGCCAAAGTACCCCCCACTTTTAGATACCCTTCACTATTATTCCTTTTAACTTTCTACACGAATTGCTCCAGTGATGTGAAATTAGGACTATAAATAGAAACTGAGTCCGTGGAAATAAACTCTCTAATAATTTGTCTAAACGTCCTTGGCTTTGCTCAATAGTAATGAAAAAACTGGCCAGAATTCAGATGCTGTGATAAGCATTCCAGCTGCAGCAATCACAAAGGGTCTCCAACCCTCACTATCACTAACTTAGGTTAAGCTATTAACTCCAGTAAGGTAGCTCAGTTTAAGGTAACTTTGTTTACCCTTGAGATCCTGCCTAGAGACAGAAAAGATAAAAACCTTGTGTGTGACCTTAAAGCAATTTAGTTGATAAACAACTTAGTTGCCCAAATACAATAGACTCAAGGAAAAAGATTGGTGACTTTTACGCCCAGTGTAAATATTCCTGAAGACAGAGAGGCTGACCGCATGGTTAGAAATGAATATGATAGGCTTGTTGTCTAAAGAAGAGTGTTCAGCAGTTAAGGAAATACATCTGACAATTAAAACCAAGAACCTTGTGGTGTTGTTTGTGGTATTTTGCCTGCCAAACTGTGTTGTGAGTTTGCTTAAGCTTTCAGATTTAGAAGGTAAAATGCCAACACCTGGAGAGACTCCCATCGCATCTCCCTGGACCGCCACATCTCCCCATGCTTGTCATATGGATATAGATGGAAACTTCAAAAAAGAAAGCAAAAGAAGATTCCATGAGAAGGCGTATTCTCCAAGCCCTGGGCCTTGGGCGTGCCTGTATTGCCTTTGGAAATGCTGGACTAGTCATTTACTTTGTTTATATGTAATTCACTATTGTTTTGCTGTGATTGCCCCCCTTCCCTTTCCTTTTTCTCCTATTATTAATCTCACTGGTGAAGGGTATAAATTTTTCGGGGTTTTTGTAATAAAGTGTCATTGGCTCAAGAAGCCTTTGTCCGCCTCAGATTCTTTCCCAAACGTCGTACCTAAAAACTTAGGGAATTCATAGAGGGGAAAGAATCGCTGCAGATAAGTTTCTGCAGGACATCACCTGCCTTTTGCCCCATCTTTCTGAGGCTCCCGGCCGCGAGTGGACTTGCCCCCCCATAAGGACTGAGCTCGTCGGTAACAATTCTTCTATAAAGGTTTTATAAAATTCACTTGGGAAACCATCTGGTCCTGAGCTTTTTTTTTGATAGTAGGCTTTTTATTGCTGCTTCAGTCTCTTTGAATGCTATTTATTAGTTTTAATTTTCTCTATCTTCTTAAATCAGTTTAGAAAGGTTGTATTTATCTATAAGTTGTCAATTTCTTTTAGATTTCCCATTTTGTTGGAGTAGTTTCTGATAATCCTCTGGATTTCTACACACTATCTAAAGTAATATCTCCTTCTTCATCTCTTATCTTCATATTTTGAATTGATTGATTCTTTCCTTTTTTGGTTATGTTGGCTAGTGGTTTATCTATATTGTTAATTTTTCAAGAAACCAGCTTTTGGTTTTGTTGATTTTTTTGTATTTTTATTCATTATTTCATTGATTTTGGCTCCGATATTAATATTTTTCTGTCTTCTACTGGATATGGGGTTAGAGTGTTACTGTTTTTCAAATGCTTGTGGTGTATCATTACGTTATTTTTGGGGTGGTTTTCTGTTTTTCTTATGTGGGTACTCAGTGTTATGGATTTTCCTCTTAATAATGCCTTCAAGGTGTCCCAGAAATTTTGCTATGTTGTATCTCTATTTTCATTTGTTTCTAGGAATTTCTTTATTTCACCCATTACTGCTTCTATGACCCATTATTCATTCAGCAGTGTGGTGTACACTGTCCATATGCTTATGTGGCTTCTCTGAGTCTTCTTATATTTGATCTCTAGTTTCATTTCATTATGTTCTGAAAAGACACAGGGAAGTATGTCACTTTTTTAAAATTTGCTAGTGCTCACTTTGTGGCCCAGGATGTGATCTACTTTGGAGAAGATTCCATGAGCAGCTGAGATCAATGTGAACTCTGCTGTAATTGGGTGGAATATTCTATGTGTGTCTAATAGGTTTATTTGGTTGGAGGCATCTTTATTGACCTATTGTCTAGAAGATTTGTCTAATGGTGTGAGAGGGGTGCTGAAGTCTCCTAGTGTTAGTGTATTGGAAATTATGCATAAATTAATGTCACAAAGATTTTGTTTTATGAAAGTAGCTGCAGCTATGTTTGGGGCATTAATGTTGACTATTGTTATTTCCTTTTGCTGGATTGTTTCTTTTACCAGTAAAAAATGACATGCTTTGTCTCTTCTGATAAGCCTGGGTATGAAGTCTAATTTGTCTGATATCATGATTGCTACCCCAGCTTGTCTTTGATTACGGATGGCATGAATTACCTTGCTCTAGCTCTTTACCTTTAATTTAATATCTTTATCTGTAAAGTATGTTTCTTGCAGGTAGCAAATAGATGAATTCTGGGTTTTAATCCATTTTGCTACTTTACATCTTTTTATTAGTGAGTTGAGGCCATTTATGTTCAGGGTTATTATTGAGAGATGATTTTTAATTCCTAACATTTTGAGTTTTATCTTCTGTCTTAAATAGTGTTTGTTCTTCTTTGCTTAGTTGTTTGCTTGATGGGAATGATTATTTTCTGGTTCTGGTGTGTATTATTTATTTCTTCTTGCAGTTAACCTATTTGAGTATTTTCTCTAGTGCTGGTTTGGAAGACATAAATTCTTTCAGCTTCTGTTTGTCGTGGAAAGTTTTCATTTTCTCATCAAAGAGATATTTTGCTTAGTAGAAATCTTTTGGCTACAAGTTTTTTTCATTCAGAGTTTGGAGTTTACTTCATGCCCTCCTGGATTTCATGACTTGGTTTGGGAAGTCTGGAGTGATTCTAATTTGTTTGCCTCTGAATGTCACTTGGTCTTTTGCTTTATTGCCTTTAAGATTCTCTCCTTGGCTTCTACATTGGTCAGTTTGACTATTATGTGATGTGGTGAGCCTTTTCTCTGATCTTGCCTCAAGGGGATTCTATAAGTTTCCTCTACCTGTGTATCAACTTCATTTATTATGTTTGGAGATTTTTCTGATATTACTGATTTGAAATAATTGCTTATCACTTTGGTTTTACCTTCTATTTTCTCTTCTATGCCAATTTTTCTTAGTTTAACTCTCTTAAGATAGACCCATATCTCTTCAATGTCCAATTAATGCTGTTCAATTGTTTTTTTTTCTAAATTATATGCTAGGCATTTAAAGTGATCATCTTCTAAGAGCGAGATTCTGTTCTCCATGTGGTCTAATTTATTGTTTATAGTTTGTATTGATGCCTTCACTTCAATGATTGCATTTTTTATTTTTTTCAGGATCTCTCAATTATTTTGGAAAATGCTGTATCATTTATACTGTTAAATTTCTGATTTGTCCTTCTGCCAATCTTTGCAATTATGTGTAATCAGGTTCTGTTATTTTGGTGTTGTGGGAGCTCATTGTTTTTTTATTCTCTTTCTAATGGTTTCAGAAGTTTTTATCTGTTGCTTGGGATAGATTTCTCTCAATCTCTAGGTGTCAGCTGGTATATCCAAGGGTAAATAGTGTTGTATTCAATGGTGAAGTTTGAGTGAGGAGGAAAGTGAAGTCATAAATGCAAGAATAGGGTAAAACCCCACAGAGGATCAAATAGAATGAGAATATGTGTTTGGTAAGGTAGTAGTTAGTAAAAATCAGAGATAGTTAATTTATAGTAGAATTCTAGTAATCATTGTAGCATATTTAGTAAAGTGATATGAACTGAATTTAATATATGACAAAGAAAGAAAGGAAAAGAAAAGAAAAGAGATGGAGAGAAGAAAGTAGGTATGTACAAGGGAAGAGACTTCTGAAAGGGGTGGGGAAGAGATCAAGAAAATCATACACATATGCAAAAAAAGGCAAACAAAACAACAACAAAATAATGCAACTCTACAAATATATGAATACTCAGAAACCTTTGCTTCTGCAGTCTCTCTCTGTGCAGATGCCAAGTGCCACCAGCACCTTTCCTGCTGAAAGTCAGGTTCTCTGAGACTCTCAGCCAATGCAGATACCCAATATCAATGGGGCTGTATCTAGTGTAAAGTATAGATCTCCCTCCACATTTTCCACTGATGTGGAGACTGAGCCTCTCCCTGCCTGTGAAAGTGACCAGTGTCTCTGAGACCAAACCCAGTATACGTAAAAGTCCCTGTTCTCCACAGCTAGGGCTGGGTTGGTTTGACTTCTCCCTGTTCAACACGAGTGGTCTGTGGTGATCTCAGAGATCCTACTAGTAGGATCTATTGTTAAGCATAGCTCTTTCTCTATGCTTCCCACCAATATGGAGGCTGATTCTGTCTGGGCCTCTGCTATGTCCAACAGCAGACTCTATTCCACCCTTCGTCACGTTGAACTGCAAAGTCTTAACCTGGTTTAATGAAGTATATCACAGCTCTGAAAGTCTCTATGGATGCACTGGGCATTCTCCCACAGGGACGGTGGTTCACTTATGGTGCTGTGGAGTGTCGCTCTGGATCTCTGGAAGGTGTGGTGAGCTCAGCTGCTTCTGCTGCAAGTCATAGCCGATGTTTGTTCAGGAAGAACTGACAGCTTACAGTTTCAATGAGCTGCAGCCACTGACTTGTTTTTTTTCCTGTGGGTCTCTGGCAGTCAGGGATGGTGAGGTAAGTGATGCTGCTGCAGTGCCCATGGCTGCAGTTTTTGGAGGAGGGTGGGCACGTTTCTGCTCTCAGTCTGGCCTTCTAGCTTTTTTTTTTTCCTGCTGCCTTTCATTGTGCTCTTTTTATATTTATGCTGTTTTCTTTGTTTCATCAGAACACTGTTTTCATGGCAATGAAGACTGAGTGTGAGCAGAACTGATATGTGCTGCTTCCTTCAGTTGCCATCTTCCTGAAAGTCCCTGCCAGTATTATTTTTTAATGAATAAAAGCAATCACCCTTACAAACTGGAATGGTCACTAGTTATCTAGCTCCTCTGCTATATAGAGATATAGAGAATAATTTGGTTCCATGAGTCCATTTGTAAGTATATTTATTAAAAAAACTATTTGAACTCTCTCAAGAAAATATCTTCTGAAAAAGAAAGTTCATGCATATTGTCATTTCTCCCAAAGGACATTTCTTTTTCTATTAGCTATAGGAAAAATAGAATTACAAATTGCCTGAAATTTATTCCCAAGTTCAAGTAAAGAAATAGATTTTGCAGTCAGATGAGGTTAGGTTTTATATTTTTTCAATTGTATTTTTAAAAATTAAGCTCTATTGAGGTACAATTTGTATACAGATTTTGTACATTTTAATTATATGTTGTAATGAGTTCAAACACATGTGCATACTAAGGTTTTATATTACTTAGGTTGTACATATTTCATTTGCAAGACACTTTACCATTTCTTTGTACCAACTAAAAAAATTACTATTTCCTTAAATCTGATTAAGTAACTTATAAAGAAAATATCACATTCAAAGCTATGTCTTTATCCATGTGGCATATATTTTATTTATTTAATACTTTCAGAGTTTCTCTTTCAAATCATCCAGCTTACTGGATTATAGGCTTAGAACAGGTAAACAGAAAGTTAATTATTATGAGTAGTATTTCATGTATTATCAATAGTAAAACATTTCAAACACACACATACACTACACAAACACACACATACATATACTCACACACACAATTTTTGGCTCCTTATTTTATGTCATGTATTTTTGTTTCTCTAGAATAGTGTGTTTAATATAGAGCATAGTTTTTCCAACTCACTTAAGAGAAAGAGAAATAGTAATAGTAATTACACGAATAGTGCTATTTCATGTAAATTTTAGGCTAATACTGACATCAAATAACTTCCTGTATTAATGGAAGAAAAAATTATATTCTAGTGTTGGACTCAGAGCTAAGGCAGATTCATTTGATGTGGGACCTCTTCAAAAGGCAAAGAGGGAGGCCAGGTGTGGTGATGCACACTCATAATTCCAGCATTTGGGAGGTGGAGACCAGAGGATCCCTGTTTGTGGACAACCTCATCTGCTGATTGAAGCCTTTTGCAACTCAGTGACACCCTATTTCAAAAATAAGAAGTCTAAAAGATAAGGCTGGGGGCTCCATCCTCCGGTACAAAAAAAAAAAAAAAAAAAAAAAAGGAAAGCAAAGAGGGAAAAGAAAGATAAATGCAAAACTTTCTTCATGGATGGAAGATGGGCACTAAAGCCTTTTACCACAAAGCCCTCCTAAGATTGGAAACTACACAGACTACTAGCATCCTGTCTGTGTGTCATGCATTGCATCTGCCCTTCAGGCATGACTTCAGTGATCACCCTCTCATTTACAGAGAGATGCTATTAAGACCCTCATTCTTCAGATGTCCTGTGAGGAAAGAAAACAATATAGTTGTCGAGGACATATGCCAGTGACATATACCATACCTCTTAATAGCTTGGTAATAGTGTGACTGAATGACGAGGCAGGAAACATCAAATGCTGAAAGAAAAGAAAAAATGTAAAAAAGCACCAAGATGTTTTTAACAGAATGGTATGTATTCACATAGTCTATTTTCATTACCTGAGTTTAAATTACATAACTTGATCTAAATGTACAACTCACGCACTAAGGGGGAAAAAAAGCACAATGAGCTTCTTTTTCTCTTATATTTTTCTCTTATATTTTTCTCTTATATTTTTCTCTTATATTTTTCTCTTATATTTCCTCTAATTCTATTCAGGCTCCAGAAGTAGGTGCCACCTTACTTAGATGTGTAGAATTGGGATAATCGGTTTTAGCAGAAAGTTAATGTACATGATGTTGATTCACAAACATATGAAAATCAATCATTAAGCCAAACATGTACAGAGGGCGGGTGGAGGGATTGGGGTAGGGATTGGGTAAGGGTTAAATGAGCGATGTGTACATGTATGACTCTACCGTCTTGTACTCCATTAAGATGTATGACTACAATGCACCAATAAAAATTTTAAAAAAAGAAAGGTTATGTGTAGGGATTTTCAGCTGAATGCCAAGTAATTGACAAGTACATTTTTTTATTAGTTTCAACCCAAATGTTTATCTTAACATGGCAAAAATGTAGAATTTGTGGGATTTATATAGTTTCTAATATCACTACTGCTGCAAGACATAGGCCATCCATAAATCTCATGTTGTAATCACTATCGTTTATCTTTGTTATTGTCACCTGGTGTCTTCATCAATGTCAAAATAAGAGCCTTAAAAAAAAAAAAAAAAACGAAGCCCTACAATTGTCCTGGTCCAAGAACAGAGGTTTTACTAAACAAACCATACCTCTGTATGGCATAAAATGGGCAGCAGAAGGATCTCTGACAGCTGTTGCCTGATGTGGTAGGATAAAGGTCACTTCCTGCAAATGTTAGGGTTTTTAAGAATCCCACAGGCCCTGGGCGCACAAAATTGGACTCAACAAGCAATCAATCATTTGTGAAGCATGTGAAGTATACAGAAGGCACAAAGGTCAGCATTTAATGTCCAAATTCACCCAACTGCTCAGATGGCCTGGAAATAAAAGGATTTTATTTTAGCAAAGTTTTCATGGCTTAATTCACATGGAGCTAAATATGAAATCTAGAGGTTTTTTCTGTCTTCCTTTGAAAATCTTCATTTATTAAATTAATATAAGTTAGAACCTTAGGAGTAAAATATTCTCTTAATTTAATGTATTATTTTCTAAGTAATTAATATAGATATCATATTTTTTCTTAAGAAAAATTACTTTTTCAGAAACTAAAAAAAGCATTTAATAATGCACTGGCTTTAAGGAATCTGTGTTAATAATTTTAAGTGCTAAACTTAAGAAGCAATAAAAAAGTGATAATATGATAATTACTACTTAGCTTCCTACTGAGATACTTAGTTGGCAATTTAATTTTAAATTACCTGGTTTTCTCCTAGATTCACATATTATTAAATGTGATTTTATTTAAGCTACTATATTAAATGTTAGGGAAACATGAAAATAAAAAGGACAATCTTGTTTTTCAAGATACTTAAAATAATTTTATTGAGAATGGCAGGATCTTAATTATCTCTCAATATTCACTGTACATTTTTTTTAAAATTTCAAGTTTTATTTTGAAATATGTTGCCTCTTATACATTGCAAAATGATAGTGTGAGGTCTGGTCACTTTGGTTTTTGTCAGTGTCCCCTAAGGATAGCCACAATACATAGTCCAAATCAGGAAAATAACACTGAGACAATAATATTAAAGGATGCATAGATATTATTTGGATTTCGACAGCTTTTAAGTACATGATTTCTTTCTCTCTTTTCTTTTATGTATATAGTTCTTTGAAATTTTATCACATGTATTTATATGTTTAACCATCATCACACAATCTGTGCTACAGTTAAGATATGGAGCTGTTTTACCACCAGATAGGAGCTCCTTGGGCTAACACCCTCCATCTGCCTCTATAATCTGAACACCTCAGGAAGGTTATACAAACAGAATAAGATGGCATGAACCATTCTGAAATTGTCTTTTTACATTCAGCATAAAGCCCTTGAAGTTCATCTACACTGTTATGTGCTTCAATAGTTTGTTTCTTCATAATGAATCACAGTTTGTTTATCCATTCAGTGTTTGAAGAATAGGGGGGTGAGGTCTCTAGCTATAAATACTGGGAATGTGTTACTGTGTGGTCATGCCTTTGTGTCTCGGGAATAAATACCCAGGGGCAGCGACCATACCATTTTCCATTTCCATTCACAATGTGTGAGAAATTTAGTTGCTTGGTATCCTTGTAAGCACATAATAATGTCAACATTTTATTTTAGCCATGTATTAGGTGTGCAATGGTTTCTCATTGTAGCCTTAATTTACATTTCTTTGAAGGCTAATGATAATTTGCTTATGAGTTTTTGCTATGTATGTACCATGTATGGTGAGATGACTGTGAAACTGTGTTTCCTATATTCTTATGGATGAGATTGGAGAGTCCCTTTTACATTCTAGATAAAGGTTCTGTTTCTGATTAAAATATTTCTTCCAGTCAATGGCTAGCTTTTTGGCCTCTTAACAGGAACACACAAAGAGCGGACATTTTAAACTTTGATGCATTCCATATTATAAATTTATTCCTTTACTACTTCTGGTGCCATGTCTAAGAACTCTTTGTCTAACCTTAGCATTGTAAGATAATTTATTTCTGGTTTTCTAGAAGTTTTATTGCCTTATATTTTATATTTAGATTCATTCTATGATTCATTTTGAGATATATAATGTATGAAATTAGATTTTTTCCCTATGATGTCTGTTTCAATACTGTTTATTGAAAAGGTTGTTCTTCCTCCATTAAATTGTTGGTGGTCTCTAAAAATATCAGTGTGAATTGTTTTCTGAGTAATTTATCGTGTCCTACTGATTGATGTGTCTAACCCTCTGCTTAAAACCATGGTGATGACAGCTTGGAACACTTGGGTTGTTAGACATTAGACTGAAGATTGGATCGACTCCCCAAGCTTTTCCCTCCCCAAAATTTCCAAGCTGGGTTTGTTCTCTCTTCCTCCTTTGTAAATGTGGTATTGGGGATTGAACCCAGAGGCACTGTACCTCCAAGCTACACCCCTGGTCCTTCTGTAGTTTTATATTTCTTTTGTTAAACAGGGTCTAACTAGGTTGCTGAGAGTCTAAGTTGCTAAGGCTGGTCTCAAATCTGTTATCCTTTTGTTTCAGTCTCCCAAGTACTGGGATTACAGGCATGAGCCACCACAGTTGGCTTTTTTTTTCTTCTTTTTGATCTTCTGGCCAGAAATTTGGTCATTTATTTTACTCTCTTCTGCCACACACTTCCTGAAGCTATGGCTGCTCTAAGTAGGAGACGGTGAAGCTGGGCGTGGTGGCGCAGGCTTGTAATTTCAGCATTTGGGAGTCTGAGGCCAGAAGATCGTGGTTCGCAGACGGCCTCAACTACTTAGTGAGGCCCTCCGCAACTTAGTGAGACCCAGTTTCAAAATAAAGAATAAGAAAATAGGGCAGGGGGTGTAGCTCAGAGGTCGAATGTCCCTGGGTTCTATCCTCAGACCCGCAAAAAAAAAAAAAGAAAGAAAGAAAAAAAAAGAAAGAAAGAAAAAAAAAAGGAGATGGTGGAAAAAAAATAAACAAAAAAACAAGGATATTGTTATCCTCTTACCTGAAAGGAAGTTTCCCAGCTTCAGAGTTTCAGGCTCTGGCTCCCACCATGTGGCTGCATGAAGGGAAGTGGAGGATTTCTCCCACCCACTGTCTCTGTTTCAGAGGCCAGATGCTGAGACACCTGGTGGTCAGTCACCTCCTGCTTCTACGCTGCCTTAAGCCAAAACCAGGGGAACCTGGAGGAGAAATGGAAGAGTGAAATCTCACCACCACTGTGCTGGTACTTCTGATTCTTGCCTTGCCCAGTTGTCAGCTGGTACTTAGTTTTCAGAGTCCTTACATATCTGCTGCATGCATTCCTTCCAGAGTTGGGCTGCATTCAAGGAAGAGGCAAGGCAGCGGGCACTCGCTTTAGCTGCCAGAGCCAGAAGATCCGCGCTTACTTAATCCAGGCATGACCATTTCCATTTTTATCATTTACCTTTCACAGTTGATTATCTTAATGTTTTTCTTAGTATTTTCAATAATCCAGTTTAAACAGTGAATGTGAGTAATAAGACTTAATTGAAAAAAATCATAGTTTTTGGACTGGAGAGAAACTTAAAAGTGTTACAATCAACCCTTACAGCTACCAAGCTAAGATTAAATAACTTGCCCCAAGTCATTCCTAGCTCTCTGATCTTTCTACTGTGTCATGTGCATTCAGATGAGACACTGACAGACATGCCATTAATGTTTTCTGTTTCATTATATCTATTAAACATTTTTGGGGGTGAGTGTGTGGGGGGAGGGAAAGGTCTTCACATTATCTTGACTGAGTTGTACCCTCAAAATATGCCAATTATTGCTGAATTTATTTTTTAAATTTGGATAAATTTTCATAAAGTTTTCATGAGTGGGTATCTTTTATATGTTCTGCTTTGACTCTATAGGAAATACTGCTTCCTGGTCAGTCTTAAAATTATGAGGTAAAAGAGAAAGGAATCAGTAATTCTGATCTCCAACACTTCTTCATTCAGATTTCAATTTCTGTGTGTGTGTGTGTGTGTGTGTGTGTGTGTGTGTGTGTGTGTGGACAAGTGTTCATTGCAAGATAACTGAACAATAGCAAAAATAACAATCAAAGCAAACTTATTGCCATCAACAGAGGAACACATACCTAAGATGTGATATTTTTATATAGTGAAAAATATGCATATATCTAATTACATAGCTTTAAACACACAATAGTGAATGATGAAGCAAGTTGCAGATACCTGTAAAACAACACACATTTAATGTGTGTAAGCTACAGGACAGTGAAATGGGAGTGTTTCCTTTTATTAGGGCTCTTGTTCAGTGGATCTCGACAAATGAAGTCCAAGGACTAGTTGAAGGGTATAGAAATATAAAAGTTTATTTTAAGTTAGGGAAAAATAGAGGACAAAGCAGTCCCCAAAAGGAGAGGGGGCTGGAAAGCGAGTGACCTTGAAAACTTCTGGGAGTGGACTTTTAAACCTTCTTGAGATTTTCTATCTGTTCTTTTTTTGTGTGTGTGTGGTGGTACTGGGGTTCCTGGAAGCCCTTCTAGCTCCGGGCTACACTCCCAGACCTATTTTATACTTTTTTTTATTTTTGGAAACAGGGTCTCTTAAGCCAGCGCGGCTGGCTTCAAACCTGCGCAATCCTCCTGTCTCCGCCTCCCAAGAGCGGAGATTACAAGCGTGCGCCACCACACCCGGCTCTATCTGTTCTTTTATGATTGGCCAGAATTGGGTTTTGGAGACCAATGACTTTTGTATAGCTTCAATCTTTACTTTGGATGATTAACTGTGGGGCTGGTCAGGGCTTGATTCCCTGACACCCATAAGCCTCTCACCTTTCTGCTCACCTCCCCCAACTACATAGAAAGGGGATGAAGATGGCTGCATGGCTGCCTTAATTCTTCCTGTTCCCAGGGCCTCTGCCCTGCCTCAACAGTACCATATTATTTTTTTGGCATATATACATGCTCTTGCATTTTTAAATGGCTGAGAGATGCACTAAAGTTATAGCAGCCTGAGGAGAAATGAGTGAAAGGACTGGAATTGAGTGAGACAAAGGAGACTTCAGCTTTATCTTTGTTATCCAGTTATTTCTATTAAAAAATAAACAAACAAACAGGGCTGAGGATGCACTTAGTGGCGAAGTGCTTGCCCATACTGCACGAGGCCCTGGGTTAGATCCCCAGCAGTGCCCTTTCTTAGATCCCCTTCCTCACGCCCTTGGAGTTTGTCCTGTAGTATCTGAAGTCCTTCTGATATCCTGATTACTCCTTAGCTTCTACATATGAGAGAAAACATTCGATCCTTCACTTTCTGTGACTGGATAATCTCACTTAATATAGTGTTCTACAGGTCTATCAATTTTTCTGCAAATTACTTAATTTTGTTTTTTTTTATTGCAGAGTAGAATTTTGTTTTGTGTATATCCAATAACTCTATAATCTATTCATCTCTCTCTCTCTCTCTCTCTCTCTCTCTCTCTCTCTCTCTCTCTCTCTTGTTTTGCGGGTTTGGGGATAGAACCCAGGGGCATTTGACCTCCAAGCTACACCCTCTGCCCTATTTTTTATTCTTTATTTTTGAAACAGGGTCTCATTAAGTTGCAGAGGGCCTCACTAAGTAGCTGAGGCTGTCCATGAACCCTGATCCTCTGGTGTCAGCCTCCAGAATGCTGGGATTACAAGCATGTGCCACCATGCCTGGCTTATTCATCTCTTTCTTCTTTTTTTTTTCTTGGTGGTACTGGGGTTCTTGGAAACCCTTCTACTTCTGGGCTACACTCCAAGACCTATTTTATATATTTTTTTAAATTTGGAAACAGGGTCTCTTAAGCCAGCGAGGCTGGCTTCGAACCTGCGCTATCCTCCTGTCTCTGCCTCCCTATTCATCTCTTGATAGCACTTAAGTTGGTTTCATGATTTTGTTATTTTGAATTGCATTTCTATAAACATAGTCATGCATGTATTGCTATAAAATTCTGAGTTTAAATTCTTTTGGAAAAATACCTAAGAATGCTATTGCTGGGTCATATAATGGATACATTCCTAGTTTTCTGAGGAATCTCCACACTAAATCTTGATAGTGGCTGCAGTAGTTTGCAATCCCTCCAACAATATAAAAGGATTTCTATTTCCCCACATCCATGCCCGTATTTATTGTTGTTTGACTTCTTACTGATTGCCATTTTATTTGGTGTTAGATGAAATTCCAGTGTAGTTTTGATTTGCATTTCTATTTTGGGCAAAACAGAAATAAGTATTTACCTATGAAAAGAAATAAAACAATAAACTAAAGGCTTATATTTTCTATTCTGTGATCAGTTTCCTTCTCTGGTCAATTAAATAATACATGTGCACATGCATTCACACACATAGAATCATGCACTGAAAAATTGATATGATAATTAGATATAGTAATAAGTAGAATAAATGCAGCTGGGCATGGTGGTGCATGCTTGTATTCCCAGCATTTTTGGGAGGCTGAGACAGGAGGATCGCGGTTCGCAGACAGTCTCAGGTATTTAATGAGGCCCTTTGAACTCAGTGAGACCCTGTTTCAAAATAAAGAATAAAAAATAGGGCTGGGGGTGTAGCTCAGAGGTAGAATGCCCCTGGGCTCCATCCTCAGTATCACAAAAAAAAAAAGAAGAAGAAATGCACCTTTATTTTTAGCAGTTAGGATGCACATTCTACATAGTCTTGGGTAGAGATGACATCTTAATATCCAAGAATGGTGTCTAAAATCTTAAAGAGGATATAAAGTGATATGAATAAAGTGGCTTTTAAAATTAGATAATTTGGTCTGAGTGTATGCAATAAATGGGAATCAACTAAGCAGAACTGGCATCTGATGATCCAAGTATAGCCATGGAAATGAAAGAATCCAATCCAAGGAAGAACTTTGAAGGGAGAAACAATAGGCCACAGGTTGCTGAGAGTCTTGCTACAATGCTAAGACTGATCTTCAATCTATGATCCTCTTTTTTCAGCCTCCCTGTCGGGGCCCACTCGGCTGGACCGAGATGGCACCCAGGCTTGTTGCCAGCGTGGATTCAAGATGGCGCCTAGGCTTGCAGCCAAGTCATGAGACTCACAAGATGGATGTCTCCTTGAGCATGTGCAGTGTGCCATGCTACGTGCCTGCAGAATGATCAGTGACGCAAAGCCTCATGCTATCACCAGCCTGCCTATGAGAGAGTCAGAAGTGTGCATGCCCTAGCTGCGGAAGCTTGGGGTTGGTAGGGAATAGAAGGAGGGATTATGATGCTGATATAAATTGTGCTTGTTGTACGCATTGAGACAGAAGGAAAAGAAACATATTAAGGATCCATTAAAGAAGAATTCATATTTCAGCTGAAGAGGTGTCTGTGTCGTTCTCTAAGCCCCTGCGGGTCGGAGTCTTAGGGGACGATACCTCCCAAGTATTGGGACTACAGGCCTATACAACCATGCTTGGTTGATTCTTATTTTAGAGAGAACTCCTACTTACTAAAAAATATTTTCTATAAAACAGTATGCTGTGTAATACCAACAGGCAGGCCAGTACATCTTGTGCTTACCATGTGACTGCATCACTATCTCTCTCTCTCTCTCTCTCTCTCTCTCTCTCTCTCTCTCTCTCTCCTTCTCTCTGTGTGTATATATATATATATATATATATATATATATATATATATATATGTATATGTATGCACAGATTTGTTTATTCTTTATATTTTATAAAGTATAGGCATGTAATAGGTTATATCATCTAGGTTTGTGTAAATATACTCTACAGTGTTAAACAGAACAATGGCATTTCCATAAAAACACATTTTTTCAGAATGTACCCCATTTTCAAGTGACATATATGATCGTATTTTGGAAACTGGCTGGGGAAATGGCTAAATTTTAAGAGAAAGATTACTAATGAATAAAAGGTAATGCCATGCACAGGAAACAAAGCTTTCAGACAGTAACAGTGAAATAAAGGAAGACCAAAGGAAAGGAAGAGTGACAAAAGACAATGATAGAGACTCTGGAATAAAAATTAAGATTATAAAATTTATATTTAAAATATCAAAAGTTTCAAAAAACGTTATAATCCTTAGAGTTGCCCAAAAGTGAAGTAGGATATCTTGATTGAGGATTTATACAAATATTTCTACAGATATTATCTATCATACCAAATAATAATATCTAGAGATAATGCCTTGTGATTTTTCTTGTGTGTGTGTGGTACTGGGGTTCCTGGAAACCCTTCTACCTCCAGGCTATACTTCCAGACCTATTTTATATTTTTATTTGGAAACAGAGTCTCTTAAGCCAGCAAGGGGCTTCAAACCTGCATGATCCTCCTGTCTCTGCCTCCCAAGGAGATTACAAGGAGGGGATTACAAGCATGTGCCACCACACCTGGCAATACCTTGTGATTTTTTAAAAAGACTCAAATCAATGGTAAAATCACATATTTATGAAGGGAATTACCAAAGGTTTGAAACTGTACTGGGAGGAGGAGCTTTGGGCTCAAGTTTAATTTTGGTGCCTCTGAAATTTTCTTTTTTATTCAAGGATTCTCACTCAGAAACAACAACAACAAAAAGTATAATGTTCTCACATGTGTTCTGAATATATTTAACAGCAGTGAGAAGGCAGAAAATAGTGTATAAAATATTTACAGACTTTAAAATTGGACAAAAAGGAAATCTCAAACCATTTTGTAGGTAATTTAGGGGAAAATTCAATAGTAAGAATTTCCTGTTTCACTTATTTTCAAAAATAATTCACAATAAGTATTATTCTAATTAATACAGATAGTAAAGAAGAGAGATTTTGATTCAGTATGAGTGGAAAGTTAATTATCTATCTAGAAGTTTAAAATATATGAAATTTAGCTGAGAGGCTAAGAATAAGTCACATTTAAGAAGCAACAATTTAATGAACCAAGGCAAAATACTGGTAAGTGTGTAAAAATGATAACAAATGTAAAAGGGAAATGAGTATTTCATTTGAACTTTAAGATATAGTTTCACAAAAACCGCTAGCAAGTAATATAAAGTGAAAACTGATTAATTTATGCAGGAAATATAAGCAGAAAACCATTTCTACTTTCATTCTTCTTTTACTCAATATTTTTGAATGTGTGTTGGTGTTTCTGTGAATAGTTGCTTAACCCATTAAGCTTTCTATTGACATCTTGCATCAGACAGGAAAACCATTATATCATTTATTGATTGACATCATGTTACCTTACTCCTAGATGCTAAAACAAAGAGAAGTTACTAAAATTCACCCCCCTAACAGAATGTGTTAAGGATGATGAAACGATCTTCTTATCTAAAATTTTTAGAAAAATTTCGGGCTTATCAACTGAAACCTCCTTTTTGTCAGAGACGCTTAGAGACAATTCTCAACATGAAGATTTCCAAGTATCTCACTGAAAATTGCTGAAGCAGGTCCACAGAAGTGCATTGCCCTATTTCTAAGGGCTGAAAGCCTTTTCTGCAGCATTTTTACACTTAAAATAAATCTGAACTTACTGCCTATCATCCAAACTTATTGGGGAGCTTAAAGTGTAGTAGTTAGATCTCTAACCCAAGTTTGTTCTAATGCATAATTCTAAGACTTCAAAATATATCCTTCACATGGATCTGAACTCCTGAATGTGCTGATTCAAGCAAAAATGCTAATAAACACTTAAAATACTATTTCAGAAGGCTTCAAAATAGCTGAAGTACTCAGAAATGGTCCTCCTTATCACTGGATCTGTGCCAGATTTCTTGGTGCTCTTCCTCTACCAGATTCTGAATTGGGTCTGAGTCATGTTGAGTACTAGGTAGAATTGATTTTATTGCTGTCTTGCTCACAAACCAAGAATGAGCTTCTAAAATCGCCAATAGTGTAAAAGCAGAAATGGTTACAGTAACTCAAATCTATTTTGTTTCTCCCCATTCTAGTAACTATTATTTAATAATGGAGTGATGAGGAAAATTCTGCATACGTGTTTAGTTGATTATATCCTAAAGATATAATTCAATGGAAGATATAAAAATTGATCTCAGAATTCTTATGTCAGGTTCAAGTTTTCTCTGATTCACTTAGTTTTTGTAACATAATTAAGATTCTGTCTTGCTCCCTGTTTACATAAACAGATACATATGATTTATAGACAAATTATAAATTTAATACAAACATTTGAAATATTTTCTTCTTGCTCACTTTGAAAAGACTCCCAGTTTTTTTTTTCTAAACGAGTAATGAATCTGAAAGACCAAGTGATTTGAGGCAGGTGCATTATTATTTTCCAATACGGTTTGTTCCAGCAGGTGAAGAGTACTGGAGAATCTGAACATTCTCTGCAACAGTAGATTCAATTTTCATCAGCAAAGACCCAATTTGTGTCAGAGGCTAAAACTTGCCTGATTAGATCTGTTCAGCCAGGCCATTAAACAACTTGCAATGTTCTTGTTCGCTCACATTTAGGACACTAAACTTTTGCAGAGACAGACTGTTTGAGGCCTTCCTAATTATTTCCATTATTATCCAAGAAAGATTACTAAGGAGCAATCTCTCTTGTAATTCTCAGAAGTTCTCGGTGCAAATTATATGGCAGTCTAAAATGCCGTTCTCTGGCTTTAAGGCCTGATTCTTACTTAGAGTCTTTTCAGCAGTTAACTTGAAGATCATGCAAATGTGTTCTTTGGGAAAGTCACCATGTCGACAAATGATTTATTTTATAGGAAGTCTGCTTAAATTTATCATCAGTCATGAAAATTTGTTATCAATGTTTTTCTAAAGTATGATTAGACTAGTTCCACTTTAACTCTGATAGAGACTTTATCAGTAATATTACTATTAAGCCTCCATGGCTATTGTAAAATGTGTTGTCTTACATTATTATACTGCATAGTACAATCGATTCATAGAATGCTTTTTTTTGTGTGGTTTTTGTATGTGGTACGTCATAATCAAAATGAGATAATGCTTTTAAAATGTATAGCATGTACCTAAACTTAAGAAGCAGATTAAAACTACAACTTTATTTGTATAAATGCATACAAATATACTGGACAGAAATGACCTGCATTCACTACATACAATATTCACAATGCCAGCAACAAATGCATTTGTCAGAATGTTTATGTTTCATTTCATGAGATAAAATGTAGCAAAAGACATTCATTCACTATTCAGTATTTATTGAAAATGTATTATATCAGCTCCTCTGATACCCTGTTGAATAACTCATTGTGTACTCATGAGGGGATTATAGCCAAATGAGAACAAAAACAAATTATTCCAATTAGTGAAATAAATTGTAATAAAAACTTATCCAGGCTATCACTGGCACACCTTGCTGGGCTTTATTTTTCAGGGAAAGGATTGAAGATTGAGAGATGCCTAAGTCAGAGCTGACTTGGTATAACGTGCTGGGAGAAAGATTTCTAATCAGGGTGAGTCATTGGCTCAGAAAAGCTGCAGTGTAAAGTTCGGTCACATCATATCAAATTTAATGTGGAACTTGGCCTTCATCCTAATGTTAAGTTGTCTCAATGGAGAAAGAAAGAACCATGAGCCTGGGAAGATTTGATTAGTTAAGAAATGATACTGATGGTCAAAGAAGAAAAAAAAAACCATAAATACAATACACTAATATCCCAACTTATTTCATTATGAATATTTTTCTAATGGATTTTACATATGTTATTTTAAAATATTCCATGATTCTGTGGATCTATTTGCTTATAGATATATTACAGTGATAGCATATTTAACTGCTAATCTCACAATTTACTCATATTATCTCAAATTCCTAGGCTGTCTGGCAAAATAAATCATTCATTTTTTTCTTCCAAAATGTGACTAAATATGAGCCCAATCACACTCATAAAATACTGCATAGCTATGCAAATATTTACATTTTTGTGAGAAAGATGAGTAAAGACAATGGCTGAGATATTAGGTTTTGTTGATCTTAGAAATGATAAAGAAACACAGAGGAAAATAGAACACAAGAAAATGTGTAATTGTGTATGCTGAAACTACAGGTGCCATCTAAGAAGTGGATTGTTTATAGAAAATATAGGTACAAAAAGAACACATACGCACAAGAAGAGAAAGGATGGTTAAATAAAAAAAACAGAAAAGAGGAAATGAGGTTCTAATACTGATATGAGTGCTTCGGGCAGGACATATAACCTCTTTGGACATCTATTTCTATAGTTATAAAATGACAAAACACATTCTACTATGCATCTCACTTGTTAAGTGAGATTAGCCAAGCACAGAAAGAGAAGGGACATATGTTTTCTCTAATATGTTCAAGCTAGCGAGTATTTGGGATGCCAGAGGAGCCAGAGAGGAAGGGTAGGAGAGGAGGAAGGCTGAGGTTCATTAATGGAAATGCTACCTGAGACTATATGTATACATGTAACTATAACACTGTTAAACTGTATGCTCAGGATTGGGAAGGAGGGAAATGAGGAGGCGGGGAGAGAGCTCCAAGTGTTGTGTGAATATATGTCACTGTCAACATAATCTACATTATGATGTGAGACTATAATGAACCAATTAAAATATATAAAAATAATGAAAACCATAAGACTTAAAATGTCTAAAATGAGATAATAGTTTTGAAAGTGGTTTTGAGAAAAGTGTGCAAGGGTTTCTCTACTGATTCATTGTAGGGAGTGACCTGTTTTAGGAGTCAGAAAAAGGTAGGGACATACGGTTCATTCCAACTAAGTGAAGAAAAAAAAAAACTTGTACTGGTAGACTTTTAAGATGACAAAAATCTTAACGTTATATAAATATTATATGAATACTATATGAATGATAGATGAATACTGTATCTGAACCCATGAAAGTTAATTAGTATATAGGAATCCATAAAGTTATATACTCTAAAAACGAATAATCAGAATAAAGCCCTTGGTATTTCTTACACATTCTCTACCCACATATGTCTTACACATGTTCTTTGTTTTTCAAAGTCAGTGTATTCATTACATACATTTAAAAGAGTTATTGTGACTGGTTTCTATGTCAATAGACTTTGGCCTCACACATTGACAATGCATTATTACAATTACATGATAAATCTGAGTAATTCTAGCCTTTTAAAATATATAAATGATATAAAAGTATTAGATAATTGGAATCCCACCTCATACATGCCTTGCGACCATTTAGGCCACACAAGACTGCAGTTCAGCAGACTGCAGAACTTTGAAATTTCATATTCAAAGTGCCAGGTGTAAATAATTCTGAATTATTTATCTGAATGAAGAATTTGGATAACTTGTATAACTTAAATATGCAAATCATCACAAGTATTTTTTTTTTTACTCTGCCCTTCTGCTGTTAAACTTGTCCGTGAACTGTGGCTAGAACGAGAGTTCACACTGCTGTGCTTATTTCCTGCTTATTTTCCTCTTGTCAAGATGTTAATTAAAAGCAAAATGATAGAAACTCAGGGGCAATTAGTGGTTGATAGACAAAGTGCCAGCAGACTGCAGAACTTGGAAAATGTGCCCTTGAAAACATTAATAGCATATAATGTGCAGCATCAATATTGGTTTTCTCTCCCTATTGCGGGGTCAAACACCAACAGAAGCAGGAGGCAGCAAGGCCAGAGATATCATTAGTGGGGTCAATTTAAAGTGTGGGAAGACTGTGTAGACCTGTCGAATATCTTTCCACTCTCTCAGAAACTCTGTGCTCCATCACACTGCTGAGAATTCACCCAAGCCCATTCACTAGGCGAAAAAGTACAAGTAATCCTAGGATGCTGAAGCAGGAGAAAGTAGTTGTTGATATTTAAGAAACCTTTGTTCTCAGCTGTGATTAGTCAAGAAGAAAGAAGTGGAGGTGTCAGAGGAAAGCAGAGAGAAATTGGAACACTGGGCATTTTCAGAGATGGGAGTCCTGGGAGATGTTATTAGTCCATGGTCAACATGATTGCAGAGGTAAAGTATGCCTCTGAAGGAAGGAATAAACAAAGATGATACTAGGAACAAATAGCAGCCAATAAGAAAGGAGAGGGTGGGAAAATAGGAACCCTCATACACTCTTGGTTGGATTGTAAATTAGTACAGCAGCTATGGAAATCAGTGTGGAGGAATCTCAGAAGACTAGGAATGGATCTACCACATGAGCCAATTGTACAACTCCTGGGCATCTTTCCAAAGGAATTGAAGTCTGAATATTATGTGGATACATGCTTATTCATGTTTATAGTAGCAGAATTTGGAATAGCCAAATTATGGAACAAACCTAGGTGTCGGTCAACAGACAAATGAGTTATAAAATTATAGTATAGAAGCCAGGCGTGGTGGCACACTCTTGTAATCCCAGCATTCGGTAGGCTGAGACCTGGAGGATCGTGGTTCATAGACAGCCTCAGCTACTTAGTGTGAGGCCCTCTGCAACTCAGTGAGACCCGGTTTCAAAATAAAAGAATAAAAAATAGGGCAGGGGGTGTAGCTCGGAGGTCAAATGCCCCTTGGTTCCATCCCCAGACCCGCAAAAAAAAAAAAAAAATGTAGTATAGGTACACAATGGAATTTTAGCCTACTATAAAGAAAAATAAAATTATGCCATTTGCAGAAAAATGGATAAAACTGGAAAATATTATGCTGAGATTTGCCACTCTTAGAAAAAGAACATTTGTATATTTTCTCTCATATGTAGAAGCTGCAGAGAAATTGGGTAACAAAAGGAACTTCAGACAAAGGAAAAGAAACTCTAGTGGAGCAATGGAGGAGGTTTCAAAAGGGGGAGAAAACTAGGTAAAAACAGTAGTTCAAATAATGCCATGTATACAAAATTATCACTACCAATCTCAATAACATACACAGGGAAGAGGAGGAAGTAGGGTGGGATCCATAGGGAAACACACAAAGTGCTGTGTGCATGCATCCTTTTATCACTCTGAACCTCATTATGATATATAATTAAAATGCACCAATAAAACTATATTAAATCAAAGTTGTTTTTTTTAAAGCCAGGCATAGTGGTACATGCTTGTATTCCCAGCATTCAGAAGGCTGAAACCTGAGGATCGTGTCTTGAAGACAGCCTCAGCTACTTAGTGAGGCCCTTTGCACACATTGAGAACCTGTTTCAAAAAAATAAAGAATAAAAAATAGGGCTAGGAGTGTAGCTCAGAGATAGAATGCCCCTGGCTTCCGTCCCCAGTTCCACAAAAAAACAAAACAAACAAAAAACCCTTTCATCTCCTTAGGGTTGCCCAGAGAAAATTGTGGTACATTCTATATGAGGAAAGTAACTATAGGAGTGTGCCTACTATGCGGGTAAGATGAATGCTTCCTTGGTATTGTGCACAATGTTACCTGATCTGGGGCCTCAAATTCTGCAAGAATTCTTTAGGACATGTCATTTCAAGAGAATATGAGAGTGGCACATATGATATGCACCATCTTCCATGCCCAGAACCTAGTAGTGGCTCTAGAACGTGTTTCTCCTTTACCTCCACATCTGTCCAGTTGTCCAGTTCTACTAATACTGTTATGAGAATATGCCCAGAGAAGCATGTCAGCATCCACATTTCACCAAAGTAGGGAAATCTAAGAGAGGAGAAACGGCGGTCAGAGTGGGCCATATGTCTTTTTATAGCTTGGCACTTTGTTTTTACAAAGTAGCCTTGTGGTCTAGTAAGGGATATCAGGTTTGTAGAGGATTATGATTAATAGATACACACTTTTGGAGAGAAAGTACTTAAATTTATGCACAAATACAGCCTTTCCAAACCACTGTGCCATACACATATTAGTGATAAGTTCAGATCTTACCCCTCGGAGTAACCAGCAGGAGTTAGGGTAGCAGGAGTGCCCAGGTCATCTCACAGGCCATAAGATACTTCCTATGACCCAAGAGTGTCCTGGACCAGAACTCACTTCCTGGGAGCATCATAGCACCATACAAAGAAGCAGTATGCCTCCTCCTATTCCCTTTATTAAAATCAGAAAGAAATAGTTAAAATACATATCATGAAAACAGAAAACATCAAATAAGGTCAAATTATTAAGTATACAAATATTACATTCACAGACAAACATATACAATGTGATATAAAATTATTTTTAAAAACTTACAAACGTATGTTCAATCTCATTAGTAATCAGAGGATTGCATGTTAAAGTAGCAATGGATTTTTTTGGTACTGGAGATTGAACCCAGGGGCTCTCTACATCCAAGCCATATCCCCAGCCCTTTAAAAATTTTTTTTGTTTGTTTTGAAACAAGGTGTTGCTAGGTTGTTAGATTGGTGAGAGTTTCCCTACACTGCTGAGGCTGTCCTAGAAACTGCAATCTTTCTGTCTCAGCTCCTCAAGGTGTGCCACCACACCTAACTAGCAATAGAAAAATATGACATTCAAGTTAGCAAATATTGCTTGACAATTTCAAGTACAAGTGAGACTATGAAAGAATAGGCAGTCCTAAACTGAATGAAAACGAGAATTGGTACAACCTTTGTGGAAAAGAAACTGATTGCATTTAGAAGAACGAACAATGCATGAACTACACCACTAGAATTCTGTTTGTCTGCACGCATGCCAGAGAAAAGGGCCTCACATCCTCAAATAGTCAGGCGTAGAGAGCTCTGTCTGACTATAGGAGGGTGATGAATGTATTTTGGTTAAATACCTACAGAAGACTATGTAGCATTAAGAAATTAAAGGTCAAGCCAGGCATGATGGCACACATCTGTAATCCCAGTACTTGGGAAGTTAAGTCAGTCTCAGTCATTTAGCAAGACTTTCAGCAACTTAGAAAGATCTTGTTCCAAATTAAACAAAGAAAGAAAGAACAAACAAACAAAAATTCAAACAGGCAGGTTCCTGGAGGTGCCCAGTGCAGTGGAGCTCTGGGGCATGGAAACCAGTGCTCTACAGAACTGCTGCTGCCAGACCAGCTTTTGCCATCCATCTCCACCTGTCGAGCTCTCCAGGATGGAGAACTACAGCTCCCCACATGCCTTGAGGTATATGGCCCATGCTCTGGCCAGCCTGGCTCTACACCTGCCCGCAGAGGAGATGCTGCCCCCATGCTGGGCTGCAGCAGGCCTCACCTGGGGAAGCTGACCCGAGGCATCACCTGCATCCTAGACTCTTCTCCATGTGTGGCAGAGGAGGTGACCATCCTTGAAAAGGCTCTTGCTGAAAGTCATGATTTCTTCAGGCAAACACAAAAACTGTCTGATGCCTGAGGATATAAAAATCTTTCATCTGGTGACTTTCAGCTTCTTCACGACAGGGAGTGTGGAGCTAGACAAGCAGCACATCATCCCCCTGGGCAGCGTCTCAGAATGGACTCAGCTCAGCCAGTCTTCCACACATTCACTTCCTCACACACTGGCTCTGGCAGACCCAGAAGACAGCAAGGACCAGAAGGCTCATTTAGTCTCTTGCAGTATTTGACCTGGATTCACACAATAGAAATGGGAAGCGTTGTCTTGTTTACAAAAGTGGAAACCAGCATTGACCCAAGACACTGAGATCTGATTCCTCATTATACTGACATTTTCTCACAGACACCCTTATGGCCTATTATCGCCTGTTCGTCACCCATCTGGCCCTCCCCAGTGGGAGTATGCCTTCACCAGTGATGGCCTCAGCCCACACGCCAAGCAATGGTTCAGCATGTATTAATCCATAATCTACAAAGACCTACCCACAGAGGAGACTGACTCCATTTTGAACAAGCTGAATCCCATGAAATGATGAAAATAACAGAAAAGGAAGCAGTCTTCTTAAGAGCAAGAACAAGATCTTAGTTCCCAAAAAGAAAAGGTCCACGCAGCCTGCAGGTGGCCAGAAAGAGCCCTCAGATTCTTCCACCCCTAAGCTGTCTGGGTCTGAAAACTCCTGGAAGCAAGCACCTCTTCTCCCACATCTCCCTCGGCCCAACACTGGTGATTTCCATGCAAGGATGGCTCCATCCTGGGATTCTTTAACTGTAGGTATCTTCTTGAGTGGGAAAAATCCTTGGCCTTTTACTCCACTGACATTAGCAAGGAGTTGGAGGGGCATACAGAGTTATCCCTCAGAATGCTTCCCAGTAAGCTATTGCTAGTCCCTGACTCCAAAAGCTGTTTGAGAATTTCAGATCTTATTCAAAATGCCAGATAAATCTATTGAAAGCTTTATTCTTGATAAATCTCTTAACAGTGATTAGAGAAGTCCTTCAAAGAAACCACTGGTTTTGAGCTACAAAACATTAAAACTGCATTGTCTAGTCAGTAGCCACGAGACACATGTGGCCATGTGACTATGTAAACCTACATGAAAAATTCATATCCTTATTTGCATTAGTGGCACTTAAAGAATATGTATGGCTAGTAGATTCCCTAACAGGAAGTTCTTTTGGACAGCACTGTATCAGACTATTTTCATATATCAGTTAATTTTTATTGATAGATAATTTTGATGCCTTAACTTGATGAGTTATAGTGTTTCATGAAAACACTTGAAGATACAATTGTATGTTATGTCCTTTACCATGGACATATCTTATTCGCTATTTTTTTCTATAAAGTTTGCCCTTCTCATGATAAAAAAAAATGCTATGGGTGTAACTTAGAGACTGAATGTCCCCTGGGTTCTATTTCAGTACCAAAGGAAAAAGAAAAGAAAAGAAAAGAAATGAATGATAGGCAAATCCAGGTGAATCTGTGTGTGCTGACATGAAATTGTAGTCATTGCAAAAATCAAGATGCAAAATACAGATGATTTGACACTTATTTTTACATATACCTCCACATAAAGCAATGGTACATATTTCTAATTGCTATTTATTGTTATTTTAAGTCTTAAAAGAACTAGAAATGTTCATCAAATTATTACCTATTATCTGGAATGGATAGTGATCAGAAAACATGATCAGAGAATATTCTAGCTTTATCTGTAAAGTTATTTTCACATGGTGTAGATTTAAAATTTTTAAACTATTTATAGTTTTTCCATAATGAAACAATTTTTTTATTTTTAATCATTTTTACTAGTCAGGCACTGAATAAATAATATTCTATAGAGAAGAAGTGAATATTGAACTGATAGGATAATTCTCAGTGAAGTGACTATTTCATAGAATTCAAGATTTAAATTTTAAAATTTTCATAGTGCTTTAAGGTTGCTAACAGAAAGAAGAAAATGTGCTCATTAAATATGGCCAAATGATGGCTTGTTACATAAGCCTGCATGCGTTTGTATATTTGGAAGTATGTGGTGTATAAGCATTTGCTCTTCGGCTGTAATTTACAAATTAGAGTCATGTGTAGATAGCAGAAGAATTATTGTTGTTAAGATCTGTAAGAACAGCAGTATTAGTGAGAAGAAGGATGCTGTATCAAATTAAATAAGGCATGTGACACTCAAGACTGTTAAAGCCTAAAGAATATTGTATGCATGATTTCTTGATAAGAGAAAGGGAGACAAAAGTTCAGCACTTTGTTGAAGGCCATACTAAAATTTAATGGAACAACAAAGACCTAGACTCACTTTAGAAACTTCAAAGCTTTGGGAATATTTATCAGTCATGATAACTTACAGGTATTAGACACTGGGCATTAGACCATCTGATAATGTTAGTTAATTAGATTCTCAAAAGGTTCATTACTCAAAAAGCTGCTTTATTAAAACCTGAGTATTAACTCTGCCATACTTGCTTTAAGATTTAAGCCTCCTTTTTTTTTTTCTTAATGAGGTCTATGATGTAAAGTAAATTGAGACAGTATTAAAATATCACAGATTTCGTATGGCCCTAAAGATAATCTAAATTTTTTTATTTTTAGATTACCAATGATTAATAGTAACTGACCTGCAACATAGACAAGATGAAAATAACAGAAAAGAAAGCACAGCAGTCTTGTTTAAAACAAAAAGCTGTCTGTGATTCAAAATCAATAATCTCAATTGCAATGATCAGCAACTATAATAGGAAAGGACAAGTTCATGCTTGTGATGTACAATTATATACCATGAATTAAAACAAGAACAAAAAATGACTAGGAGGGCCTGGTGGTGCACACTTGTAATCTCAGTTCTTGGGAGGCTGAGACAAGAGGGTTGCAGGCTCAAGACCAGCCTCAGGAACTTAGCCAGACTCTCAGCAATCTAGCAAGATCTTATTTCAAAACAAAAATTTAAAGAAGGGCAGAGATACAGCTCAGAGGTAGAATGCCTTTATGTTCAGTCTACACACACACACACACACACACACACACACACACACACACAGGCTAAATTTCACTAATAGAGCATGAGGCAGGTGGAGTGATCATCTTCACACTCTTGTTTTTCAGTTTTCAGTTCTGCCCATACAAAAAACTTCATGCATCAGGTAGGCACTGTCACTTATGTAAAGTGAAAATTGAAAATTTGCAAGTGTTTCATATTATTAATGCACCTGATCAATCATGATTACTCAGTTCTCAGATCTATTGTTCTGTCTAGCAAAAGAAAGCTCTATTGCAGATATTCCATTATAAACCTACTTCTACTTACAGGTTTCTATTATTCTAAGATGATGTTTAAAAATGGTGGAAGTTATGGTGAGCCAGTGAAGGCTCGATAACACACTCTGAATACAAAAAAAAATTAGTATAAGCGATGGAAAATCTTTTTCTAGTAGGCATTACAAAATTACTTACATACCATTTTATGTTAAAGACTGTATATGGCTTTCTCTCAACTCCAGTGCCATTTCCAGTAGAATGAGAGTTTCATGAAATACATTAAAAATCATGTTGCATTTAAGTAGTGATATTATTTCAATCTTTCATACAAATAGGTCATTTCCATTTAGAGAGTTTGATACACACTGAATATTTTTGTATAAGAATGACTAAAATATGCTTTGATCCAAAATTTAACTCATCATGCAAGTATAGCTTCGCTTAAGTCAGCCAAGTTAATCATGCATCTTCCTTTATTCTTAATACTACCTCTGCCCTGAGATAGCTTTCTTGAAAGTCTGGCATAGCTGTAGAAATGTGGATAAGATGTCTTTCTTACTAAAGGATTCAATCTTACCATCATTAATAAGTAAGTAAATACTTTTCTAGTTATATTGAATTAAGTTATAATGTTTTCCTTATTGCAGAAGGAGGTAGTTTGCAGATATTTGGAAGAAACACAGAGGTGCAGTTAATTTTTTAGCACAGCTCTTGAGAATCTCCCAGGACAAAAACAGGGAGAGAAGAAAGTAAAGTTTTATATGATGAAAGGCTAATGTGAGGACCTTTGTGCCAACAGGCAGAAGTTGGAAAAGAGAAAATAGAAATGTCGGGGCCCACTCGGCAGGACCGAGGTGGCACCCAGGCTTGTTGCCAGCATGGACTCAAGATGGCGCCTGGGCTTGCAGCCAAGTCACGAGGCTCACGAGGCTGGCGGTGCCCTGAGCCTGCGCAGTGAGCCCTATCAGGCGCCTTACGGATAATTAGCGACGCAACGCCTCGTGCTACCACCTGCCCGCCCAGGAGAAGGTTAAAAAGCGCGCATGCCCTAGCGGGGAGGAGGAGAAGGAGCTAAGAGGGTTGGTGGACAGGAAGAGCAGTTTCTTGGCGGACTGCTCTGGGCTCCGAGCTGGGACGGACATGTTCACAAAGCCACCACTGTGACCGGTGTGTGCTGCAGCAGAGACGTAGAGTGCCACGGAAGAGGGTTGGTGGAGTGATGAGGGAGAGGATAGAAGACTGATGTTGTTTTTACCTGAGAGGGCGTTGAGAGAGCATTAAAGAGGAATGGTAACTGTACAAGAACCTGGGGTAATAAAACTGCTTGAGGAAGATCGTGTAAGAGTCGTCACTGCGCACGACAAATGGTGGCCCGTACGGGGAACTTCGCTTTGATCAGAACCTCGGCAGTCCAGGGCAGCCGGCTGGTAAGTACTCCTTGACTCCGGAAAGGGAGGAGGAGGCTCCGTTTATGGAGGGTTATTTTCCCCGATCAAAGGGGGCTCCATTAAGGAGGGCAGCTGGCTGGTAAGTACTCCTTGACTCCGAAAAGGGAGGAGGAGGCTCCGTTTACGGAGGGTTATTTTCCCCGATCAAAGGGGGCTCCATTAAGGAGGATATTTTTTAGTGTTTTCCCCGATCAAAGGGGGCTCCATTAAGGAGGATATTTTCCCCGATCAAAGGGGGCTCCATTAAGGAGGTAAATAAGGCTCGCGGATAAGCGAGGCTCGCGGAAAAGCGAGGGACAGCGCTGTATTTTCCCCGATCAAAGGGGACTCCATTAAGGAGGATATTTTTTAGTGTAGGTAGGTTAGAGAATCGGGCTGGTCCTGATTCGACAAGATAGGAGTAAATAAGGCTCGCGGATAAGCGAGGCTCGCGGAAAAGCGAGGGACAGCGCTGTATTTTCCCCGATCAAAGGGGGCTCCATTAAGGAGGATATTTTTTAGTGTAAGCAAGTTAGAGAATCGGGCTGGTCCTGATTCGACTCCCTCTCCTAATCCGCCACCATAGATGGAAGACACCTGAGGTTAGTTGGAAAAGGCGCCTAATGTGTAAAGGATAGGTCAGAAGATTAGTTCCTAACGTAAGAGTTGTAAACTGCTGCTCGGTACCGTAGAGATGAGTTGTTTTCTTTAAGATCTTTGGGGAACTATTTCTACTTTCCCTCTTCCTTTACCTTGGTTAATGATAGTTTAGGTTGTTTTATTGATACCTGTTTTCTGACTTTCTGCTATGCTTCTATGCACCCTTGGAGACTTTGGAATTTCTGCTCTTATTGCTGTAATTGTGGCCTCTGTGGCTGTGGCAGTTATTGCAGCCACTATGAATGCTCTATCCTCACATGTGGCTGCTGGCATGGCTCAGCAAGCTCAATTATCTGGACTATATGTATAACGTATGTGCAGTATCAGAATTTCTCCTATGCAGGCAATTTGTTTCGTCAATTAAGCAAGACGCTTCTAGGAACTTGGAGCCGTGAATTTGAACACACCATGATTGAGCTATGAGCATCCATCGCTGCAATTAATTCTACCCGCGTGGAAGTCGCCGCAGTACAATGAATGGACTTAATACATGGAACATTGGGTTTTTTAAAAGACTGGGGTGGCATGGCGTTCTGGGCATTCTTGCTGGTGGTAGCATGATGTTTCATGGTTGGATATATCAGGCGAACTCGACAACACGCACTGCAACAACAGCACATATTGGTGCAAGCTATGGCAGCCCTTGAAGCTGGCTTATCTCCCCATGTACGGCTCAGTATGCTGGATCGGTAGTCAGTGACGGGTAAGATCGTCCCCGGGACCTTTCAACCTAAGACAGGGAAACAATCATGCTATTGTTCTCCCAATGACGGGTAAGAATGGTCCTTGAGGGTCGGCAACCTAAGACAGGCACGATCCCGAGCCTTATTTTAATAAAACAAAAAGGGAGATATGTCGGGGCCCACTCGGCAGGACCGAGGTGGCACCCAGGCTTGTTGCCAGCATGGACTCAAGATGGCGCCTGGGCTTGCAGCCAAGTCACGAGGCTCACGAGGCTGGCGGTGCCCTGAGCCTGCGCAGTGAGCCCTATCAGGTGCCTTACGGATAATTAGCGACGCAACGCCTCGTGCTACCACCTGCCCGCCCAGGAAAAGGTTAAAAAGCGCGCATGCCCTAGCGGGGAGGAGGAGAAGGAGCTAAGAGGGTTGGTGGACAGGAAGAGCAGTTTCTTGGCGGACTGCTCTGGGCTCCGAGCTGGGACGGACATGTTCACAAAGCCACCACTGTGACCGGTGTGTGCTGCAGCAGAGACGTAGAGTGCCACGGAAGAGGGTTGGTGGAGTGATGAGGGAGAGGATAGAAGACTGATGTTGTTTTTACCTGAGAGGGCGTTGAGAGAGCATTAAAGAGGAATGGTAACTGTACAAGAACCTGGGGTAATAAAACTGCTTGAGGAAGATCGTGTAAGAGTCGTCACTGCGCACGACATAGAAAAATTTTCATTAATGTTGCTAATTATCTATCTTACACACATAATTCATTAACATTTGATCCTCAAAAATTTATTTTTATTTTTATAATTTTATTGATGCCCTGCATTTATACATCATATTGAGGTAGAGAGTGGTAGAAATACACATACACACAACAGCTGTGTTTCTTTCTGAATCTCAGCCCTTCTCCCCTACTCTGAGCATTATGATTGGTATTGGTAATTTCATAAAGGTACACAGTGCATTTTATAACAATAATTTGTCTGTGTATGTATTCCTTTTCAGGTTACAAAGAGATTTATATACACTATATAATTGAACTCTTACAATAGTGACTGTTAAAAGCAAGTTTTGACTAATAACAAAAGAATTGGAGTTCTTTTTTTATGTTACAGAAGCACAGAGCTTCCTTAATCTTTTCAGTAGCTGTAACAATATATCAGGATTGGCCAGGTGTGGTGGCACACTCCTGTAATCCTAATACTTGAAAGGCTGAGAAAGGAGGATCACAAGATTAAGAAAAGCCTCAGCAAGTATCGAGACTCTCAGCAACCGATCAAGACCCTGTTTTAAAATAAAAATTAGGTAAAGGCTAATTTGGTGATGTGTCAATGTACGCCTCCACCATCTTGTACTCCATTAAGATGTATGACTGCAATGCACCAATAAAAAGTTTAAAAAATTTAAAAAATTAAAAATTAAATCAAAATTAAAAAATAGAGCTGAGAATGTAATTCAGAGGTAGGATGCCCCTAGGTTCAGTCCCTAGTTAAAAAAAACAAACAAACACAACACACATACACACAAACACACACACTCAAAAAGAGAATGCATCATAATTGATTTGATCCATTAGATATTCATTTACAAATGGGTCTTTTTATACAGAAATCTCAACCCACACAGGCCAATGGGTCTTCCAGTTTGCACTACTGGAAAGCCAGATATGTTAAAGACTCCTAATCTATTAAAGGAGTTGTAATTCTTTTCAAGTTTTAATTAACTAATTTTTTGTGTATGTAATTATTTTTACAAGAATTCTTAATCTTTATGGACTTAAAAATATTTATTCATACATTTGGAGACTTTGTCACATTAAGAAAGCCTTTTCCAATTCAAAACTTTAAAAATGCTTCATGATTTCTTTTCTGTTTTATATCTTATATGTAATGTCTATCGTTTATTTTGCTATAAAGCATGAAGTATGTGCCTCGTTTTACTGTTCTTTTCAGATGATAATTCATTTATTACAATGCATCTATAAACTAGTTCCTCACAGTGAATTGAAATGATACAATAAACTCAACATATGAGCCTCATTTTACCATTTATCAAAACTACTTCGTAATTTCTATCTCTCTATTTATTGTTCTCACATTCTATTTTTTACCTATTGGCAGTCTAATATTTTAAACTATTTTTAAGGATGCTTGTTATATAAAAATTTCACATATGTGTATATATATTTATATATGCATTCAAATGAACTTATTCATGTTTGTACTTATTTATGGTGTCTATAATACATTAGGCTTAGGGATAAAGATACCAAAATATAATTGCATTTTCTCTCTACATTTCCCAGAAAATGTTAAGGTAGATTGAAATATTAATAACATTTAGCAAGAAAATTGTTTTTAAAAAGCAAACTAATAAGCTTACCATTTTAGATTCATTTATCACAGGTTACCTCTCATTTCAGTTCAAACTTTCAAAGAACTAATATATAGAAAAAAGTATGTGGAAATAAATATTATTTTGTGAGAAATTTTCTTTGCAATTTAAAGTAGGATAGTGAGTATAACTAAGGAATAAAACATAGTATAAATAAATAAACTATCCCCTAAAATAAAAATATTCAGAAATATCTCCAAATGGCTAAATTTTTACATTTCTACTTTATATAAGTGAGGAATTAACACTGATGCATACATCAATAAATATTTCTTTAGGTAGTAAGATAAAAATCATCTAGGTATGTCACTTACTGATAAGAAGATATAATCTTTAAACTTTCTTTCCCCAAAACTACAAAAAGAAAACATTGCCAAATATAAAATATGATAAAGTTCAAAGAATCTATAATGCTTTTTGATGATTAAAAATGTAAAAGCATGAGAGATTCTCCCTTAGTAAAAGATTAACCTAGTTTTTGTAGAGTAGATAGTAAATTTGCTTTCAGATACTTTCTTGAATATTAACTAAATTTTCTTGAATGAATATTTAATTTGATTACCAGCATATAAAAATAATTTCTAATTTTCCAATAACTTTGGAAAATTCACCAGTCTTTATCTGCCCAGTTATATCTTATTTGTAGAATTATATTTTTAGTTAAACTTTGACTTCTTAAGTCATTTAATGAAATTAAAGAACAGAATATATCATCAGGCAAATGAATAAATCATACTGTTAAGGAGGGCATGGTGGCACATGCTTGTAATCTCAGCATTCAGGATGCTGAGATTGGAGGATGGCAGTTTGTGGACAGGCTCAGCTGTTTAACGAGGATCTTTGCAACTCAGTGAGACCCTGTTTCAAAAATAAAATAAATAAATAAATAAATAAATAAATAAATCATACTTTTGGAAAACAATACGTCCTCATTGAATTGTGGAGAAATTCAACATTTTACTTTTTTTGCATGGTCAATATTTAAATGCATAGTCATTAAAAAGTAGATTTTTTTTGTTTTTATTGATAAAACCACGATTTGACCTAATGAAGGATACATTGTCTTCACTTCCAGTGGAAAGTTGCATACATTGCAGTCATCCAATAGTTATGAACTCAACAAAAATTAAGATGCAGGGTATATAGTTTACATCCTCTTCACTATGAATTAGAGTTAGAACTTTGTACCTGGAGCTGGCCTCGAATCTGAAATCCTCCTGTCTCATCCTCCCCAGCACTGGGATTATAAGTGTGCCCCACCATGCCCAGCTAGCAAAATAACTCTAAGGCAGGTTAGTTCCTGGCCCCAACAGAAGTCATGAGCCAACCACAAATGCAGACACTTCTGAGAGGTGAACATTCTGCTCCATTATGTCAATTAACAGCTTCTCCAGAGATAGAAAATATTTATCTACAAAATCTGAAGTCCAACTACTCTAGACCTAAGAATTCTTTCCTTCTTGGGAGACTCAGATGAGGCTGCATCCAACCATTTGTTCACATGGTGATCAGGAGCCTCTGATGGCCACAAGCCGGATGCCTAAGCCAAACTCTTCTCTAGTTTACATCTAGGAGCGAGCACCCCAAGGAAACAGAGCAGGTATTCATCCACGCTACCTGGGCTGCATACAGAGGATTGGAGACATAATTTATGGGGCCAGGTAGAAAATGAAAATACAGAGTCTTTTGGTCCAAAAGCAGGAAGAACAAATACCAGTAAATGTACTAAAGTATATAGCTCTAATGCAGAGGATGTACATTCACACACGTACCAAAGTCAATCACTGAGCCAAACATAAGAAGGAGGGAGGAGGAAGGGGTTGGGGTGGGAACTGGGGAAGGGCTAAATGAGTGATGTGTGCATGTATGCCTCCACCGTCTTGTACTCTATTAAAAATGTATGACTACAATGTTCCAATAAAATAAATAAAAAGTAAAAAAAAAAATAAAAGAATTTGAACTTTGTGAAAATGTTGTTCTTGAGCTTATTCTAGACGCCATATTGTGAAATAGACTTTGTTAAAGCATTCGTGATTTTTATCTTTGATTAGAATCTACAAATTTAGTTATCTTGTTGATAACTTTCATGAATGGAAAGCCTCATAATTAAATGATATATATTAAGAGAGTTTGTAAGCCGGGCATCGTGGTGCACTCTTGTAATCCCTGTGCTTGGGAGGCTGAGACAGGAGGATTGTGCAGGTTCAAAGTCAGTCTCAGCTGGCTTAAGAGACCCTGTTTCCAAATAAAATATAAAATAGGTCTGAGAGTATAGCCTGGAGTTAGAAGGACCCTGGGTTCCATTCCCAGAACCACCAATAAATAAATAAATAAATAAATAAACAAACAAATAAATAAAAAGAGAGTTTATATGTGTTTTCTCTTCTCTTTCTCTCTCTGTATTGGGGATTGAACTCAGGATCTCATGCATGGTAACCAAACATTTACCAGTGAGCTACATCCACTACCCTCCTTTTTATATATTTTCTTGCTGACATGAAAAAGTACATGTGAACAATTTATAAGGGAATATCTGCACAGAAACCTATACACTATTTTTATAAGGACATAAATATCTCTATCTATATATATACATATATAGGTATATGTATGTATATATAATCTGAAGATTATTATTATTATATGCAGCACTAATATTTTAAATAAATGTTCCATATCTCATACCATTATTTAGTGACAATAGATTTTTTATTTTTTATTTATTTTTTGGTGCATTGTAATCCTACATCTTAATGGGATACAAGATGGTGGAGGCATACATGCATATATTACCCAATTAGCCCATACCCAATTCCTGCCCCATTCCCCTTTCCTTCTCATGATTTGGCTTAGGGATCGATATTGATAGGTTTGTTAAAGTACATCATCTGCATTAGAGAATTTCCCTCTTCTTTCCTCCCATCCCCTCAGTTAAGTCACCTTATTTGCTCATTTATAGTATCTCCTTCTTAGTCTAGAGTTCCTCCTATGACCCATTTTCTTCCTAGCTTCTGCATATTAGGGAGAACATCTGGTTTCTTATTTCTATGACTGACTAATCTCATTTAGTATAATGTTCTCCAATTCTATCCATTTTCCCTTAAACGAAGCAATTGTGTTTTTCTTCATGGCTGAGTAAAATTCCATTGTGTCCATATCCCACAGTTTTGTAATCCAGTCATCTGTTAATGGACAGGCAATACCCATTAAATTACCATGGTCATTCCTCACAGATGTAAACAAATATGTCCTTAAATTCATTTGGAATAACAACAAAAAAGCCCCAGAATATCCAAAGTAGTTTTTAGCAACAAAAACCATGCAGGAAGAATCATAATACCTGACTTTAAATTATACTAGAAAGCCATAGTAATAAAAACAGCATAATACTGGCACAAAAACAGATTCATAGACCAATATAGCAGAATGGAAGACTCAGAAACAAATCTGCACACTTAACAGCCAACTGATTTTTGACAAAAGGGCCAAAATCCTATACTTGAGAAAAGATAGCCTGTTCAACAAATGGTGTTGGCAAAACTGATTAATCATATGCAGATTTTCTTTATTTTAAAGTAGACTATATTCCTTTCCCTGTAAGAGAACTCATCTGAGCAGTTAAATCAGACAAAGGACATTTGACAGCTTGGAAGATTCTTTTAGGAAGATCCCAAAACATTTCTACATTCTTGGAAGATGTTGCCAAAAATAAGACAATTGTTTAAAATTCAAGAACTTAATATGAATTTGTTAAGCCAGTTGAAGCCTATAAATAATTATTTACAAAATAAAAAGAGGAGTGGTATTTGTATATAACACTCAATTTTTAAAATTCTAATTTAGTCATCTAAATGTTTGGCCTGAATTAATTATACTCAGATAATTAATATGTACAGTTCTACCCCCAAAATAATTAGTTCCTACGTTTCACTTAAGTGATATACTTTTAGTCAAGATTTTAACACTATTACAAGTCATTTAAATTATGAAAAAAATTAGTACATTTAGTCCACTTGAAACAACATAAGAAAGTAGATGAAAGATTTAAAAAAAATTTTGCATAATTAATTGCTTTAAATGAAGCAAATTCTAAATGTCTGGAAACATTTTTGTTTCTGTTTTAAATTAGTATATATAGAAGACTTTAGCAATAGGAAAAAATAAAATATTTTAGAAAAATATAGATCACTGAGGAATAATTGCAAATGGCATTGCTCATCAATGAGAATTACTCTGTAGGGCTTTCTATCTGAGGTAAGGAAAGTATGTGAATTGGTGGGGTCAAGATAGAAAGTTGCATCCACAATTTTAGGCACACCTATTGCAGGTTTAAATACTTTCAGTGTAGTGGGCCTTCATTTTGGATTACATGTCATAGTAGAGTATTGATTTAAAATTACTCAGGCTCAGATTCATATCAGGATGGTTGACTATGAGTATAGAGGAACCATAGTAGTTAGCATTTTTTTAGATGATGATCATGAAATCTTTCTACCTACATTTGATCGCATGGTTTTTATAAGCACAAGACATATGAATTCACTCTAGTCCTCCAGTCACACAGGAGCTTCTCTATCTTGAAACGTACCCCAAGTGGTCACACAAGGACAGTCATTGTGCATATCCTGTGTGTGTCTGTGTTAGTTGACTTTCTAGCATTGTGACAAACTACCTGAGATAATCAACTTAAAATATAAAGCTTATTTGGACTCAGGGTTTCAGAGTTTCTAGTTCATAGTTGGTTGTACTATGCTTTTGGGCGTGGGGTGAGGCAGTACATCATGGCAGGAGTGTGTGGTAGATCAAAGCTGCTCACCTCATAGTGGCCAGGATAAAAATAAAAAGTAAAGGAAGCCAGGCATGATTACGCTTGTAATCCCAGTATTTAAGAGGTTGAGACAGGAGGATTGTAGGTTTGTGGCCAGCCTCAGCTACTTAGTGAGGCCCTCTACAACTTAGTGAGACCTGTTTCAAAATAAAGAATAAAAAAGCATAGGGCTGGGGTGTAGTATGGAGGTAGAATGCCCCTGGTTTCATCCCCATTTACACACACACACACACACACACACACACACACACACACACACACAGAGTAAAGGGTTCAAGTATCATCTTCAAGGCCATACCACTAATAACCTACCTACCTTTCACTACTAGGCTCCATCATCATAAGAGTACCACAGGCTGGCTACGTGTGGGATTTGGGGGACAGTCAAGATCCAAAATATTAGGCATGTCAAAACACATAGACACATGTTTAATGAATGAATAAACTAAAAATAGACAATTTAGAACATTAACCAACTGAATAAGAGTAGTTTTCAAGCAGTAGAATTAAAATACTATTAGCTAACATATATACAGAGCTTATATGTCCCTCTTACTTCTCTAAGAACTTCCTATAAGTTTCATTTAATCTATTTATATAATGAAGAATGAGCTATTAGTATGGTTATTTCACTAAAGAGGAAACAGAAGTACTGTACTAATTAAAAGAGCACACCCGGCCGGACATGGTGGTGCACGCTTGTAATCCCCGCACTTGGGAGGTGGAGACAGGAGGATCACACAGGTTCAAAGCCGGCGGCACTGGCTTAAGAGACCCTGTTTCCAAATTAAAAAGTATAAAAAAATAGGTCTGGGAGTGTAGCCCAGAGGTAGAAGGGTTTCCAGGAACCCCAGTACCACCAAAAAAAAAAAAAAAAAAAAAAAAACACACCCTTTGTAAGTGGAAAGGTCAAGTGAAACATCCAGGCAGTTTTAGTTGGTGAAGCCTATAGTCCTCACTACAATGCTCCAATTTATTTTATGAAAGTTCTTAAATAAAATTTTGATTTTTAATACTGCAAAAATCATTAATATAAAGAATAGATATGACATATTTGTAAAATATATCAATGAATTTAATATTCCATTTCACATTGTCATTATAAAACTATATTTAAATGAAATAATCTTCAAAAATAATAACAAGGTTGCCTAAAGTCTACTTCTTAAATAATCTGAGCTGTTTTTTCTGCTTGGTCACTGCCAGAAATCTCTATTTCAAGACATGAAAATACATTGAAAGGGCACAGAGGTGAAATCTTTTCAGAGTAGATATGTTTTATGTCCACTTTCTTATAAGATATCAAAAAAATATATGATATACACTTATGCATACCTTGCCCTGATAAAACCTAGTGGATTGCCACACTCCTGTCTGACCCTTTTGGAATGGCAGAGCACGTAGGCTATATGTCCAATTGGACAACGCATTTGAAGTAATGTTCTTTAACTCTTAGATTCTTCAGAGCTCAGTTGGGCTCAGTCTCCACACCTGTTCCTATCAACTTCAGTTGATTCAGATCTTTCAATTTCAGATTACCTCAATTCTTGAATTTTCTGACCTCATCAACACAAAGAGAGATGACCTTCTCAGAATCAAATTCAAAGTCATCTAAGTCTCTCTTTCTTTTGGTATTTCTAGGGAATTATGGCAAATTCAAGGCTCCAATGACCACAGACTCCCATTTTACCTCTGAATGATTATTGGACCTTGACCTCAATAAACAAAGTAGCCATCACATGTGTGTTCATATGGGTCAATAAAATTGCTCTTACGCTTCATTAGAGCTAATTTAATTCTATGTAATCACAACTACACATATTAGTCATAGAAAAATTTAACCTCAGAGTATAGTAGTCAACTATGTGATATGTTATATATAATTTATGTGTTTGAAAAACAACTAATGTCCTCCTCCCATGCACTATTTTGCCTCTTGGCACATTTCTTAAGGTTTATCAATGGTTTGTTTCTTTTTTACACATTTTTCTGGTCAAACTTTATTTTATAAATCAAATACTAGGACACAAAAACCATGTAAGACTACACACACATATATGTAACATATACATATTTGTAATATATATACACATAAGCTGAAATGGGTTGCAAATGGTAATAGTTATTAGAAATGGGGTATGATATAGAGATATAGAGGGAAGTGTGTGAGGAGCTGTGTGTGAGATGTGGCGGGAAGAACATGAGGGCTGTGTGTATACATTTTTGTATCACATCGAACCCCACTATGGTCTATAATTTTGATTCACTAATAAAATTGAAAAATAATTTTTAGAAGAGGGGAAAGAAGAAATAAGGTAATAAAAAAGTACATTTTAAGTATGCTGGAATTTTTTCAGGCCTCAATTCTGAATTTAACAATAGCCCAATGTTTGTAGAAAGAATAGAAAGATAGTAAAGACAGTTTATTAGGACCTGGCTTCTTCTGCATGAAAAGCTTTTGGCATTTACCACTCATGCTCTCTGGATACTTAGAAAGCATGTACTGCACTCTCATACTTGGGGAGGGGAGTGATATATAAATGAAATGGGTCGAAGTAAGGAAAACATTCATTGTTTTCACAAATTTTCAGAATCCATGTCAATGTATGAAATTGTTTGATTTATAAATATGAAGTTATTTCATTAAAAACACTATAGAGGCAAAACCAAAATAGTATAATGCACAAAAATCATTGTGCTAGATGTAAATCTGCTGAATGTGTTTACTTCTGGGTTGTCAGCTTGTGACTTCTGACTGAAGTTTGAAAATCATCTTTGGGAAATCGGGGAAGGAAAGATCCAATCTGAATGTAGCCTCGTGTAGCCCTGTAAGAGAATTTGTAAAATGAGACAGAGTGTGTACTCAGAACATTACCTAAGTAAGAAAGACAAACTAAATTGTAAAGCAATGAGGTTTATAGCAGGAGGAAGGAAAATTCATTCATGTGCCATCACAGAGGCATGCACACTTTTTATGAGTAGGTAGAAGACGAAATCAGGCACTCAGAAAGAGTATATGTAAGCCAGGTGCAGTGGTACATGCCTGTGAACCCAGTACTTAGGAAGCTGAGAAAAGAGGATCACAGATTAGAGGCCAGCCTCATCAATTTAGTGAGGCCTTCAGCAACTCAGTGAGACCCTATTTCAAAATAAAAAATAAGATGGGGTTGGCAGTATAGCTCACATGTAGAACACCCCTGATTTCAACCCCCAGCACCTCAATCAATCAGTCAATCAATCAATAGCAATTGTAAAGAAACAAGCAACAATAAAATATAGAAGGATGAAGCATTACATTTACTCTTACCATTTTAAATAAGTATTTTATTAGAAAAGTCCTAACTACCTAGAAAAGATGACATATACACACACACAAAAAAAAAACCCAAGACTTTCATATGTATTGCACAGCAAACTTAGGTATTAATTACAATTTTACATTAAATTATGGGTTTTATTTGTCCCAACTCAACTCAGCTGTAGTTATAATTTATGTTCTGGTTAGGAGTTTAATTCCTGAGCTTTCTAAGCCTAATTTTTTAATTAGTTAGTGTAAATAACAGAAATAATTTAGCTTCTGTGCTTGCTTTGAGACACAGATAAATTAAATGTAATGTTACATTTTAAAACCATTTTGTGAATAATAAGTGTTGATTATCCACTGGTGATTTTATTCTTAGAGAACATAGCAGGGGCCATATGAGAAATGTAAATATAGCTATTGACCTACTGTGTTGGTAACAAAAGATTAGTCTTCTCTCTAGGAGGTTGGGATTAGCCTGGCTGAAAATTTTTGTTGCATACTAAATGAGACCATACATTGTATTGCTGTCATGGAATGTTTTCCTTGGTTGCTGTGTGAGTAAAACAAATTGAATGTAGGTTCAATGACTATCATTCAGGCACCTTCTTTCAAAAGTAATTAGGATCTTACTCACTTAAAACCAAATAATTACATTTAATGTAATTTTAAAAGAGCCCCCAAGCATTGTTCTTTGGTAAATGCATAAGGAGTGGAACAAATTGACTTTTGTGATCACTGAAGTTTAGAAAAACTATGGGTAGAGGAAAGAATAATGAAATAAAAGTCGTCTTGAGTGATAAAGATAAAATATATTTTTTTCCATGCAGCTCTTAAGGAATTTTTGTCCAGTGAAGGTGGTGACTGCAGCCAGGTATGGTGGCATGTGTCTGTAAATAGGAGGATCGTAGGTTCAATACCAGCCTCAGCAAGTATCAAGACTCTCAGCAGTGTAGCAAGACTCTGTTTCCAAATAAAAATACAATAGGGCTTCAGGTGTAGTTTAGAGGTAGAATGCGTCTGGGTTTGACCCCCAGTACCGAAAAAAAAAAAGAAAAAACACTTGGATTAACTTAAAATGCTTAATTATTTTAAACGCACTCTGCCAAATTCTAAAATATAATAATAAATTTACATAAAATTATTTTTAATGATCACTGTAACCCAAACTTGTTTATTTAAATTCATTTATCTTCATCGGGCGTGGTGGCCCACGCTTGTAATCCCCGCGCTTGGGAGGCGGAGACAGGAGGATCGCGCAGGTTCGAAGCCAGCCGCACTGGTTTAAGAGACCCTGTTTCCAAATAAAAAAAAAATATATGTAAAATAGGTCTGGGAGTGTAGCCCAGAGGTAGAAGGGTTTCCAGGAACCCCAGTACCACCATAAATAAATAAATAAATAAACAAATAAATAAATAAATAATTTTATGTTCTACTAAATTAAATATTCCTTCTATTTTATGGATGTTAATTTTTACAGATGCTCAAATAGGCAAATGGAAGTATTCCTTCTTTTATGTAGGTGTATGAAGCACATTGCCGTACGTGGAAATAGCCTTTAAAGTTTAAACACATAGAATATTGTTTTGCTCTTTTAAAACATGGCCTTGTAATGATCCACTTTAGCTGAATATATTTCAAACAGTAAATCTGTCATGCATCACACATTGGACAAAATCGTGATATGTGTCGTCTTGACAGCTTTCCTTTCTTTCCCAAAGGAGTCTCTAATGGGGTCACTCTCTTGTTCCTGAATTTTTTCAATTTCAGTTTTTTGATGGGATGCACATGGTAACTTTTTTTTTATGGTTTGGCCCATTAAACTGTATTTTGCTTGTAAGAGTTGCCTTTCACTTTTCAATAATTCTTAACCGATTTATTGAGGTGTAAACACATTAAAGTTTACTGCTTGATGTTTTCACACACACCCACGTGTGTGTATGTGTATTGGGTTGATCTGTTCCTCAATAAGATATGTCAAAGTCCTCGTTACAAGACCATATTTAGACACAGAACCCTTGTTTGGGGCTAGATTCCTTGTAGATGTCATTAGTTTAAATGAAGTTCTACTTGAGTGGAACTGGCCCATAATACATTATGACTGGTAGGCATATAAGAAACAGGAAATTGTGGAAAGGGACAAATGCAGAAGCAGGTGGCTAAGAGAAGAGGATACAGAGATTGACAAGATGCTACCACAGGCCAAGAGACTCCTGGAGTTACCAACACTGGAAGAGGTAGGGCCTTGCCAACATGGGGGCCTTGCCAAGACATAGACTTTGGAGTTTTAGCTTTCATAATTATGAGTCATACGTTTCTACTATTTTACGATGACAAACTTGTGGTAAAGCAGCCCTAGAAAACTAATACACTTTACAATAGTGAAGCCATCTGAAAATGAAAACATTAAACATATCTCTTACTTCAAAAAGTTTCCCAGTGCTTTTTCTATCTACAGTTCCTCAATTCTTACCCCATCCAAAGAAACCACTGAACCAATTTATTATCACTCTATTTTAATTTGCATTTTATAGAATTAAAAACAATACTTAAATTTATACAAATTCTAAAATTATACAAAACTACATATTTTTACTTTTTACAAAGAGTTAATAATATATTCTTCCAAAATATTTATTTTAATATTTATTTATATCGTTCATACTTTAGAACAATGTTTATTTGTTGATTCTTTATATTACTGAGTTGTATTCACTTGCATGGATATACCACAAATTGTTTATACCTTCACTTGTAGGTATATATTTAATTTTATAGCTTTTGGCTACCACAAATATAACTGCTACATATGCACATATACATGTACAAATATTTGTGTGGAGATATACTTTGACTAAGAAATAGTCTGACTTGATACAGATTTTAAGATAAGTAATATTTTAAGGATCTTACCATCATCATTGTATCTTTTGTCCTATTTAGAAACTTCACCATTTTAGAACATCAAATATAGTACATCATATTTCTGTATCCTTATTTGTAATGATACACTTCCAATTCTGAAATCCATGCTCACAATTATATCAGCATCTATATATCAATGCACTGTAGTTTAAAACATATCTCTTGGCAGTTGATCCTTGGCAAATACTCAAGCTTCGTCACCGTTGAACTGCTTCTCTCTCTAATCCCCCAATTTAGGTGAGTCCTTTGAAATTAATAGATACCTGTATGGATGATATATTCTGTATATTATTATTGTTAAAGAAGTTCTGTTTTACAAAAGACAACTCTTTTACCATTAATCTGTTTTGTCCAATTCTTTGATCGGGATGAGGACTTTTCTATCCCTAAATAGGTCTGAAAGTAGTATGCCTATCTATGTGTTTTCCATGAAACGAAAATTTCTAAAAATCAATTTTAACCTATATATCCTATATACTATTATTCAAAATTTTTGCTGAATGCCAAATGAATCTATTATTTCATCTATTACTATAGTCATATAATTAATGCATCCGGGTCGCGGTACCCTGGGCCCTGGGCCAAACTGCGCGTAGCATGCCAGACCCCTGGAGAAACCGGGCCCAGTAAGAAGCTGGGTTCTGGGCGGGGGTTGCGCGCGGGGCACGCCAGATGGGGCCCGGGTCGAGGGACTCTGGGCCCTGGCCGAACTGCGAGTAGCACGCCAGACCCCTGGAGAAACCAGGCCCAGAACAGAAAAAGATAAAGAAAAATATCGGAGAGGAGGTAAGAAAGCCGTTATGGATGCCAGGACACTGGAGATGCAGACAAAACTTATCTAAATGCAATGGAACTTATGGAAAAATTCGCCGTGAAAGAGGACTGCTATTTCTCTATATTGTTAAGAATCTCAGACATCACCTGTAAGGAGAGAGTTTAGCGGAGACCAAAGAGAAATGCGGTGTTGAAAGAGTTCTCCGCGATGGTGGTGGAGACTTGTATTCAGGAGAAGCAGAAACCGGATCTTACCAACTTTATTTTTTTGGAGAAATTACACCAAATGTCGAATACTACCATCACGCATGCTTAGGAACACTGGACAACATTCAGAGTGGAAAAAGAGCCTGGGAAGGATTTGAAACGTTGGAGGCAGTGGCAATGCCAGTGGCCAATACTCGGGGGAGGCAGAGATCTGATACATTACACCTGGAACCTTTGAAATAATAACCACAGAGACAGTGATCGGAACCTGCTGAGGGGTTAGGCGGGCGCCGGGGCCAGTGGCCGACATCGGAGCTTGATGTGAGGCAAGGCCACTACTGAGGCCGCTGTGGCCAGGATTGGAACCTGCAGAGGGGTTAGACCGATGCTGGGGCCAGCGAGGCCGCCATTGGAGCCTGCCATGAGGCAAGGCTTGTGCTAGGGCCTCCGAGGTCGGGTCAGGAACTTGCTGAGGGATTAGGCCGGTGCTGGGGCCAGTGAGGCTGGCATCGGAGCCTGCCGTGAGGCATGACCAGTGCTGGGGCCTCCGAGGCCAGGATAAGAGCTTGCCGAGGGGTTAGGCCGGTGCTGGGGCCAGCGAGGCCGGCATCGGAGCCTGCCTTGAGGCAAGGCCGGTACTGGGGCCTCGAGGCCAGGATAAGAGCCTGCCGAGGGGTTAGGCCGGTGCTGGGGCCATCGAGGCCGGCATCGAAGCCTGCCTTGAAGCAAGTTCACTACTGCGGCCTCCAAGGCCGGGACCGAGGCCAGCTTAGGGGTTAGACCGGTGCAGGGGCCAGCGAGACCAGAACTGGGGCCTTCCATGAGGCAAGGCCGCTGCTTGAGCCAGCGAGGTCTGGATCAGTCCACTGAGTAGCCAGGCCACTACTGGGACCATCAAGAGTGGGATCAGTACTTGCAACGCAGCATGCACAGTGAAATATCGCAGAAAATATAAATCAGACGCTTCTCTTAATCAGCAATAACTAGGAGGAAAGGGGCAACAGGAAGAGGTTGAGCTATAGAAAGGGCCCTATAGTGAAGCAACTAATGTGACCAATCAGAGGGTATGTAATGCTCGAGGACGGAGCCTCTTTAAAACGCAGGAGGTACGTAAACAAATGTATCAAAGTAAATTACCAAAGAAGCGTGGGATGGAGGGGGGAGAGGGAATGGGATGGGGGCTGGAGGAGGGCTAATTGGATGATGTGTGCTTGTATATCCTCTCAAGTCTTGTACTCCAATGTGATTGATATATGACTACAATGCACCAATTTAAAAAATAAATTAATAAAAAAATAAATAATTAATGCAGTATGTAATGACCTAAGGCAATGTGTTATTTTTAATGTTTTAAAGGTGCACTATAGCCTCACATTATAATGTAGCTCAGAGTGATAGAGAAATACATACACACAGCCCTTGGTGAGTTTATCCCCAGCTCTGGCAAGGTATTACGAATGTCTTTTTCTATCATAGAAGAATTTGAAGCCAGAACCCTAGGATAAATATTTTTTGACATTTGTTCCACTTTAATTATATGTAGCACATATCTAGTCAATAGAAATGATTTTAGAACATTATAGTATTACATTTTGGGGGGCTCAATCAATCCACTGACATTGTTAAAATGTGACTAGTAGTTTTTCAAGATAATTTTTAGGAAGTGTTTATTATGATCTGATACACTTGCATTTTTAAACCAGAGGATAAATATTTAATTTGAGAAATGTGATAACACTTTTAGTCAAAGTTACATTCATGACCCTTTTAATGACATCTTACATATAATGAGGTTGGCTCTGTTATTACAGTTAGGAAGTGCTCACCTTGCGGGGTGTTTGGATGCTCTGCATGTCACTAATATCCTGCGATGGTGTAAATGACTTTGTTCATCTTCTCTTCAGTTGCAGCACTCCTGAGTATGCTAACCAAGTCTGTATAATTTTAATATTCATGGGAAGAACAAAAGTTTGGGAAGAAAAATAAATAAATATACTTGGGAGGGAAAGACTATCCAAAATGTAGGTATATGAGAGAGGCCTATCATTCTCAACATAAGCATTTTATAATTATCTCCAATTCCTGCCTGGTTTACATCTATTAATGCTGAATATTTTCACTAATAGAATTATTCAGATGGACATTGTAAGATTCTTACTTGGGATATATTTAGTGAGTACTATATCTATTATTCTCTTAGCATAATCTCAGATTCTATAAGTAGTATAAAAAGTGTATAATGAGTCGTTTTCATAGAGATCTCAATTTTCTTTTCTGCAAGGAAAAATTAGAGATGTCTATATTTGACTAAAGATGTATTTGGAATCTTTGTGTTTAAAACATTTTTTTATTGGTTGATTGTAGTCGTATAGCCCTTTAAATCTTTAAAATCCCATAACAGGATTATGTACTTGGTATCAAAATTATTTATTTATTATTTATTTATTTTTATTTATTTATCTATTATTTATTCTGTACTGAGGACTGAACCCAGGAGCAATTCTCTTTCTAAGCTACACTCCCAATCCTTTTAATATTTTTAAATTTTAAAAAAGGGTATCAGCTATGTTGCTGAGGGTCTCGTTAAATTGCTGAAGTTGGTCTCAAACCAGGATGCTCCTGTCTCAGCCTCCCCAGGGTGTGATTCCAGGCATCTACCTCCATAATGGGTCTAAATCTCATCTCACTTTTCTAAATATTTCTAAATTGGTGAAGCTAGATAGTTTTATTACTATTTGAGGACTTCATGGTCTTCTAGTTTTAGGTTAAATTAAGAATTATATTACTACTGGAAAAGAAAACAGTCCTCCCCAAATCAGAAATTGTCTTCTATTTCTTGTGTGTTATTTTGTCTCTCCACTGGGATAAAATATTTCTGATGACAGTGATATTTTAACTCTTGTCTGTTACACCAGTATTTGGCAGTGTGAAGTCAAGAACAGGTCATTCACTTGCTTGGTGATAAACTTATTGTTTGATATGCTGGTTGATATTGTCTCACTATTAACTATTATCAATCTATCTGTTCATTTATACATCCTAGATTTTCTATCCCATCGTATAGATACAACTAAGCTTCTGTAGTAATTATTAAATTTGTTTTTTTATTCATTAAATACTTTGAACAAAATGAGGGTTCTAGATAGTAGGGGCTCATTATTATAGCTAATTAGATAAATACTCTAGTTTCTATTCACAGTGGACAAGTAGTTGAAATAAATTATAAAATATATAAGTTTCTAGTTCTAAGCTGATAACATCTTCATTAATAGCAATAAAGCCTGAAGGATTTATTCAACCTGAAAGTAATTGACTCATCCCAGAAAAAAGCTTGTTTGTAGGGTTTAAATGTCTATTCTCATATTCAGTGATTTATACTTCACTTAATTATTCAGATAAAGACAATTTCAATTTCCTTTTTTGTTGTTGTTTTTGTTGTGGTTCTAGGAATGGAACTCAGGGACATTTTACCACTGAGCTCTACCCCAGCCCTATTTTTTATTTTTTATTTTGAAACATGGTCTCACTAAGTTGTTGAGGCCTCACTAAGTAACTGAGGCTGCCCAAAAACCATAATCCTCCTGTCTTAGCCTCCCAAGTACTGGGATTACAAGCTTACGCCACCACACCCAGCTTCAATTTCCTTTTGAGAAAGCTCTAAAGGCTCTTTAAAATAAACAAGTTTACACTAATACAATATGTTATGGTGAGGACTTCATGGTAGTTTTAATAAAACTCCATTATTGATAAAGACTAAAATGGTAGGCTTATGTTCCTAACAAGAAAGATTTTCAGAGCAGGAGATGAAACTAAGTTCTTTATATGTAATAATGGAATTATAGTGTGCTAAAGAACACCTGGAATCTAAGATGGGATACAATCCTGCTTCTCCACTACTACTGCTATAATACTAGCATAGACCCTGGTGGGCGCAGCTTAAAAACAAGTCTCTTCTTTTTTTTTTTTTTTTTGCCTCTAGTCTTCTGTTCAAATTCACTTTTTGAGTAAGTCCTTTCTATAAGCTCAAATCTAACAATATCAGTCTTCTGATATGTAATTTTAATGGGTCTGAATTGTCTTCAAAATTGACTCCAGTTTCTCTCACGTTATGTGTGAGAGAGAAGCTCACATACCCTCTTCTGCAACTGTAAGCACAAGAGGAAAAAGGAAGCTCTAACTTGGAATCGAGTTGTGAATTTGAGTTTATGGGGCTAGACATTAACTGAAGGGACTGACTTGGAAAATCAGAAAGTCTCAGCTCACCAAATAAACAGAAAGAATAGAGATGCACACTGCAGGACTGTGCTACACTGCCATTACTTGTGAGGTTGGTTCAGTACATGGCGCATTTCTAAACGTGCTACTCCTTCTACACTTGGTGTGGATGGGGTTTATTTGCTTCAGCGCTCTCTCTTCTTTAGAACGTCTTATCTCTTCTGCCTTGCTTAATTTCTCTTTATCCTGTAGCACAGAGCTCACTCATCATCTCACTAAGCAATCCCTGATATGTCAAGTCTTGGTTTGTATTCTGCATCTTTGTTCATGTCCAGTCCTTTGATTTACACTGGCCATCATCCTTACAATATTGGATTCGGGGCTTGTGTTCTGGTCTGATTATACCAGCGCAGACAAATGTCTTAAACTCAGGGAAAGTGTCTCATTCATCTTTGTATTCTTCAGAGCTGAGAATTGGGCCTGAAATGTTAAGTGATCAATAAATGAAATGAATGAAATGATGCTGTCTAGAAGGAGAGACAAATGGAATTGTCAACAACAATAATAGAGAAGTGGTCATGATTATTTTCCAGGGTGGATGAGGAACTCCATCTTGGAAAGTTCATATTGAAGCAGCAATAGAGATTTTTATAGAGCTTCCTAAGGACATAAAGAACACAAATTGTTGAAATAGCACAGAAAATGCAGTTAGGATAATATTCTTGGAATGTTTTGAACTGCAACCTCTTTATATATTAGAATCTGCACTGGGCAATCTGAAGTTACAAAGGACAAAATATGGCTCTCCATGTTTCACGATAACTTTATATCTATAAACCACCTTTGGGGAATAATCAACTTCTGAGATGATAACATTTTATTACTGAAATACAGAGAAAACAAGGACCTACACTACACAAATAGAAAATAGAATGATTTGGATATAGACAATTCAAGGATGGAGATCAATTCAGCCTCTTGTATAAAGAAAGATATCCTGACACTGTATCTTGAGAAAATTATATACATATTAGTAGCATGTTTCTATTTTCTTTTAAAAGATATCCCCTGATATAAGATGGAGCTTTAATGGCATTATGGATTTAAGGGCATCCCTTTGTATTTACAGGTCCCACACCCACAGATCTAACAAACTTTGAATCAAAAATATACATTTTTAAAACTTAGCAAACATGAACAAAATCTTTTCTCATTATTCCTAAACCATACTCTATGACAACTGTCTGCATGAAATGTGTGTTGTGTTGAGTATTATACACATGTTAGAGATGCTTTAGACAGGAGGATGTGTGTGGGTTATGCAGAAGCACGGCACCATTTTATGTAAAATCCTTGAGTGTCCACTGAGTTTATTAGCTACATTGGTTCTGGAACCAATCCCCTATGGATACTGAGCGATGGCAGACTACATAAATATGTACTTATAGACTTCCTGGAAGATGGCGACCGAGAAAAGCGGGGCTTAAGAGTCCCGCTAACGACCAATCTCCATTACCACAAAAAGAGCGCCTTTCATAGCCAGAAAACACCATCACCAGAAAAACAAAAAAACCACCAGGCTCCAGAGAGAAAGCGGACTGAGAACAGAGCTCAGGGCCACAGAGGAGACACACGCGCCCGAGGACACGGCAGCAGCGCCATACTGCCGGCGGCAGCCGCGAACACAGCGGACGGCTACAGCAAGCCGAGGTGAGCCGATGCGGAACAGCCAAGCGGGATCTTTCGGCGCAGACAGCATTTAAAGATCCCAGTGGCTGAGCTCAGCACACGCTGCAGGGATTCAGAGTGGAAATCAAAACCAGAGAAGAAAAAATACGCCAGCCTCATGGCCGAGGGCGTGGCAGAGGCGCCATATTGCCACCGGCGGCGGCAGCAGCAGTGAATTCACCGAGTCCAGTACAGCTACATCTACGTACTCAAGAACAGTGAGTCATATTGCGGGCCACAGAGGAGAAATCCCAGTATTGTGCCTTCTGGGACTTGACCCAGTGAGGGAGTGGTGGTGGCAGAGATATCACACCATAGGAGAGCGTGCAACCTGGCACCCCCCATAGTTTAAAGCAGCCTCTATCGACTCCCTGGGTCGGAGACTCTGTGATACAACCCAGTAAAGGAGTAGTAGGGTCTGAGATACTACATACTCGAGATCCAGAGCACCTTAAGTGAAGTCATAGTGACCCAAGGGAAGAACCCAGAGAAGGCACAAACTTCCGAAATCATGGGAAAGAGGAATAATACTGGAGCAATGAATGCCCACAACCCCACAACATCAGAACCTGATAAAACAGAAAATCAGAGATTTCTAGAAGATCAAATCAGGAAAATAACTGTAGAAATAATAGAGGTGCTTCGAAAAGAACTCAGAGAGAGCCAAAAAGAGATAAAGGATGCAATTAATGAAGTAAAGGCCTCAATTCAAAGCATAAACAACCGATTAGACCACATGGAGAACAGAATCTCGCTCTTAGAAGATGAGCAATCCAAAAATGAATGCATAGTTTCTAATCTAGAAAAAAATATCCAACAGCAGGAATCTGACATTGAAGAAATATGGGCCCATCTTAAGAGAGCTAACCTAAGAATAATTGGAATAGAGGAGGGAAAAGAAAGTGATACCAAAGGGATCAACAATCTCTTCAAGGAAGTAATAGCAGAAAATTTTCCAAATATAGAGCAAGAGGTTGATACACAGATCCAGGAAACTTATAGAACTCCCTTTAGACAGGATCCGAGAAGAGGATCCCCACGCCATATAATTGTCAAAATGACCAATGTGGAAGCCAAGCAGAGAATCTTAAAGGCAACAAAAACAAAGGGCCAAGTGACATTCAGAGGCAAACCAATTAGAATCACTCCAGACTTCCCAAACCAAGTCATGAGAGCCAGAAGGGCTTGGAGTAACATATTCCAAACTCTGAAAGAAAACAACTTCCAGCCAAAAATTTCCTATCCAGCAAAACTTTCTATCAAATTAGATGGAGAAATAAGAAGCTTCCATGACAAACAGAAACTGAAGGAATTTATGTCTTCAAGACCAGCGCTAGAGAAAATACTCAAAGAGATTAACTACAAAGAAGAAATAGGTAACACTCACCAGAACCAGAGAAACAAGAGTTTCCATCCAACAGACAACTAAGATTGGTTATCTGTGGAGATTCATTATTTATGTTAGTCTTTTACCTATCTCTAAATGGTATTGTTTGCCTTTATTGTTGTTAATTTTTAGGATTTCTAGTTGGAATATTAATATACCTTCAGATATAGCATTTGGAAATATTTTATCCAATTCTATTAGTAACTTTTAACTCTGTTTACATTGTCTTTGGATATACAATATTTTCTTTTATTTTTTAGGGAGTTTGTATATTCTTCTGTTGCCTGTGCCATTGAAATCATATCCAAGAAATCACTGCCAATTTCAATGTTGTGAGGTTTTATGACCCAGATTTTCTCCTAAAAGTTTATAGTCTTAAGATTTATATTTAGGTCTTTTATCTAGTTTGAGTTAATACTTGTATGTGGGATTAGGTAAGGGTCCAATTTTATTCTTTTCCATATAATTATTATTTTTCAACAATATTTAGTTAAAAGATTATTATTTCCACCACCAAATCTTTGTGGAAACCTTGTCAAAAATAACTTGACAATATAGGGAAGAAGTTAGCTCTAGGCTTGTATTTAACTCCAATGGTCTATATATCTGCCTTTAGAACAGTACTACACTGTTTCAATTATTGTAGCTTTATATGGTTTGAAATCAGAAAATATACATCTTCTAGCTTTGTTTTTGCTTCGAGATTGTTTTGGGTATCTAGAGTCCATATTCCATATCAGGATAGATTTTTTTCTGAAAAATAAATATATGATAGTTTCACCTAAAAAAAAGAAAAAAATATTCTCTGGTAAGAAAGAAAGCAAAAAGAAATATTGAAATGTTATCTTTAAGTCATCAAAAGCTTGGTATCAGACAAATGAAACTGTTATGTGAGATTATCATTTTTAATTTTGGATAAATTGCTATAATACTAGATGTCAACCACTAAGCCAAGCATGGGAGGGAGGGATGGGGAGAGAATGGGGTGGGGATCGGGTGGGGGCTGACTGGGCGATGTGTGCATGTATGTCTACAAAAGTTTGTATCCCACTATGATGTATGAATACAGTGCACCAATAAAATAAAATTAAAAAAAAATATGTACTTATATTTGAGCATTAACATATATTTATTTATAAATGATTAATTATTTTTATTTTATTAGGGTATACTTTATTTACTTCCTTTGACCTTTATGAGACTATTTAAAATTCTAAGAGCTTCTTTCAATGAAAAGTTTCAAGTTTATACCTTAACAGAAATAAAGAAAAAATAAAGCATCTTTGAGACTGACTATAATAACCATTATATGGCTACTAGAAGGGAAATGGAATAAAGAAATACCTTATAGAATTAACAGGGCTTTACTAGTGTTTCATGTTGTATGAAAGCCACTCAGCTAGAAAGAAAATTGAATGGCTTAACTAACATAAAAATTCCAGCAAACTAAAGTAAAAAAAAATAATAGAATCCAGTTTACAAGAGCCGGTTTGAGTCTTGAGTTTATCTCTTGAGCCATTGTCTATGCCACCGTATTTTTACAATGACATTTTCCATGTTCATTGCTCACTCACTGGGTCTTTGTCTCCTCTCCAAATGGTTTATGGCCACAGGAGTTAACAGCTATGAAATTGCAGGAGGCGCCTTAATAAGTACTGCCACTCACAGAGGGAAGCAGCTGCATACATCTGTACACATTTATATAACATCTAGCTTAAAACAAGTTGCTACATTGGATTATCTTGAGATTCTTCTTTAAAAAATGGAAGTATTCTTATCTTGGTGGGCAAAGGGTGGATTTTACTTCTTAAGTGAAAACAAGTGTTTTTCTGAAGCCTTTTATTTGTGGAATTACTGAAAGGGTTAAAATACACTCATTTGTGTACATGCCCATTTCCTTGGTCTTGACCAAAGAAGGGATTATGAAACAACTTAATGGAAAAAAAAATGTATAGATGAGAACATGTGGCTTAGGTATGCATATATATGAACACAACACAAACACACACATATATACACACATATATTTGCATATTTAATTTCCTTAGTTGAAATCTTTTTCTGATTCTAAAACCAAACCTACCCTAGAAATGAATTCTTCATTTTATAAATTAAGATAAAACACTCCTTGAAAATTATCTTTTTTATCTACATTTTATAAATTAAGATAAAACACTCCTTGAAAATTATATCTTTTCTATCTTTTCTAATGAAAGAAGAATTCTTAAAAGTAAAAATTAAGAGGTAAAAATGAGAAAAATAACCCGTTCTTGTGAACCTTTATTTTTTTCTTCTTTTTTGCTTAATTCTTAAGGTTACACTTTATTTAAATATTCACCAAACTAGAAAATATTAGTTTCTGGATTTCTGCTGAGCACATAAATAAGTTCTAGGACACTATTTGAGAAAATTATGCAAACAAATTATTCTGATATAAAATAAAATCAAGATTCAGCCATGAGCAATTGCATTTTATTTTAGTGAATGTTAGGATAATGACATATATGAGTTAAGCCACGAGCATCTAAGGGTTTTAAAATGTGTGGTTGAGGGATTTTCCAGCTGCCACTTATCCTGCCAGCTGCTCCAGCGATTGGGTCTGTTCCACAGCTCAGGACTGGAGAGGCTCTGGCTCTGCAGAGGAGCCTTCCTCTGCATTCTGATGTCTTCCCACGTCTGCTGCATCTATGGCATGATAGCCAGAGGATGTCTGCCCGTCTAACACTTTGGCTTCAGTTTCAAAATACTAATGACAGTAACATCAGGAATAGCTACTTTCAGATACATAAATTTAGTGCTAATTTCTTCTCCTTTGTGTTATGAATATTAAGATAAAATTGTATCACAGCTATCAAATTTACAAGATTAAAAAATTAAGGACCAAAACAATACTTAGTATAAAAGAATCAAATAACCATGGACTTCAGGAGCATTTCCAAAAGTCACCACAAAATACTGATCTCATGAACTTAAAGGTGATGCTGTGTATATGATGATACGTATGCATAATAAAAGCTACAAGCCAGATGTGATGGTCCATGTCTGTAATCCAAATACATGGGAGGCTGAAATAGAAGAATTGAAGATTGGAGGCCAGCCTCCACAACCTTGTGAAGCCCTCTAAAACTTGGTGGCACCTTGTTTCAAAATAAAAAGTAAAAAATATAGGGCTGGGGTGGATGTATGCACACTGCCTCTGAGCTCAATCCTCAGTACCACAATAAAAATTAAAAAATTAAAAATAAATAAATAACTAAATAAATAAGTGCATCAATATCTCCACCATGAATGCTTGTATTACAAATAACCTTTTCAGCGAATGTGTGCACAGGGGATATTTGTGAACTCATAACACTTGTCAAGAGAAAATTAATTCCCACTTGAACTAAGCTAATGTGAATGTCAAAAATGCCCTTTGGAAATTTAATCACAAAATAAAAGATCATGCCCAAGGAGTAAATTTACATATATAAAACCAATCTATAACGTGGCCCAACTATTGTTTTAATATAACCTATTTTAGTAAATAGCCTAGTTCTGTGAATGTGGCTTCATTATTTAGTTCCGATGTCCTCATGCAAATTACTGAGTTAGGTTTGAATAAGGCATATATTTAAAGTATTTTGAAAATAGTAAAGTGAATCTAGAATCCATTAGTTAGGATTATTAGCAATGTTTACATCACGCACATATGTATGTACTTAGATATGAATTAGTTACCTATGAAATTGTTATATTTTATTATTTATTAAAATATTTATAATGTTCTAATAAAAATTCAACTATTTGAATTGGTATTACCTCCCAATCTTCTTAAGTAATATTCAAATCAAAAGAAGAGAATAACCACAGTCTCTCTCTCCGGTAGTGAGAACACGTGAGAGATTTTACTCAGTGTTTTAAAAGTGACGGCTGCAAATCTTGAAAAGTGAGGAGAGGTTTTCACAGTCAGTAAGACAAATTGAAAGACATGGGTAGAGTTGTGGGATGTTTATATAAACATGATAAAGTTTTATTTTGAGGATCAAGCTGCTGACTTCCAATCATAATTTTTGTTTTAGAGTTCCAGAAAACCATGCCTAAGAATGGGTTTGCTTTTGTATATATTTATATTTGGACACAGATCAAGCAAACAAATATGAAAACCCAAATTTAAAAAAAAAAAAACGTTTTCCAGGATTGGCTAAGCTGTGAAATAAGATATAGTCTCATTTTAAGGGAGAGGAAATTTTTATTTTAAGTTGCCAAGACCTTTTTTTTAGAACTGCACTGCAGCAACGTTCTTATGGCAAGTAAAATCCATATGTTGTTTATATAAACAGACGGGGGCTCAGAAATGAGTTTCAGACTTAGCCCAACTTCAGAAGTTTCAAAAAGAAAATTCTAAGTTACTTATTTAAATTTTTTATACTTTATTGGCACAACTATAGTGAGATGGAGAGTGATAGGAGATTACATGCAAACAACACCTGGTGTGTTTTAAATTTTAAATTTAAGCTGGGCATGATGGCACCTGCTTGCAATCCCAGTACTTGGAAGCCTGAGGCAGAAGGATGTCAGGTTCACCACTAGCCTCAGCTAATTAGTGAGGCCCTTCACAACTTACTGAAACCTTGTTTCAAAATAAAGAATAAAAATAGAGCTGGAGGTGTTGCTCAGAGCACTATGCCCCTGGGTCCAATCCCCAGTACTACACACACAAATAAAATAAAATTTAATTAAAGATGAAATGCTTTGACACATTTCAAAAGAGTAAAGTTGACAAATAATACGTAAACTTAAAATTCAAAATATTCTAAATTTATGGGAGTATGAATATTATTGATTCATCTTGACTAATTTTGTAGCATGATAAATTAATACTATCAATTACGAGATTAATTCAATTTGTGAGTATAAATACTAGTCAATAACTTCATGATATTTTTTATTCCTCTTTTAAAACTATCCTTACCAAGTCCTATGCTTGGCAATGAAACTCAAATATCAATTTCTCTAAAAGACTTGATTTTTCTTTCCTAACAAAATGGTATGCATGGTTTATTCATACTTCTATTAAAACCTTTTCATTTGGCTTTAATTTATTGGTTATGTTTCGATTTCTCTGTGATTTCCTGGCATGCAAGACCATGCATTTTAGTGTCTTTTCATTCTCAACACAGAATATGGTATGTGGCATATAAGTAGTGGTAAAGAAGCCACAAGAGAATTAACGAGCAAAGCTGTAAGTGAATGCCCAGAAACACTTCCTTGTTGGCAGTACTAATTATAAGCTCAAGACCATTGCTTCATTCATTCACTTTTTCAACAACTGTTGATAGAGCACTTAGTTTAAATAAAATCGATGAAGCCCCAGCTATCCATCATCTATTCACTTAAAAAAAACCAATCACAAGAGTCCAAATGAGAGATAAAGGAAGCTAAACCTGATTGTGCACAGAGCTCCAGGCTAAAGCTCAGTAGTAAGGAAGGATTTGGCGTTACTGTGGGCTTAGAGAAAACCAGCTCTGGTGACCTTGTTTGCTTAAACTTTCTGGTTATCAGTCTCCTATTTTCAATCTAGAGGGATTGCCTTAGTGATCTTTAAACTCCTTGTATATCCAGCATTTTATTATTAGGAGTGATATTTACATTGTTCAGGCACAAGCTTTGCAGGATCCTCATTACATGCTGCATCGAGGCATAGGCACAAAATCATAAAGGACATAAGCAAAATGTCCTACAGTTATGCTGGATGCAAAATACCACAGAAGTGGTATTACCAGGTGTGGTCATGGTGGTGCTGGTGGGGCATGTGGGAGAGAGAAAAAATGGGAGGAAGTGTGAATGCTCCAGGGAATTATTCTTTAAAAAAGTGACACTAAATCTCGATTTTTAAGGATGAATTTGGCAGAGGCACTGCAGGGGGTGTAATGAGGTGAGTCATTCCAAATGTCAGAAACAGCATGTGCAAAGAATAGGGTTTCAAAGCAGTGGGGACCGAGAGGAAATTGGAAGTAGTTTGAGTTTTGTCGGAGAATTAATTTGTGTGACAAGTTGGAGATTGGAGTTATAGGTAAGAGACAGTACTAAAAACCTTGATCCCATGCCTGAGGGTGTAGGTCTTATTCTACATGCAGAAGTGACCTATGCGGGAGGTTGAGCAGAGGAGGAACATGACAGATGTTTGTTTAGAAATGTCGTGATGGTTGCTGTGTAATGTCTAGGTTAAAAGAATAAAACTAGAGACTTCAGGTCTTTTAGAGGAAAGCCAAATGAGATTCCTGTAAGAGAAGGCAGATGAGAGTTGGAGCAGTCGCAGTGAAACCCAGAGGATCTTGTGTTGAGAGACATGTTAGGAAGAAGAATCCATCAATAAGGTTCAGTAATTGAGTAGAATTGGAAATCAGGGAAGATTTATGGGGCAGAGCAGATGTTTTAGGGTTGTGTAAGTGAGAAGAGAGGGTTTTGTTAACTGAGATGGACAACACAGAAGCATAAACATGTTTGTGAGGCAGGATGCATGGCTTGAGGTATATTGAATTTGAGGTACTTTTGGAACATTCTGGAGGGAATACCCCACTGAATTTAGAATAACATCCATAAACTTTATTCAACTCACCTTAGAAGCCTTTCATCATCAACCATCAGCCTCCATTTCCTACTATTCTTTAATCTCTTCAGGCCACACAGCACCTCTTCTGAGTGCCTTGAACCTGTACACTATTCTGCCCCTGACTTTTGTGCTCACTGTTTGAAATATGTCTCCCTAAACATCTGTGGAGCTGGCTTATGTTTATAAGATTTCTGCTTATTACAGCTCAGAATAGCATGTTCTCAAAGTCACCTTCAAAGCCTACCTAGTGTCACTCATTCCCTCTGATATCACCTGTTTTGTTTTCTGCAAAGTTTATGTGACTGCTTAAAATAGTTTTGGCCGTTACTTGAAGAAGGCATAGGACCAACAATCCAAAATATAAGCATGGTAAAAACTTCCTCAACAAGACCCCGAAGTCATAAGAAATTAAAATAGGATTAATATGTGGGGTTGCATTAAATTGAAGAACTTCTGTACAGCAAAGGCAACTCATGAACTTCAAAAGAGAGCTGACAGAATGATAAAAGATATTTGTAAGTTACTCCTCTGATAGAGGACTAATATTTATTTATTTTTATTGGTGCACTGTAATCATATAACGCACTGGAGTACAATACGTGAGAGGATATACAAGCACACATCATCCAATTAGCCCTCATCCAGCCCCCATCCCATTCCCTCCCCCTCCCTTGATCCCATGCTTGTTTGGTGATTAACTTTGATACATTTGTTTTTGTACCTCCTGCGTTTTAAAGAGGCTCCATCCTCCCCTATTCCATACCCTCTGATTGGTCACCTTAGTTGCTTCACTATAGGGCCCTTTCTATAGCTCGACCTCTTCCTGTTGCCCCTTTCCAACTAGTTATTGCTGATTAGAGGAAGCATCTGGTTTTTATTTTCTGTGATATTTCTCTGTGCATGCCACGTTGCAAGTACCGATCCCACTCTTGACGGCCCCAATAGTGGCCTGGCTACCCAGTGGACTGATTCAAACCTTGTTGGCTCAAGCAGCGGCCTTGCCTGTTGGGAGGCCCCGATTCTGGTCTCGCTGGCTCCGACACCGGCGTAACCCCTCAGCTGGCTCTGATCCTGGCCTTGGTGGCCCCAGCACCAGCCTAACCTCAAGGCAGGTTCCGATCCTGGCCACTGGCCCCGGCACCGGCCTAACCTCTCGGCAGGCTCTTATCCCAGCCGCGGAGGCCCCAGCATCGGCCTTGCCTCATGGCAGGCTCCGATCTCGACCTTGCTGGCCCAGGCATCGGCCTATCCCCTTGGCAGGCTCCAATCCCAGCCTCAGAGGCCCTAGTAATGGCCTTGTCTCACAGCAGGCTCTGATACCGGCTGTTGGCCCCGGCATCGGCCTAACCCCTCAGCAGGCTCCGATCCCGGCCTCGGAGGCCTGGGCACTGGCCTTGCCTCGCGGCAGGCTCCAATGCTGACCGCTGGCCCCAGCATTGGCCTAACCCCTCGGCAAGCTCTGATCCTGGCCTCAGAAGCCCCAGTAGCGGCCTTGCCTCCTGGCAGGCTCTGATGCTGGCCGTTGGCCCCGTCATCAGCCTAACCCCTTGGCAGGCTCTGATCCTGGCCTCGGAGGCCCGAGAACCAGCTTTGCCTCATGGCAGGCTCTGATCCCAGCCACACTGGCCCCAGCACCGGTCTAACCTCCTCAGCAGGCTCGGATCCCGGCCTCGGAAGCCCCAGTACCAGCCTTGCCTCCTGGCAGGCTCCAGTGCTGGCCGTTGGCCCCGGCATCGGCCTAACCCCTCGGCAGGCTCCCATCCAGGCCTCGGAGGCCCCAGCACCGGCCTTGCCTCAAGGCAGGCTCCAATGCTGGCCTCACTGGCCCCAGCACCGGCCTAACCCCTCAGCAGGCTCTGATCCCAGCCACAGAGGCCCCAGCACCGGCCTTGCCTCACGGCAGGTTCCAATCCCGGCCATGCTGGCCCCAGCACCAGCCTAACCCGACGGCAGGCTCCGATCCTGTCCTTGGAGGCTCCAGCACCGACCTTGCCTCAAGGTAGGCTCCAATCCCAGCTTTGCTGTGTCTGTCGCCGGCCTCACCCCTCAACAGGCTCCAATCCAAGCACCCTCTTCGCCCAACCATTTGTCCTACATTCTCGAGGGTGCGTGGTGGTAGCATTCTGCCTCTGGGGTTATTACTTCAAAGGTTCCAGGTGTAATGCATCAGATCTCTGCCTCCCCTGAGTATTGGCCACTGCCATTGCCACGGCCTCCACCATTTCAAATCTTTCCCAAGCTCTTTTTCCACTCTGAATGTTGTCCAGTCTTCCTAAGCATGCGCGAGAGTAACATTTGACCTTTGGTGTAATTTCTCCAAAAAAATAAGGTTGGTAGGATCCGATTTCTGCTTCCTGAATACAAGTCTCCAACGCCATCGTGGAGACTGCTTTCAACACCGCCTTTCTCCTTGGTGTCCACTAAACTCTCTCCTTACAGGTGATGTTCAAGATTCTTAACAATATAGAGAAACGGCAGTCCTCCTTCACGGGGAATTTTTCCATAAGTTCCAGTTAATTTGGATAAGTTTTGTCTGCATCTCCAGCATCCTGACATCCGCCATGGCCTTCTTAACCCCTCTCCGATATTTTTCTTTTTTCTTTACTTTTTAATAAGAGAAGACAGTATGTGTGGTTTGAGGAGGCAGTGGGATCAGGCACTCAGTAGCACTGTGACCCGGCCCGGTTTCCCCATGGGTCCAGTATGCTCTGTACTACTCCGCCTGGGGCCCAGAGTCCTGCGACCCGGGCCTCAGCTGTTCTGGGGTCGGCGTGCCCCACCAACCCCTGCCCGGGACCCAAGGTCTTACTGGGCCTGGTTTCTCCAGGGGTCTGGCGTGCTACACGTGGTCCGGCCCGAGGCCCAGAGTCCCGCGTCATGTCCCATGCGACCCATGCCCAGGACCCAGGGTCTTACTGGGCCCGGTTTCTCTAGGGGTCTGGCATTCAATGCTCGATCTGGCCCAGGGCCCAGGGTCCCGCGACCCGGGCCCCAGCTATTCCGGGCTTGGCGTGCCCCGCCGACCCCTGCCCGGGACCCAGGGTCCTATTTGTAACTTTAAAATAGAGTCCTGCTAAATTGATGAGAGTCTTGCTAGGTAGCTGAGGTTTGCCTCAAACCTAGAATCCTGTCTCTGCCTCCCAAGTATTGGGATTACAGGTATGTACCACTACATATGGCTACCAAGAAGCTATTTCATTTTATTTATTTATTTATTTTATTATTATTATTTTTTTATTTTTTATTTTTGGTGGTACTATGGATGCTGGAAACCCTTCTACCTCCAGGCTACACTCCCAGACCTATTTTATATTTTTATTTGGAAACAGGGTCTCTTAAGTCAGCATGGCTGGCTTTGTTTTTTGGGTTTTTTTTTTTTTTTTTTTTTTTTTTTTGTTGTTGGTACTGGGGTTCCTGGAAGCCCTCCTTCCTCTGGGCTACACTCCCAGACCTATTTTATATTTTTGAAACAGGGTCTCTTACGCCAGCACGGCTGGCTTCGAACCTGCGCGATCCTCCTGTCTCTGCCTCCCAAGCGCGGGGATTACAAGCGTGCGCCACCACGCCCGGCTGCATGGCTGGCTTTGAACCTCTGCAATCCTCCTGTCTTCGCCGCCCAAGTGCGGGGATTACAAGCCTGTGCCACCACTCCCGGCCAATAAGCTATTTTAAAAGAGAGCATTCACTCCAAAGAAAACATTCAGAAGAGAAGAAAATCTGCATATACTATGAGTGGAAATCTTAATATATAGAATATAGTATGCAGATTCCTCAAAACATTAAAGTTAGAGCTACCTTATGATTCAGCAGTTGTACTCTGGATATATATATATATATATATATATATATATATATATATATATAATGAAATTATCATAAAAAGTGATATCTGTACTCTAATGTTCATCACAGCAATATTCATTATAGCCTATAGATATCATTAGCCAAAGTGTTATGGATGAAAGGATAAAGAAAATGAAGTCAGCCTTAAAAAAGAATTAAATCCTGTCATTTGCAAAGCCATGAGCAAATGTGAAGGACATTATTCCAAATGTAATAAGTCAGATGCAGGCAGAGAAATACTACATAATCTCACTTATATAGGGAACCTGAAAAAGTTGAACTCCTGGAAATAGAGAGTAACTTGGTGGTTATTAGGAGAAAGAGTAAGGAGTAAATTGAAAAATACTGGTCAAAAGGCACAAAGTTCAGTACCTGGAGATATATCATACTGTATAACAACTGTGGTGAACACACATGAGCATCATTCTATATTCTTTGAGTACTTGTTTCTTTATTTTTTCCTTTTTAATGGCAGCCTCTGAAATAATCAGAATTTGTCCAAGTAGTAAAGCCCTATCTATATTAATTATTACATGGCTTGAATCAAATGTGATGAATGTAAATGTTCATGGTATAGGAATTTGGTAACATTTAAGGAATTATCTATCATCTATCTTTATATTCAAGTACATACATATATGTATATATGTGCATATTAATGTGTATGTGTGAAAATTATTCTCTAAAACTAAAATATCAGAAGAAAACTACTTTTGTATGAAATATAACAATGAACATGGTAGTCAGATATAAATCATAAGACTTGTATTCAGAGTCTAGTATATATAATTTATAGCATTTATTATAGGTTGAAAGTGTAAAAGAACTCATTAATATATACATTTATTCATAAAATTTCTTTTTTTAAAATTTTTTATTGGTGCATTATATTCAAACATCATATTGGGTAAAAAATTTGTGTGTAAAAACATGTACATATTGCTGATTTAACCCCTACCCAATTCCCACCCCATTCCCTCCCCGTCCCTACTTCCCTTGCTTGGCTTAGTGATTGACTTCGATATGTTTAAGCATATTGTGTGTTTTAGAGATTTTCCTCTTCCCCCCTCCTTTCTCCTCCTTTAGGTTGTCTTGTTTGCTCCTCTATAGGATTTCCTTTTTCAAGAGTTCTTCCTATGACCCATTTCTCCCTAACTCTCACATATTAGGGAAAGCATCTGCTTTCTTATTTTTTGTGACTGACTAATCTCACTTAGCATAATGTCCTCCAGTTCTGTCCATTTCCCTGAAAATGATGTAATTGAGTTTTTTTTTGATGGCTGAGTAAAATTCCATTGTGTACATATCCCACAGTTTTGTAATCCATTCATCTGTTGATGGACATCTTGGCTGGTTCCATAGTTTGGCTATGGTGAATTGTGCAGCTATGAGCATACACACACATGTATGTTTGGTGGCTTGGCTTTCTATCTTTTGGATATATACTCAGAAGTGGTATTCCTGGATCAAATGGTAGATTTGTTCCCATTCTTCTGAGGATTCTCCATACTGTCTTCCAAAGTGGTTGCACTAATTTGCAGTCCCACCAACAATGTCTTAGAGTTCCCACTTCTCCACATCCTCGCCAGCATCTGTTGTTGTTTGTATTTTGAATGATTGCCATTCTAGTTGGAGTTAGGTGAAATCTCAGGGTAGTTTTGATTTGTATCTCTCTGATTGCCAGTGATGTTGAGCATTTTTCCATGCATTTATTGGCCATTTGAATTTCTTCTTTTGTGAAGTGTCTAGTTTGTTTTCCCATTTTGTTATTGGATGCTTTGTTTTCTTAGTGTTGAGTTTCTTGAGTTCTCTATATATTCTGGATATTAGTCCTCTATTGGTGGTGTAGGTGGCAAAAGTCTTCTCCCATTCTGTTGTCTCTCGATTGAGGTTCCTGACAGTTTCCTTTGCTGAACAGAAGCTCTTCAGTTTCATGTAATCCCATATATTGATTCTCCTTTTAATTTGTTGTGCCTTTGGGGTCTTGTGGAGAAAGTGTTTATCTCTACCTATGTGTTGCAGTGTTGGACCTATGCCCTCTTCAAGGAGCTTCAATGTCTCTGGTTTGATTTCCAAGTCTTTGATCCATCTTGAGTTGACTTTTGAACAGGGCGAAAAAGTGGGATTAATTTCCAATTTTCTGCATATGGTTAACCAGTTTTGCCAACACCATTTGTTGAAGAGGCTATCTTTTTTCCAGTGTATGTTTTTGGCCTCTTTGTCAAAAATCAATTGGCTGAAAGTGTGTGGACTTGTTTCTGGGTCTTCTATTCTGCCCCATTGGTCTATATATCTGTTCTTTTGCCAGTACCATGCTGTTTTTATTACAGTGGCTTGTAGTATAGTTTACAATCAGGTATTGTGATTCTTCCTGCGTGTTTTTTGTTGCTGAGAACTACCTTGGCTATTCTGGGCTTTTTGTTATTCCAGACAAATTTAAGGACTGATTTTTTTTTATGTCTGCAAGGAATGATCTTGGTAGTTTAATGGGCATTCCGTAAAATCTGTAGATCACTTTTGGAAGGATGGCCATTTTAATGATATTTGTTCTGCCAATCCATGAACATGGAAGATCCTTCTATCTTCTAAGATCTTCTTCAATTTCTTTTCTCAGTATTTTATAATTTTCTTTGTAGAGATCTTTTACCTCCTTGGTCAAGTTTATTCCTACGTATTTTATTTTTTTGTGGGAGATCCTGAGTGGAAGTGTTTTCTGAATTTCTTTTTCAGTGGATTTATGGTTGGTGTACAGGAAAGCTTCTGATTTTTTAAGATTGATTTTGTATCCAGATACTTTGCTGAATTTGTTGATCCATTCTATAAGCCTTTTGGTTGAGTTTGTTGGGTTTTCTAAATATAGTATCATGTCATCTGCAAATAGTGAAAGCTGGAGTTCTTCTTTTCCTATTTGTATTGATTTCCTTTTCTTGCCTTATTGCTCTGGCTAGAGTCTCTAGTACTATATTGAAGAGAAGTGGTGATAATGGACATCCTTGTCTTGTTCCAGTTTTTAGGGAGAAATCTTGAAGTTTTTCCCCACTTGTTGTTGGGAATCTTGATGTGGGCAGTGGGCTTATTGTAGATTGCCTTAATAATGTTGAGATATGTTCCTTCTATTCCAATTCTCTGCAGTGTTTTTATCATACATGAATATTGAATTTTATCAAATGCTTTTTCAGCGTCTATTGAAATGATCATGTGATTTTTGTCTTTAATTCTGTTTATATGATGAATTACATGGATTGATTTTCATATATTGAACCAACCTTGCATCCCTGGGATGAACCCTACCTGGTCATGGTGTATGATTTTCTTGATGTGGTTTTGAATGTGTGTTGCTAGTATTTTGTTTAATAGTTTTGCATCCAAGTTCATCAGAGATATAAGCCTGTAGTTTTCCTTCTTTGAATTGTCTTTATTTGGTTTGGATATTAGTGTTATATTGGCTTCATAGAATGTATTTGAGAGAGTCCCAGTTTTTTCTATTTTCTGAAATAGTTTGAGTAGTATTGGGGTTAGCTCTTCTATAAAGGTTTTATAGAATTCACTTGGGAAGCCATCTGGTCCTGGGATTTTCTTTGATGGTAATATCTTCATTGCTGTTTCATTCTCTTTGATTGTTATTGGTTGATTTAAGTGTTCTATATCTTCTTGACTCAATTTAGGAAGGTTGTATTTATCTAGGAAGTTGTCAATTTCCTCCAGATTTTCCATTTGTTGGAGTATAGTTTTTCAAAGTAGTTTCTGATAATCCTCTGGATTTCTACACTGTCAGTAGTAATGTCTCCTTTTTTATCTCTTATCTTCATAATTTGGGTTGATTCTCTCTCTTTTTTTAATTAGGTTGGCTAATGGTTTATCAATCTTGTTAATTTTTTCAAGAAACCAGCTTTTGTTTTTGTTGATTTCTGGTTTTTTTTATTCTCTATTTTGTTAATTTCTGCTCTAATTTTAATAATTTCCTGTCTTCTGCTGTCTTTGGGGTTCAATTGTTCCTGCTTTTCAAGGGCATTGAGGTGTGTTGTTAGGTTATTTATTTGAAGATTTTCTGTTTTTCTTATGTGAGCATACAGTGCTATAAATTTTCCTCTTAATACTGCCTTCAAAGTGTCCCAGAGATTTTGATATGTTGTATCTTTATTTTCATTTGTTTCTAGAAATTTTTTGATTTCACCTCTTACATCTTTTATGACCCATTCTTCATTCAGAAATGTGGTGTACAGTCTCCACGTTTATGTTGTTTCTCTGGGTCTTCTTATAGTTCATTTCTAGTTTCATTCCATTATGGTCTGAAATGACACAGGGAAGTATGTAACATTTTTTAAATTTGCTAGTACTCATTTTGTGTCCCAGGATGCGATCTATTTTGGAGAAGGTTCTGTGAGCAGCTGAAAAAAATCTAAAGTCTGCTGTATTTGGGTGAAATATTCTATGTGTCCAACAGGTTCTTTTGGTTAATGGTGTTCTTTAGTTTTGAGGCATCTTTACTGACCCTTTGTCTGGAAGATCAGTCTAGTATTGTGAGAGGTGTGTTGAAGTCTCCCAGTATTATTATGTTGGGATTTATGTGACTTCATGTAACAAAGAGTTTGATTTATGAAAGTAGCTGCCCCTATGTTTGGGGCATAGATGTTGATTATTGTTATTTCCTCTTGCTGGACTATTCCTTTTACCAGTAAAATGTGACCTTCTTTGTCTCTTCTAATAAGTTTGGGTTTGAAGTCTAACTTGTCTGATATTATAGTTGCTACTCCTGCTTGTCTTCAAGTACCATTAGCATGGATAAACTTGCTCCAGCCCTTTACCTTGAGTTTGTTCCTATCTTTACTTGTAAGGTGTGTTTCTTGTAAGCAGCAGATGGATGGATTCTGGCTTTTAATCCATTTTGCCACTTTATGTCTTTTTATTGGGGAGTTGAGGCTGATTACATTCAGTGTGATTATAGAGAGATAATTTTTAATTCCTAACATGTTAAGATCTTATTTCTGTTTGAGATACTGTTTATTCTTCTTTTCTTAGTTGTCTGCTGGATGGGAATTCTTGTTTCTTTGGTTCTGGCGTGTAGTACCTATTTCTTGTTTGCAGTTAATCTCCTTGAGTATTTTCTCTAGCGCTGGTTTTGAGGACATAAATTCCTTCAGTTGCTGTTTGTCATGGAAGCTTCTTATTTCCCCATCTAATTTGATGGATAGTTTTGCTGGGTAGGAAATTTTTGGCTGGAAGTTGTTTTCTTTCAGAGTTTGTAATATGTTATTCCACACCCTTCTGGCTTTCATGACTTGGTTTGGGAAGTCTGGAGTGATTTTAATTGGTTTGCCTCTGAATTTCACGTGTCCTTTTGTTTTTGTTTCCTTTAAGATTCTCTCCTTGGCTTCCACATTGGTCATACTGACAATTATGTGGCATGAGGATCCTCTTCTCTGATCCTGTCTAAAGGGAGTTCTATAATTTTCCTGGACCTGTGTATCAACCTCCTGGTCTATGTTTGGAAAATTTTCTGCTATTACTTCCTTGAAAAGATTATTGATCCCTTTGGTTTCACCTTCTTTTCCCTCCTCTATTCCAATTATTCTTAGGTTAGCTCTCTTAAAATGGGCCCATATTTCTTCAATGTCAGATTCCTGCTGGCTGATTTTATTTCTAAATTAGAAATAAAGTGTTCATTTTTGGAGTGATCATATTCTAGAAGCGATTTTCTATTCTCCATGTGGTCTAACCTCTTGTTTATACTTTGAATTGAGGTCTTTATTTCAATGATTGCATCCTTTATCTCTTTTTGACTCTCTCTGAATTCTTTTCGAAAGTCATTTATTATTTCTACAGTTATTTTCCTTATTTGATCTTCTAGAGATCTCTGAATTTCTTTGTTACCAGGTTCTGATGTTGTGGGGTTGTGGGTATTCATTGCACCATTGTTATTTCTATTTCCCATGATTTCGGAAGTTTGTGCCTTCTCTGGGTTCTTCCCTGGGTCACTACGACTTTACTTAAGGTGCTATGGATCTCAAGTTTGTGGTATCTCAGTCACCACTACTCCTTTACTTGGTTGTATCGCAAAGTCTCAGACCCAGGGAGTTAATCGAGGCTGGTTTAGACCATGGGGGGGGTGCCAGGTTGGGCGTTCTCCCGCAGGGAGTTGTGACTATGGCGTGATATCTTGCCACCGCCACTCCCCTGCTGGGTTGGACTGTAAAAATCTCTGACTCAGGGAGACTATCTGCGCAAGTCCCTGGGAGTGCAGTACTGGGATTTCTCCTCTAGGGGCCTCAATTTGACTCACAGTTGTTGAGTGCGCTGATGGAGCTGTAGTGGACTTGGTGAATTCGCTGCTGTCGCCGCTGGCAATATGGCACTGCTGCCATGCCCTCGGCCATGAGACTGGCATATTTCTTCTCTGGTTTTGAGCTCCACTCTGAGTCCTTGCAGGATGTGGTGAGCACAGCCCTTGGGAGCTTTAGACGCTCCTTGCGCTGAAAAAACTGCTGACTGCCGCCCAGCTGTTCAGCAGCTGCTCACCTCGGCTCACTGTCCTCCCCTCCTCTCTGGAGCCTGGTGGTTGGTTGAGTGTGTTGGTCTGGAGCTGTCCGGTGAATTCGCTGCTGCCGCCAGCAGTAAGGCGCTGCTTTTGCGTCCTCGGCCGTGAGGCTGGCATATCTCCTCTCTGGATTTGAGCTCTGTTCTATGTCTCCCTCCTCTCTGGAGCCTGGTGCTGTGAGGGAAGATGGAGCCTGCACTGCTTCATGCCACAGCTCTGGCCACAGCACTCTGGACTGGTTTCTTTCTGGTGTCTAGTTTTTCCAGCCCTCTTTTTCTCTGTCCCTTGTATTTACAGTTTGTATTTCTTTGCTGATGGTGTTTTCTGGCTCTGAAAGACACTGGTTTTGTGGTAATATAGATCGATTGTCAGCGGGACTCATAAGCGCTGCTTTTCTCTGTCGCCATCTTCCCAGAAGTAAGCTATAAAATTTCTTAGAGTAATTTTATACTATAAAATTACCTAGGGATGGAAAAAGCCAAGTAAATGTATTCTAGTTATATCATAAATTAGATGTTAATAAATAAAAGGTAATTTAAAATAATGACACCATATAGCAGTACTACACTGTTTCAATTAATGTAGCTTTATAAGGTTTGAAATCAGAAAATGTACATCTTCTAGCTTTGTTCTTTTTCGAGATTATTTTGGGTATTTAGAGTTCATATTTCATATTAGGATAGATTTTTTTTCTCAAAAAAAGTAAGATAGTTTCACCTTAAAAAAAAGAAAAAAAATCCTCTGGTAAGAAAGAAGGTAAAAAGAAATATTGAAATATTATCTCTAAGTGATCAAAAGTTTGATATCAGACAAATGAATCTGTTATGTGAGATTATCATTGTTAATTTTGGATAAATTACTATAATATTAGATGTCAACCACTAAGTCAAGCATGGGAAGGAGGGAGCGGGAGGGAGTGGTGTGGAGGTAGGGGCTAAATGAGCGATATGTGCATGTATGTCTACACAAGTTTTTTTTATCCCATTATGATATATGAATATAGTGTACCAATAAAAAAATAAAAAATAATGAAATAATGACACATATTTATAAGAAATTTTAAGCCAGGCATGGTGGTGCACGCTTGTAATCCCAGCTTTCAAGAGGCTGAGACTGGAGGATCACGGTTCATTGACAGCCTCAGCTACTTAGTGAGGCCCTCTGCAACTCAGTGAGACCTGGTTTCAAAATAAAGAATAAAAAATATAGGGCAGGGGGTGTAGCTCGGAGGTCGAATGCCCCTGGGTTTCACCCTCAGACCCGCAAAAAAAAAAAAAAAAAAAAAGAAATTTTACTCTGCTTTTCAGAATATTTGCTCCATATTCCAACTATTTTCCTGGTAGACTGTGTAGACTGTATTTCTAAGGCTATAATTCTATCACATGGGCAGATTATACCAAAACAAATAGCAAGGGTTACAACCTTCTCTCTAACCTTTGCTGTTTACACCAAAGGCCCAAAGCTTTGGAAAACGTAAATTGTCTTAGCTTGTTCCCTGACAAGACAAGAACATACATAGAAGAATTATTTTTTGTAAACCTAAATCTTTTTTTTTTCCCCATAAGCACATTTCAAGTGTTAAAGACAGTTAATTATCAGCTATTCTTTGGAGTCCTGGAAAAACAAGTTAGTACTCAGTAAAGTGAACATGAAATCTATGCTATTGCTCTTTTTATTGGTGAATTAATTTACACATTCATGTAAGAGAGATGATAATAGCATTTTCTTCAGAAGACAGAATAGAGGTTGGCATTTTCTCAACTCAGTCAAAAAATTGATAGATAAATTTCTTACCTTCGCCTGACTGATGAAAAATACTGATATTTCTAAGAAACTGGCAAAAATAAAACCTTAAAAAGACAAGCGTAGCACCAGGTATAGAATTAACTTTCAAATGACACACTGGGCTATTAATTTTTAGTGACATGTACTAAGTTCATCAAAAATGTTCTCACAAAATCCATTTATGTGGAAATAAAGAAAATGTCAATAGTGTGCAAACTTCATAGCTGCAAATCAGTGTCTGACTGCAAAAGGTCCTTTTCCTACATATTTTATTAAAGACACAGGATTGCTGGTGGCTGTTGACGCTTCTTGGAATGAGGTGTGAAACTCCACAAAACAAAAGTCCTGAGGGGGTGGATATTGTGATTTCTGAAATTCAGCATTGTATTTTGCATGTTCTTGCTTTTTAAAAAGATAGATCTTACTTTGTAGACCAGTTTTGATATCACAACAAAGTTGAGCAGAGACACCAAGATTTCTCATATAACTCTAGACCCAGTATATGCATATTATCTACAGTCACCAGCAGATTGCAACATTTAATAAACTGACAAATCTACAGGGATGTTGAAACACTCATGAACATTCAGTAAAAATTGTACTTCAAACTTTGAATTTCAATTTTTTTTCTGGGCCAGTTATGAACGGGCAGCAACAACAAGCCACAGATCCCAGTCAGCCACTTGAGCATGGAATTAAAGAACCCATACTCAGCTGAGCGTGGTGGCACACACTTATAATCCCAGTCCTTAAGAAGCTGAGACCTGAGGATCATAGGTGTGAGAACAGTCTCAGCAACTTAATGAGGCTCTCAGCAACCTAGTGAGACCTGGTTTCACAACCAAAATTTCTATAAAGGACTGTGGTTATAGCCCAGAAAGAAAGTGCCTTGGCTTCAAACTCCAGTAACACACACACACACATGCATACACGCATGCACGCATGTGCGCACATGCACCAGAGAGAGAGGGAGGGAGGGAGGGAGAGAGAGAGAGAGAGAGAGAGAGAGAGAGAGAGAGAGAGGGAGAGAAAGGTCTGATACTCTACAGTGTATTGTGCTGATGAGCTAGAATGTCCAGAGTTTAAACGTATACAATGCATTTAAACTTGCTAATAACATTTTCAACCTACAATGGGTTTATCAAGTTGAAGAGCAACTCCATATTTGTGGGTCTATTTCTGAACTCTTGTTCTCTCCTATTGGTCTGTTTGTTTATTCTTTTACCAGTACCACACTATCTTGATTATTGTGGCTTTGTATAACAGTCTTGAAGTTGGATGTAATATCAGTCCTACAACTTTGTTATCCTCTCTCAGTATTGTGATGTTTATTATAGGTAGGGTTTTTTTTTTGCCTCTCCATACAGACTTTAAAATCAGTTTGTCAATACCCACAAAAACTCTTGGAATTCTTATTAAAATTGCATTAAATCTATATATCAAATTGAGAACTGAAAATATTGATTCTATCTGTGAATATAGAATGTCTTTCCATTTATTTAATTCTTTGACTTACTTCATCAGAGATTGCAGTTTTCCTCAAATAGATATTGTATATGTTTATTTGATTTATTCCCAAGCATTTCATTTTGAAGTGCTGCTACATCTATTCTAGTGGCCATTCATGTCAGGATAATGGCCCCAAATACCTTCCTGAGTTATTCTCCATTAATGGAGTTACTAATCAGTGGGCATAAAGTTTCAGTAATCAAGATGAATAAATGTTAGTGATTGTTTATACAGCATTGGACCTATAATCAGCTCTATCATAATGTAAAGTCAGAAATTTATTAAGAGAGTAAACATCATATTGAGTATTCTTACAGCAATAAATTATATGTGTTTTTAAAGTAGCTAATAAAGGCCTTTCCCTTAATGCTGTGGATACTAACTGCCAATCATTAAGATGAATAATTTTCCTCATAATTTAAGTCATGGTGAAGTGTCAAGAATGCTAGCATTTTTTTCTTCTGAGAAAGCAAATCAAAACATTGACTTGTATCCCCCAAATTAATCCCTATTAGTTGATTTTAGGTCCACGAAGTCACTGCCTGCACAGTCACTCCAGGGCATTGTCTGGACTTCTCCTTTTTGTGGTTGTCACTGGTGTGAGTTTCTTGATGGTGACTGGGACCATGCCCATTCTCTTACTGTCCCCTGCAGGCTGCATTGCCCAGACTTTTGGCAGTTGGCTTCAGTATGGTTTCCACTGGGGTAGAGCACTAGCAGAGTTGAAAAGAGGATGGATTCTCCCACATTCTCACTTGTCCACCCACCCCACCTCTTCCTCAAGAAAAGACAAAGATAGTGCCTATGTTTTTCTCTGGACCCCTCTGGAAAGATCCAAGGTGCTTTCAGTTTCTGCCGATGAACCTGTTCCTGTGTCCCCGATGCCTCTTCTGATACTGTGCCCTGGGAAGGCAGGCCTCACTGCTCTCCTGATCCTGCACGTCCTCACGGTGGCCTGGCTGGCTTTTCAGCTTATTCAACATCTCGTGGTCAATTCCCAGCACAAAATTGTCTTTGTTTGAAATACAGTAAGTAGTTTCTGGTTTTTTACTTTTTTTTCTATTTGGTTGGACAATGAGAGCGATATTCTGTAAGATGGTAGCATAGAACTTACACTGTATATATTTCTTCTGCTTTACTTTTATGCATTCAGATTTTAAATTGATTTAGTTTTTTATTTTAACAGATTCACATAATAAAAATTGTACACCTTTGTTCATGATTTAGACCGAAATTTACTAAATTTATACCTGGCATGGTAATTTGAGAATGAAATAATTACTATGTAAGAAAAAACATTTCTAAAAAGTACACAGTAGCCATGTATTTTTCTATCACACTGAATCCTATTAAGATGTATAAGTACAATGCACCAATATAAAATGTACACGGTATAATGTTGACAATTACTTCAAATATTCTTTGATATGGAAGAAAAGTTTAATTCATGAAAAATATTATGTAATAGATGGTTTACATATGTAGGTATGTGTGAATATATTCTTACAATAATAGAAAAGGGACCTTATGTCACAGAACTTACTATTATGAAGTTTGTAAAGGAGATACAAACCAAACCCAGGGCTACCTGAATTCAGTCTAGGTCACTTTTTTTTTTTTTTTTTGGTGATATTGAGGTTGGAACCCAAAGGCTTTCTACCTCCAGGCTATATTCCCATACCTATTTTATATTTTATTTGGAAACAGGGTCTCACTAAATTGTGAGAGCCTCACTAAGTGGCTAAGGCTGGCTTTGAACCTGTGCGATCCTCCTATCTCAGACTGCCAAACACAGGAATTACAAGCGTGCATCACCATGCCTGGCCATCTAGGTCACTTCCATTCTACAAATGTATTACTTCTTCAAAGAAAATAAAACAGCAATGACAGGATATGAATGTTCAATATGTGTGATATAGAAATTTGTCTTTTTTTCATTTTTTTGACTACATTAGGGAAACTCCTTGCAATATTTTAAGAATGTTTTCTTTTCTTCAAGAAAAAATATATAGTTATAGAGCAAAACATTTGTTTCTATTAATGATTTGAGCAGTATATTTAATAAGTTTTAAAGATGAAATATGAAAATAAAAGAAGAAACAGATGGCGCATTTGGGAGCAGGACAAGTTAGGGATCAAACCACATGAAATGGAAGAAAAGAGTGGGAAAATTTATTGGTTTCAGCAGCAGCCTCGGAACTGAGGACAAGTGAGCTCCCAGGTGAGATGCGCTGGTGGTCAGTCAAGTCTAGAGACCAGATCTAGGGCAACTCACAGCAGAAAAAAATATTAAAGAGCAAGTCATCTTTACCTGTTGAGGACATAAGTACAGATTCACTGGACTATGTTCTCTGTCCTGCTCTCTATCAAAATATAATTTATAGAGATCTTAATCATCTGGACGTTAGACCAAGCAATATGTTGATCCACTCATGATGGCTTTATCTTTCTTAGTCTTGATAAAATGAAGTGCAAATAATCAAAATACCCAAGTAAGATGGGTGCATCCTCAAGGGGCTCAGGTAAACCTCATGGAGAATCAAAAGTTTTCCAAACTGTTGATGTTCTTAAAGGTCTAGTGAGCTGAGGCACGCCAGGAGTTAGAGAAGAAATCGTTGCATGTTGTGCTTTCTATCACTACGAAAGAAACTAGAGTCTTGATAGGTTCATGGGCAGCAGGGCTGAGCCACATGTCTACCTCAGCAGTAGGCAGCCCATAGCAGTGTGGCATTGACTCCATCCATTTTCTTTCTGGTCTCAGCAGGCTGTGGGTTCAGGTGTGGCATAACACTGCAACATTGGTGGCCATAAGTACAACATGGGAGCCTGGGCTTGATTCCTTTACAGTGGTCCTGCCAGCTCTGAAAGCTTGCAGGGCCTGGCCACGGGCTGGTGACAGTGGACAAGGGCTCTTGGTATGCCCTCTCCCCATGGTGAGGGTTGTGGGGACAGATTACCCTTTCTAGGTACTCCTTCAATTTATGCTGAACACATCAACTGTGCTTCTTTGGATATTGAAAGCAGAATTACTTACTTATTGGGTGACCTGGAAGGCTTCCAGTTTTAAGTAGGGTCTAAATAGGCAGGGCATTCTGTAACATAATCCGTCCTAATTTGTGGAGCATGTGACCTCACAGAATGAATGGTGATATATGATCCATACCACATAATAATGATGTGTAGAGTCTCTGACAAGCCCAAATAGAAGTGCAGTACAGACCTCTCTAGAGGTTCTGGATAAAAACAGAACAAGAAAAAAACAAACAAACAAAAAAACAACCAAAAAAAAAAAAAAAAAAAACAAGGAATACATTCCTTTGCAGCCTGCCTGCAACTGGGCCCTTGACAAAACCGAGGATTTTGCCCCAGAACATCAAGTGATTGTGCAATCAGATTTTCCCACTGCAGATTGGATATATTCAGATCTGCTAATTTATGACACTTGAGTTTTTGCAACCTTAGTGTATACAATAGGAAATATACTGGGTTCATTTTCCTTTTCTGTGTAACAAATCAGCGCAAATTTAGTGTCTTAAGCAACACACATAGTTTCACAGTTCCTGTGGATCAGGAGTCCAGGCGTGGATTTACTGGTTTCCAAGCCTGTAATCAAAATGTTAGATGAACTGCATTGTCATCTGGAAGTCACAGGAGCAAATCCACTTCCAGTTCCATTCACATGGTGGGAAACATTCATTTCCTTGCAGTTGCAGGATTGATGGTCACAGCTTCTTGCCAGCTGAAGGCTGGAGGGTACCTTTATATTCAGGAGGCTGCTTGCAATTTCTAGAAGACACCTGGGGTTTCTGTCGTATAACCATTTATACTTCATCAAGTGAGCAAAAAGAATCTGTATGGCAAGTGTGCTAGCAAGAAAGAGCAATACTATGTAATATAGTAGTCTGAATTCCATTCTACCACATTTACCAAATTCTATGAGTTAGACACAAGTCACAGGTCCCATTGGCATTCACAGGAAGAGAATTAAACAAGACATGAATACCAGGAGGAAGAGCTCATAGGAAGATCCAGAAGGCCCAAGCAAGCTGCATGCACAAGTAGCCCAAGTGCTCTATTATATATGCTGGAAACACCAGCTGGTTCCCGAAGAAACAAGGCTTTTATGCTTTTTATTAAGAGAATGTCAAGACCCATGCCAAGGCTACTAACTCCACATTACCTAAAATTTTATGGTACTCAGGGATACAGATCACTGGAGGATTCTACTCAAAGATGTAGAGAAAAGACTCTATGCAAACTAAAAATCACATTTTGCTAATAAGCCACAGAAATCACTCTCCTTGCACTGAAGTTTTCACGTGTATTCTTTTTGTGTTGATTAAAATCCAAGGGAGAACACAACCTATCATATGCCACTTATCCCATTCTTCTCCTGATCATATTACCATATTAGGATAACCTAATTATGTAGCAAAAGCACCAGGTATTTGAATGGGATAAATTCAAATACCCTCAAGTAGCAAAAATGCCCAATTTTTATATCTACTAATATATACTTCCTGAATGCTTCTCCTCCCATATATTTTCTTCTGCTACATCTTATTACACAGATATTTTTAAAAATATGGTTAACATTGTAAGTGAAGTAAACTAATACAGTCTCTGTCAATGACACCTTCAAAATTCCTATCATTCACTTATTTTAAGATCTGATGACATTTTCCATTTTTAATGCTTATTAGTTTCCCCTATGCTTATGGAAAATACTACTATTTGACAAATGCAAAGCAATGAGGATGGTAAAACAAAGTAAAACAAATTTAATTTGAAAATATCATTATCATAGAACCATCTACAGATGAATTTTTAGTATTGTTATGATGTTATTATGACTTTGACTCCATCATTGAAATTTCTCTATTATGAGAAACCATGAATTTCATCCCAGTTTCTAACATACAAATATTTTCTTAGATTGTTATTTCAATAGAAAATAGAGAGCCAGTGTAGTACAGAGGTGAGATAAATTTTATTTGGTGCCTTTCATCTTATTTTCAGTGTGTCACTTATATCCTAACTAATATTAATCCTTTCTTATTTATTTATTTATTCATTCATTCATTTATTATTTATTTTCTGATGAGATTGTAGTTTTCTCCTGTTCCTGATTCCCATGCAGTTGGCATCCTTTTGCCAACTAGTTCTTTCTCAAGGGAAACATCCTCATTATTGCCTGTGTCCAGGATTCCCTGAGTTGTCTTTCCTGCATACACACTGCATTGTTATAGGTGCTTTCCTGCTCACCATCTGACATGTTTCCCCCAGGACAAAGTCTCTGGAAGCCACCTTCTGCTCAATTCTTGCTAGTAGGTGTTTCTGAACTCATTTGCCGCTTCCCTCCCCTAGACTTCATCAAGGCACCTAAGGTTGAAGTTCAGTTTCTCTTTACAACCCATGAAGAATGCTTTCTTTCTTGTCTGAAATCCATAGATGTGATTGGGCTTATAATCTCCTATGGCTTTTTTTTTTAATAGCTTAAGGTGCTAACAGAACTCAAAGACGTTTATATCTTGAGAGATTTCTCCCAAATTTGGAAATCTTTTCAATTCATAAAATAAATTTTTAATGGTAGAGTTTAAGCACATTTAATAGGTAAGTTTTTGTTTTTTGTTGTTTTGGTTTTTTTTTTTTTTTTTTTTGGTACTAGGGATGGAACCAAGGGGCATTCTACCTCCAGGCTACACCCTCAGTCCTATATTTTAGTCTTTTTATTTTTGGAAATGGGGTCTCACTGAGTTATGAAGGGCCTTGCTAAGTAACTGAGGCTGTTTGCAAACCACGATTCTCGGGTCTCAGCCTCCTGAATGCTGGGATTACAGGCATGTGCCATCATGCCCGGCATAATAAGTATTTTTAAAAGTTAGAGTATATGTATATCTAGATGTCTGCATGTCTATTTTTATCATACTTATCTATTTATCATGTATTTACATCCCATTCTAAATGGAGTTAATACAAATAACAGAGGAAGACAGAACCATAATGTTTTACTGAATGGCATGAAGAGAACAATGGAATAAAAATCATGTTGTAGGCTGAGAAATAGTTCCTATTACTGTGAAGAAAGTGTAATAGACTAGAGGTAACTTGGCTCATAAATTGTCTTTCTTTATGATCCTATTATTTTCACTACAAAGAAGCCAGTTTCCTACCCCCTTTGAACTTTGCAGAGCTTGGCCAGTCTGTTAGAAATCAGGATAAAATAAAAATAAGTTAGATTTTCAAAAGCAGGCTGAGGCCGAGCTGTGTAGCTCTTTGTACTTACTACTTCAATAAGCCTCTTGCAAATTCTGGAGAAAAGTAAAGGAGATGTGTTTGTTTATGGCCTAGCTCTGAATCTACATGAAATAGTACAGATTTGTTTGAAGTTATAGTGTGAATGAGTGAAAAAAAGAAGCAAAATCAACATATCTACGTAGCAGAGAACATGTTTTAAACTAAAAGAAATGTTTAGTGAAAGATGAATGTAAATATTTTTGTCCTTCTCATTTGATATTTTTAACAAAACTCACTATTTTGTTTCTATTCAAAATTTGTCATCATAGTAAGGTCAGAATAAAGAAATAATATTGCTAAATATGTATTATTCAATATGAATTAAATGATAGCATTCAACCTCAAGTCCTATTGTTCAAAGGCGGCCACTTTCACTTTTTCTTATTTTTCTGATCTTTACTAAGATATTTGTTAATAATACAAGTATAATTTTCTGATTTAGCAACTTCTGTATTTGTCCAGTAGAGATATTTTAATTTCCTATTAAAATAAATAAGGAATTTAGCTCTTCATGATTGAAATTCTAACAAAAAAAATAGCTGTAAGGTTTGCTATTCCCTAAAGTTACAGTGTAAGATTGTATTTTACATTTTATCTAGTTCAGCAACCCAAATAATGTTTGTATTATGCCAGAATTTTTTAAGTCACTCTTTCTCTGGCATAACAGCTTCTGTACAAATTCTTCCAGGTTTTGTGAAATTATACTTCTCCAGGTTGTCAGTTGTCTATTTGCTAATTCCACATCACTACCTATCTTTCTCTCCCTTCCCCTTTCAAAATAAAATCTGTCTTCTGGGGACGTCTCCCTCTTAATCTACAATTTCACATTAATTGCTATTTTTCTACCTGATCTATCTATAAATATTTAAAGACACTATTTATTTCTTTCCTTAATTAATGCTCTCTAATGACAAGTATTATAATTTTTTTGTATCAATGATTTTAAAGTCCTCCTTCTGTCATTAATAATTCCCCTAATATTTAAAAGATTCTTCATATCAATTTAAAGCATGGTGTTTAAAGTGATGCCCATGGATTGGAATGCCATGTGAGTGCCCTCCCTTCTCTTTCCTCACTCACAATTGATTGGGGAGAAATCACACCACAGTGTTCACTTATGTTGAACTTGCATGCAACCAAAACATATATAGTTATTTTTAAAATAAATCTAGACTATCTTATGTTGAACTCTTGAAAGTAATGTCTTAGATCCAAGAACAGGACCAAATATTTTATCCTTTTCATATTTTCTTTCGATTTAGATTAGACATGTTATTAAGTTTGAGTTTTTTGAATATTAATTCTATCATCTGTTATGTTTTTTCTGCTTTTATATTTGAATTAACTACAATCATCCCAATCCTGCCACTGTTAACCTTATTTTAGCCATTTAAAAAGATATTCAACCAGATTGGGTCAAAGGTGAATCGTCTAGGCATCTCACTTTGGTCTGACATTGATTATTTGATAAGTATGTCTGGAAGTTATATTGTCTAAATAGCTATAATGCATTTGATACTTTACAGAGAAACAAAGCAGGCCCATGAAACTATAGAAATTAATACTACATGATTTTCTAAAATGTTAATATAGATAATAAATAGTATCTGAGAAAAGCATTATTAATAAAATTTTAAAAACAATTTATTCAAAATTGTTTATTCCAAATAATTTGTTTTAAATAATTCTTGTGATTTTGTTATTATATAACAAACAGTTCCATATAGGCCTTGAAAAATGTCTACATATAATACTCACATTCCTATATATATTATAACTTATCTATAAGTTCTTGACAGATAATGATCTTGGATTGCACTATATGTGAATGACCAGTGATGGGAATCAGGGATTTATGGATATAATTCACCCAGAAGTGTTGTTAATTTTTTGTTTTTAATAGAGTTACATATGAATAATAAATAAAATAAGCACCAAATAATTGCAGTTTGAGGCATATGAGAAGATTATCTGTTCCTACGAAATTATTGAAGGAGTATAAATAGAACTTCCAGAAAACATGTCCTCTAGATAACATCTTATTTTATTGGCAAACAGTTTCCCAATTCTGTTGAATCATCAGTACCTTATTCTGACAATTTCACAGGGAGTCAATATATTCTGGGGAGTATTTATCATTTCTGAGATTAGAAATGAGAGGAAAACTTTTCTGTTACCCTGGGGATGCTGCAGGAAAGGTCTCTTTCCTTTGGATATTCTGATGATTAGTTTATTCTTGCATATAAGCAACTAAGCTCTCATTTTCATTTTGTTAGTAAATTAGAGTAAATATGAAATACACTTGTGCTTCTTTGCTTATTATCAAATCAATAGCTTATATTTTACCCCTTGGTGATTTGTAAATTTTATTGGTTAGTTTTTAAAGGGAAATTACCTAAAATGTGAAAGTTAATGATATTCAGAATATAAATTATAATTCCTTTTAATGTTTTTCTTTAGCTGGTTTTAGAACATAAAAACTCAGTTATTTCCCCTCACTTAAATTTTGAGACACAGGAGTACATAAACACTTTGCTTGTTAATGACAGAAGTGTCCTTTAAGTCTCTTGATGTCACATGTAAAACTCCTGAATTCTCAGAGAAAGCTCCAAAACAAAAATAATATTTTGAACAAAGTACATGGTTAATCAGAAGTAGAGTTCTTCTATGCACCTTGATGTGGATCTGAAAAAGAGCTAAAGATCTGTATTAGCAATGTGTAATGAAAAGAATTTTTTATTATTAAAGAAGTACATGATTAAATCCATGGAGAGGAATCAAAGTCATATATTAAGTGATGTGTGCATGTATGATCAAACCATTTACAAATTACTTTGAATCTCACTATATGTGTAATTACAATAAATTGATAAAAATATAAAAAATAAAACCACATTAAGAAGGCAAGCAAAAACAAAATCACTTAGGTGAAGAGTAGTAGAAACGTTTCAAAAACAAAGCAAGTACCTAATAGCAGAAGGGAAAGAAAGTACACTTCCATCACACAAAACACAGCTATAGTAACAGTGCAATATGGAACATATTCTCCAGATGCAGAACTAATGAGGATTATCATCAGTAGATTTGACTCTAAAGGAATAAGAAATGTTTTCTAAACTACCGAGTTTTGGTAGCATCGCATTGCAGATTAAGAGAAAACATTATTCTCAAAGAGGCGGAAACTCCCAAAAAAGACCCAGTGTCCAAAGTACTTTATAATTGGCAGTTGCCTCCTGTTCTAGCTGTAGACTTAGTTCAAGTTTTCTTCTCACCTTTGCTCTAAGGACTTCAGACCATGTTGGCAGCATCGATCTTGTAAGATCCCAGGGCTCCTTTGTTGAGGCAGCAGGCTGTTCAGGGCCATGCTAGCTTTGTGTTTGCAAGGTTATCTTTATCTCTGATACTTAAGCAAAATACTTCTTTAGTCTCAATGAAACTGAGTGGAAATGACAGCCAAACCCCACAGTAGTTTCTGTGCTATGAAGACCATGGATCTACTGGGAAAAATAGAAACTGCAGTACAGCAGGCTAGAATTTCAGTATTTATGAGCTCTAGGTGTTAATTCTATGCATCTACGTTGAAAATAATAAGTAAACAAGGTTTATAAAATATATATGATTACATTGACTTGGTAAGTTAATTATTTTATAATGACCACAAGTTGTATGGGCATTCAAATATAAGCATAAAATTTTATTTATTTTCCTCTGGTACTCTATTATTACCATATTTATTTATTTTTATTTCCTTAAGAAACCTTTGTGGAAACACTAATTAATGTGAGTCAACTGTTCAACTCCTGATATTATTGGAAACTTTAAATAGGCATAAAATCAAGTGTTTGTGTTTATAGCACAACAGACTGTTTTAAAAACCTTCTCATATAAAAACATTTAATTATGACTTGCTCTGAATATAATAGGTTCTATTATCATAAAAGAAATTACTTACTTTTACCATCCCTGAAAGAAAAGTCACAGAGTTAGCATAGTTTCATATTATTTTTAAAACAATGAAAACAGTAAGGTATTTTATAATGTGAAATATAGTAGTCTTTAAAAACTTGGAGTTCTGTAAAAGTTGGCTCATTTGAGAATACAACTGAATTTTCTTTACTGCACAGTTTCAAATTACTGCAAAGAAGTAAAACCAATTCAATTATTGGATAAACATTTTTTAAAAGACCTTAAATTGCTGAACTCAGAAGTTACCATAGTTCTATGCTATGCTGCAAGCTAGCTAAATATTAAGAAAGGTGTTGTAACCATCTAATAATTATAAATATGTGTAAATACTAAGCAGTTTGTTTCATATGCTTTTAATAATTGGTGACATAACAATGGTTATTAAAATAAATATGAGCCGGGCGTGGTGGCACACGCTTGTAATCCCCGCGCTTGGGAGGCAGAGACAGGAGGATCGCACAGGTTCGAAGCCAGCTGCGTGCGCTGGCTTAGGAGACCCTGTTTCCAAATAAAAATGTAAAAATAGGTCTGGGAGTGTAGCCCGGAGGTAGAAGGGCTTCCAGGAACCCCAGTACCACCAAAAATAAAAATAATAAATAAATAAATAAATAAATAAATAAACAAACAAACATGAAATTATATTCTTCAAAACCTTTTAACTTTTTTTAAAAAAAAATTTGTGGTACTGGGGTTTTTGCGAGCCCTTCTAACTCCGGGCTACACTACCAGACCTATTTTTTATATTTTTATTTGGAAACAGGGCCTCTTAGGCTTGCGCGGCTGCCTTCGAACCTGCGTGATCCTCCTGTCTCCACCCCCCAAGGGCGGGGATTACAAGCGTGCGCCACCACGCCTGGCAAAACGTTTTAAGTTTTTAAAAAATCTTTTATTGTTTTCACATTGCCTTTTTCTTTTTTATTAGTGCGTTGTAATCATACATCATGATGAAGTCCATGGTGATAGAGGCATACATGCACGCAGTACTCCATGAGGCCTCCCCCAGCTCCCATCCTACTTTTTCACTCTTCTGGTGCAAGACATTGTGTTTCACATTGATAAATTTGTGTCTATGCAACATGAAAGGCCTGTCCACAATTAGGGATGTGTGAACTGTCCTCTTACCATAAACACAGAGAAGAAAGAGTGAGGCTCATTGGGTTACGGTGCCTTCTGCAGCTGGAGAGAATTTGGCTTCAACTGAGCAGCCAGTCTTTCTGATGGCAGTGTAAATGGGAGAGTGAGTCGGTGGTATGACTCAGAGGGACCAGCCAGGGCTACCATCTACCCAAAGATCCAGTCATGTGTGTAGTGCTGTGAGCATTAGAAATTTTCGGGAGAATTAAAGGAAGTCAGCATGGATTATGCTAGGTAACGGCCAAAACCACTAAACCAGTTCTTGAAGAAATATACCATTTCCACCGTGTGTGTGTGCGCGCGCGTGTGTGTGTGTGTGTGTGTGTGTGTGTGTGTGTATGCACTGTAATCACAGATCACACTGAGGTACAGACTGATAGAAGCACACATGCACACATGTCAAGGAGCACCTCCCTCTGGGTCCCACTCCGTCCTTCCCCTTCCCACACAGGTTCCTAAGATTTACATTGGCAGCCTTTTTTCCATTTACATTATGTTCCCATTCATTGTGTTTTTTATCTTCAAAAGAGTCCTGGAAAGATCATCTTTGGGACTTGAGAGAAGCTTAAGTGACATGATAAATTCACACGGAAGATGGTTAAGAATTATTGTGAACCTATTGTGTGGCTTGCTTAAGGAATCTCCTCATCTGTAAGCATACTGTCAATAATATTGTTCTTATAACTAATGCAATTATAAACTATATGATGATATATCTAAATTTATTAAGCTCCATAAAACTCTAGCATCAAGCAGTAACTTTGAGATATCAGAGAGCCCTTCAGGACATATTTCTTCTTGAGAGAAAAGAAAGATAGGGCGGTAATATCTGGATACTGAATTTTAACCGGACATTTTGCAGAGTTTTGTGAATGGTCACACTTAGCTTTATTCTAGGCATGGCTTAGTCTGGACTGGATCTTCTAGACAAAAATCTAGTATTTTTATAACATGGAGTAGATTTAGGGTCTCCAGACCTCCAGAAGAAGAGCAGCCTCAACAAGTAGTATTATCTGGCTTCTTTATAGCATTCGAGGCTACACTACTCAAGGAAAGAAATGGGGAAATAAGTAAGCAGGGCTTTAAGTTTCTGCCATCACTCCCTTCCTACAGCATGAGTTGTTGACTTTGGCAGTCCTCTTTAGTGGCACTGACAGCTTTATTGTCACCCAAGAAAAGAAGAAGAAGGTGGTAAGGGAAGTTGTGTGTGTGTGTGTGTGTGTGTGTGTGTGTGTGTGTGTGTATTAATCAAAGACAAAATAAGTTAAGAGAAAGATAATGAGCTCAAAAATAAAGTGCTTTCGGCAAGCAAATGTTTATCATTAGAAAATGTAGTCTTTTGTTAGGCATGGTGGCACATGTTTGTAAGCTCAGCATTTGGGAGGCTGAGACAGGAGAATCAAGGTTGGCGCATAGCCTCGGCTACTTAGTGAGGCCCTTTGCAACTCAGTGAGACCCTCTTTCAAAATAAAGAATAAAATAAAGATGGGGGTGTAGCTCAGAGGTAGAATGCCCCTGGGTTCTATCTCCAGTACTGCAAAAAAAAAAAAAAAAGAAATGTAGTGTTTCCTCTAGCAGTTTAGAGCGCAACAGAAAATATAAACAAGAAAGTGATGACTAGGTCAGTAATTGGTTATGGCTAGAGTAAGGGGAGGAGGGACAGAGTATAACTTCTGATAAGTGTAAAATCTCTTTGAGGGATGCATAAAATGTTCCAAAGTTAGATAATGGTAATAGAGATACATGTATGTATGTATGTATGTATGTATGTATATATATTATATATAATTCTGTGGTTATATATGAACAAACTTTAAATCGTGCACTTTAAGCTAGTATACTTTGTGAAATGTGAATTATATCTCAATTATAGCTTTCAAAAAACAGAAAGATGATGGAGACTTTTTATTTATTGGCTAATATACAAGTAGAATGAGTTATTTACAAAATGTACATTCCTTTCTTTATCTCTGCTTGATAGTTTGGATCTTGGCTGTCCCCAGACGACCCATGTGCTGAAAGCTTGGTCCCCAGGATGGTGCTATTTGATGGTAGTGCCATTAGGAACTTTATTTAGAGTGGGACCTAGTGGAACGTCTTTATGTTTCTTTTGGGGGGGGGGTGTCCTTGAAGAGAATTGTGGTATGCTAATTCCTTCTTTTCTCTCTCTGTTGCTTCCTGATCATGAAGGGAATGGTTCTGCTTTACCACATATTCCTGTTGTGATAAGCTCCCTCATAATGGGCACCGAACAATGAAGATCGTCGATCATGTACTGGAACCTCCAAGACTGTGAGCCCAGATAAACCTTTTTTTTTTTATAAGTTGTTTATCTTGGGCATGTTTGGATGGTGATGGGAAACTGATTAACACACTCTACAATGCCTTCCTAACCTATATCCCTCTTCTCATTCATTATGTCTCTGATTTAGTTTAAATCTTCACTTAGTTCTTTGTATACTATTTACACATTGATAAAAGTATTGATTTCCTACTTGATTTCTAGTTGATTTATTATAAATCCTCTTATTTAGATTACTTTGTTGAATCTGAAATTATTTTTCTTTCCCCATTCTCTTTCAGTCTTTTCTGAAAAATGGGCCTGGTCATGGCCCATTTTTGCTAGACATTTCATATGGGTCAACAGTGCCTACAGAATTAATTTCAAACCTCTTAACTTTTTTTATCTTTTTAAAAAAATTTTTATTCAAGCCGGGTGTGGTGGCGCGCGCTTATAATTCCTGTGCTTGGGAGGCGGAGACAGGAGGATTTTGCAGGTCGAAGCCAGCCTTGCTGGCTTAAGAGACCCTATTTCCAAATAAAAATATAAAATAGGCCTGGAGGTAGAAGGGTTTCCAGGAACCCCAGTACCACAAAAAAATTTTATTCATTGTATTCATACATCTTAACGTGATAAAAGATGGTGGAGACATACATGCACATATCACCCAATCAGTTCCTGCCCAATTCCTGCCATATTCCCTCCCCCTCCCTCCTTCCCATGCTTGGCTTAGTGATTGACTTTAATATGTATGTTTAAGTAAATCATGTGTTTCTCCCTAGCTTTTGTATATTAGGGAAAGCATCCAATTTCTTATTTTTTTTTGTGACTGACTAATCTCACTTAGTATAATGTCCTCCAGTTCCATCCCTGTAAATGATGTAATTGTGTTTTTCTTTATGGCCGAGTAAAATTCCATTGTGTACATATCCCACAGTTTTGTAATCTATCCATCTGTTGATAGACATCTTGGCTGGTTCCATAGTTTGGCAATGATGAGTTGTGCAGCTATGAACATAGATACACATGCATTAGTTTTGTAGTTTGGTTTCCTTTCTTTTGGGTAGATACCCAGAAATGGTATTTCTGTATTAAGTGGTAAGTTCATTCCCATTCTTCTAAGGATCCTCCATACTGTTTTTCAAAGTGGTCGCACTAATTTGCAATCCCATCAACAATGTTTTATAGTTCCTACTTCTCCACATCCTCACCAGCATTTGTTATTGCTTGTGTCTTGAATGATTGCCATTCTCTTTGGAGTTAGGTGAAATCTCAGGGTAGTTTTGATTTGCATCTCTCTGATTTCTAATGATGTTGAGTATTTTTTATGCATTTATTGGCCATTTGAATTTCTTCTTTCATGAAGTATCTATTTAATTCACTTGCCCAATTTTTGATTGGTTTATTTGTTTGCTTAGTGCTGAGTTTCTTGAGTTCTCTGTATATTCTAAATGTTAGTCCTCTATTGGAGGAGTAGTTGGCAAAAATCTTCTCCCATTTTGTTGGCTCTCAGTTAAGATTCAAACCTTTTAACCTGATCTATGTTTCCCTCTTTTGGTATCTTAAGTTTCACATTATGATCCCACCAAGCTACAATTCACTTTTGGCATAAAAAACTTTTTTCTTAAAGAATACTTTATTTTTTCAATTTTTTCCTTTCTCCTGTGTTCAAGCTGTCAAGATTTCACACATTCAGCTCAAATGCTTCCTCCTACATGATATTTCCAATCACAGACATCAGAATCACAGTCTCTTAAAAATTATACCTTTTCTTGTATTTTAATTACTTGTAGATCTACTTGCCTCCTACTGTCATATTTAAATTATTCTTATCAAATTTTAAAATTAATTTCATATATAACCCTTTTTATTTACAATAACAGAGAAAATACATTTATGAAGAAAATTATGGAAAGCAAAATTCTATGCGATCCAATATGGACCTCTGGTCTATGGGGGAGAAAACGTCATACCTTTATTTCCTCTCACTTCAAGATTTGTAGCTGGGATCAAACTGAAAAAAGACATAATAAAAGGAAAAATTAACTATTTGACATAAGGTTTACGGGGCCCAGAACCCTTCAGAAATAAAGAAAAAAGAAAGAAGAAAAACTGTGTATTTTCATGGATGGTTATGCAGAAATATGATTTTAAGACACAAGGGAACTTAAGAAGGCCTATTTACTCAGATCCTTTTGGGGATTCTGTATACTTTTCTTTTCTTCTGGGTTTAGGGCAGGACACTGGCCACATAAAGGTCTTCAGGTAACAAGGGAGGGAGACAGAGAGTGAGTTTTCTATCTTAAGTTCTGTTTAGGAAGGAAGTGTGAGAAGAGAGTGAGAGAGGACTCCTGCTTCTGCTGTTTTCCCCAATGTCAAGGCACCATGTTTTAAGTTCACATGTCTTGGATAATTCTTCCTTCACGTCAGAGTAGCATGCATCTTTAGGCTTCTGCATCCTTTTCTTTTCTCCTTCCCACATCCTCACCCCCTTCCCCGAGCATTTCTAATCTACTCTAAACCTTCTTCTTTAGGGTACTTATCACTGAGAAAGCTCTAATTCTGTCACCCAGCCTGGTCACGGCCAGCTTCCATCGAATGAAATACACTTTTAATTAACTTATCCCATTTAGGAACAACCTCCTATCCAAGACTAAATTGAACAAATGGAACACAGGAGAATAAAATGTCCTTTGGCTGGGAACTGTACAGTATTTAGAATCTCTGAGGAATTGGTTTATAGAAATCAGGCTCCTTAGCATGTACCTTCTAGGTGGATTTTCATATAGCTCATCCAGAAACTTCTGCTGTTCAACAAAGGATGGAAATGGTGAATATTTTTGAGAAGTCAGCCTGGGAAGTGACTACCAAGAAGCAAGTGAGAATGCTCTTGGGGATATACTTATATTCATGACAAATTTTTCATTTTCATTTCTGTATGTGAAGGTAAAACTTTAGCAGTACATAAGAATTATGCTGTACATCTTTTAAAATGGAGATTATTTAGTTCTGAAATCCTTTTTAGAATGTCATGAGCGTTGTCATCTTATCAAGTGAAATTTAGTGTAATGGATTTACTGGGTGGTAATCTAGGTAGGTGGGAAGTGGCTGCAGGAGGTGAGTCCCTGGGGATTGTGACCTTAAGAACTGTGTTTGTGTCTTTGAATCCTTTTGCTTGCCCTTTCTTGCTTCTAAGCTTCACTTTTTTCCTCTCTCCATTTTCTTCCTTTTACCACCATGCCTTAAACTCTGAAGATGTAAACCTCCTGACATGAACTGACCTCCAGAAATCTCCAGAGCTAAGAGCAAATAAATCTTTCTTTCTCTATATTGTCTTGGTCAGGTGTTTTGGATTACAGCAGTAAGAATGCTGCCTGAAATAGGGTCCATTAACTAATATTTTAATGCCTCTCTGGTAATTTGTAAGTAAGTTGTTCTTAGATTGATACTGGGAAGCAACTGATTCTTTGGTGCATATTTAATGACATTTAAAATTTTCTTGTTTTCTTGAATATCCTCCAAACTCTAGAACTTCTTTGTGAATTTTCTTTAGTGAAACCCTCTGAGAGAAAGGCTTTGGACCTCATTTTATGATAGTCTCAGAGCAGATAAAATAGTTAGGTGGTTTGTTGAAATTCTACAATGGATTTTAATATTGATAGGTCTAAAACTGCCAAAAGTATCTTAAAAATTAGTTATGCAGTGATGCACACCTGTAATTTCAGTACTTGGGACAATGATATAGGTTCATTTGATATGGTAGGCCAGTATGCAGTAACTTGGAAAAATCTTGCTTCAAAATAAAAAATAAAAAGGGCTGGAGGTATAGCTCAGTGGTAGAATGCTCCTGAGTTCAGTCACCAAATCACCAGCAACACACACACACACACGCACGCACGCACGCACGCACGCACATGCACACACACACACACACACACACACACACACACACACACAAAATGCAGTATCCATGTCCTTAATTATTGCACACACAAACATAAATTAATCTGGAAATTTTAAAATATTACATTTTAGATAAATACAAATTATTTTACAGTGCTTTCTAAGTTTAATTGAATAGTTCACAAAATTGCATTATTTTAGTGTTGATCACACATGCAAATATTGATGTTCTGTTGTTTTTTGAATAATTGAATGCTTAGGTGATTCTACTTTTCCTGCCTTGATGTTCACTGTTTTAAAGACAAAACTAACGTACAAATAGAAAAATATCAAAATAATAAAGTGGATCAAATTCATAAATTAAAGTACAAAGACATTATAATTAAAGGGCACTTAAACTCTATAAGTAGCCGGGTGTGGTGGCGCGCTTGGGAGGCGGAGACAGGAGGATCGCGCAGGTTTGAAGCCAGCCGTGCTGGCTTACGAGACCCTGTTTCCAAATAAAAAAGTATAAAAAATAGGTCTGGGAGTGTAACCCGAGGCAGAAGGGTTTCCAGGAACCCAGTACACCAAAACAAAACAAAACAAAAAAAACTCTATAAGTCTCTTTTCTCCTGGAATATAAAATTCTTAGAAGACTTTGAGAATGAAAGTTAATGTACTTTCCAAACTAATTTTTCCAGTAACTTCAGATGTCCTTATTTCCTCAAAAAAGAAATAAAAACAAATGTCTACACAGAGCAGTTTAAATTTAGACTTAGTTTTCATACTGACAACTACTCTAGATTTTCTTTATTTAATGCATATCTGTAATGATTATTATAATTGGTTTCTTGTATAAGTTTATTTTATGATAAAGAAGAAAACATTTCCCTTTTTGATTAGTCAATTTTTCTTTTCTTTTTTTTTTTTTTTTTTTTTTTGCGCGTTTGGGGTTGGAACCCAGAGGCATTTGACCTCCGAGCTACACCCCCTGCACAATTTTTTATTTTTTTATTTTGAAACAGGGTCTCACTGAGTTGCAAAGGGCCTCACTAAGTAGCCAGAGGCTGTCCACGAACCGTGATCCTCTGGTCTCAGCCTCCCAAATGCTGGGATTACAACCGTGCACCACCATGCTTGGCTTGTCAAAATATTTTTATAGTATTCAATATTTTAAAATTGTAAATAAGTAAAGAGAACTTAAAAATAATTTCTATTTAGAGGTTTGGAGACATATTTTCTCATGTGAGTAAAAAGGTATTTTTTTCAAAGCATTGAAAGTTCTCCTGATAATACATGGCTTAGAATTTTAATAGTCTACTCATTGTTTAGAAACCCAAAATGAATGAGCTCACATTTTATATTTTTGTTAGTATGAAATTATTTGCCATTTTGTCTATAAATGGATTTATAACTTTTTCCCCAGAATACTACAAATATGCCCTTGCTAGAAGAACAAAATATACAGAATTGTTATATCATTATTTTTTTGTGTGTTTAAGGTTATGTCAGTGCTGGATGGTGTAACTAAGCACATGCACAGGTACCAACAAAGGAGATAGATAGAAGAAGGGGTAGATGGAGGGAGGGGGAGAGACAGACAGAGAGAGACATAAATACTTAGGTAAATAGATACATAGATACGGTTATAATGATGCAGATATGGATACAAGGAACAGTGTGATGCTTGATATCATTAGGGAGCCATTGTGAGATAAATCACAATGATGAAACTGATGACATTACAATTGCTTCACAGACTACCTTAATTCAGAATTTGTACAAAGCTCAATACAATTTTCTCTTCTTAGAGTCTGTATATGCCTAGTTTGGCCATGGTTCAAGTGTTTCATCTCTGAAACATTGTCAATGTCATGTTCACTTATAAGGTAAACTAGAGAGTTCTCTATACCTTAAGTAAGGCATACCTCATTTGTTCCTAAAAAAAAAAAAAGAAAGAAAGAAAGAAAGAAAAGTAATCCAAATACTTAAGCAACTTTTTCAGAGGAATATCAATCTGAGTCTTTTAATGAAAGTTTAGTCTAAGTTTAAACATTCAGTGATTTCTGACAGTGAGTGATGTCTGAGATGTCTAAGTTTCTATATTTAAAAGTTACGAAATGTTATCCAGTTTAATTTATTGAATAATATAAATAAATATCTAGGGATACCTACTATATTCTGTGCAAGGGGGTAGAGGAATAACACAGAAAGACCACATTCTTGCTTTTAAGCGTCTCATAGACTTAGGCATCTTTATTTTCTTCTTGATGTCAACATTAAGACAAAGTATAGAGACAAACATTGTAAAAAGAGCTATTTTATGAGGTTAGGCACTCATCTTAAGAACACCCTGAAATCTGTTGAGTAAACTCAATTCTTTCACTTATTGGAGTTATTGAGTGCTCAAGAAAAATAATGTATACTAAAGGTGTCCTTGAATCTGCACTTGCATATGTGCAAGTAAACCTCTCAGGTAAATTCTTAGAAGTGGAATTGTAAGATTGAAAGACACAAACTGTTGCAATATTTTATATTTTTCTAAGGCATCATTTCTTAATATTGTTTCACTTTGCCATCTCATGACTCATGTATCAGAGGACCTGTTTTCTTCATCCTCACCAATGCTGTGTCATAAAATTTTAAAATTTTATTTTCAACACTGTTGGATAAAATATATTTTAATAGAGTTTTCAGTCATATGTTTGAGTGAAGAATAGCCATTTGTAGTTCATTTTCTGTAAAACATCTGTCCATGCAATCCTTGTTTTCCTTCTGGATGGATGTCATTTTTCTTACTGATTACTGTGGACTCATTATATATGTAAGAGCTTAGGCCATTGCTAGTAAAATTAGTTAAAAGGATTTTTGCTCAGTGTGTTTTGTCTTTTGATTTTGCATCTGATGTTTTCATAATATAGAAGGCTTATTATTTGAAGTGTTACAGAGATGAATTTATGAGGCAATGCCCATGGTTTCTAGAATTTGTGCTTCAAAGGTCATCTTTACTTTGAACATATAAAATAGATATTTTTATAATTTTCTAGCATGTATCATTAAGTATCTTGTTTGTTTTTATGTAAACTTTATTATCACCTATCTAAATGTGAAAAAATAAGTATTTTAATGTGTTTCACTTATAATTTTATTAATAAATAGTTTATTTTAAAATTTTTTATTGGTGCACTGTAGTCATACATCTTAATGGGATAAAAGATGGTAGAGACATACATGTACAAATCACCTAATTAGCCCTTACTCAATTCCTTCGCAATTCTCTCCCCCTCCCTCCTTCTCATGGTTGCCTTAGTGATTGACTTTGATATGTTTGTTAAAGTACAAAATGTGTTTTAGAGTTTCCCTCTTCCTGCCTCATGTTACATTATTTGCTCATCTATAGAATCTCCTTCTTCATTTAGAGTTCCTCCTGTTACCCATTTCTCCCTAGCTTTCGCATATTAGGAAAAGCATCCAATTTCTTATTTTTTGTGACAGACTAACCTCACTTAGCATAATGTCCTCCATTTCCATCCCTGTAAATTATGTAATTATGTTTTTCTTTATGGCTGAGTAAAATTCCATTGTGTACATGTCCCACAGTTTTGTAATCCATTCATCTGTTGATGGGCATCTTGGCTGGTTCCATAGTTTGGCAATGGTAGTTGTGCAGCTATGAACATAGATATGCATGCATTAATTTGGTAGTTTGGTTTCCTTTCTTTCGGGGTAGATACCCAAAGTGGTATTGCTGGATCAAATGGTAAGTTCATTCCCATTTTTCTGAGGATCCTCCATACTGGTTTCCAAAGTGGTTGCACTAATTTTCAACCTCATGAACAAGTTTTAGAGTTCCCACTTCTTCACATCCTCACCAGCATTTGTTATTGTTTGTGTTTTGAATGATTCCATTCTATTTGGAGTTAGATGAAATCTCATGGCAGTTTTGATTTGCATCTCTCTGATTGCTAATGATGTTGAGCATTTTTTCATGCATTTATTGGACATTTGAATTTCCTTCATGAAGTGTTTATTTAATTCATTTACCCAATATTTATTTATTTATTTATTTATTTATTTATTTATTTATATTTTGTGGACTGGGGGTGGAACCCAGAAGCTTTCTACCTCCAGGCTATACTCCCAGACCTATTTTTGGAAACAGGGTCTCACTAAGTTAGTGAGAGCCTCACTAAGTAGCTGAGGCTGGCTTTGAACCTATGTGATCCTCCTGTCTCAGCCTCCCAAGTTTGGGGATTACAAGCGTGCACCACCACGCCTGGCTCACTTGCCCAATATTTGATTGGGTTATTTCTTTTCTTAGTGTTGTGCTTCTTGAGTTCTTTGTATAGTCTAGATATATTAGTCCTCTATCTCAGAGTAGTGGGCAAAAATCTTCTCCCATTCTGTTGGCTCTCTGTTGAGATTCTTGGTAGTTTCCTTTTCTGTACAGAAGCTCTTCAGTTTCATGCAATCGCATGTATTGATTCACCTTTAATTTGTTGTGCCTTTGGAGTCTTGTTGAGAAAGTTTTATCTGTTCCTATGTTTTGAAGTGTTAGACCTATGCCTTCTCCAAGGAGATTCAAGGTCTCTGGTCTAATTTTCAAGTACTTGGTCTAACTTGAGTTGAGTTTTGTGCAGGGTGAGAAAGTGGGATTTATTTCCACTTTTCTGCATATGTTAAAACAGCTTTGCCAACTCCATTTGTTAAACAGGCTATCTTCTTTCAGTATATGTTTTTTGGCCCCTTTTTCAAAAATCAGTTGGCTGTGTGTGTATTTGTTTGAGTCTTATATTCTGCTCCATTGGTCTCTGTATCTGTTTTTGTCCCATTACCATGCTGTTCTTATTTCTACTGCTTTGTAGTATAAAGTCAGGTGTTTTTATTTCTCCTGCTTGGTTTTTGTTGGATGTTTTCTTGATCATTCCTGCATTCAGGTGCAGAGAGGCAAGATGGTGCTGTTGTGGTGCCTTTGGTGTGAAGGGAGCTGGTTTATTTTCTGGTGTTGAGCTCTGCTCTGGATCCCTGGAGGGCGTGGTGAGCTCTGCCGCCACTGCTGAAGGTTGTAGATGGTGTTTGTGCAGGAAGAACTAGTGGCTTACAACCCTGATGGTCTACAGCTGCTCACTTCAGGTCCTTGTTTTCCTTTCGTCTCTGGAGTCAAGCGCTATGAGGCAAGATGGCATCACCACACGCCTGCCGCAGCAAGGCAGGTAAGTTTCTTTTCTGCTCCCTGATCAGTCTTCTAAACTGCTTTAAACCTGTCCCTATCATTTTTATTCCTCTAATGACAGTATTTTCTGGCTTTGTGGCGCACTGTGCTTGAGGCAATGCAGATCGAGTGTCAGCAGGGCTGGTATGTATTGCTTCCCTCGGTTGCCATCTTCCTGGAAGTCTCAAAATAATTAATTTAAATATTGAATAAACTGGAATTTCTTCCCCCCCCCCCTTCTTTTCAGTACTGGGGATGAAACCCAGAGGCATTCTACCTCTTAGCAACACCCCCAGCTCTCATTTTTCATTCTTTATTTTAAAAATACGGTCTCACTGAGTTGCAAGGGGCCTTACTAACAGACTGAGGCTGTCCAACAGCCACGATTCTCCAGTCTCTGCCTTCCTAATGCTGGGATTACAAGCGTGTGCCACCACACCTGGTTTAACCAGAATTTCTGATGGTTGACTTTTCTTATTCAAAAACATTGAATCACTTCATGGTGGTTCAAAGTTTCATATACCTTATAAGAGTGTTTTAAGGTTTTTTTTTATGAGCTTTGTATCTTCTTAGTAAAATGATGACCAAAAAATTTATGTTTTATTGCCCTATATTTTCCTTTTATATGTATGCTTTCTGATTTAGTTTTATATATGAAAACCAATGATAAACAAATAATAATTTTATAGTCTAAAAATAATGTATATTAAAAGTTGCATTATAAGGAACATTTCATTACATATACACTGTTAGACCAATGAGCATCAATGTGTCTAATAGTATGGAGAATTATGGGTTAGGTGCAGGTGCCCCTTCAAGAAAACTTATATTAATATTTCAGTCTCAGCAATAAAATAAGCACTTCATGTGTTGCTTATAAAAAAGATTTATTACCTTCATATCCTTCTAATAATTTATTTCTTCCTTACATAAGATATAATCCCATACCATAGCCCTTTGGCCTTTAAAAGTAATTTAATCTATTATCCCAGAAAACCTTTTAAGTCAATTCTTGACATTGAAGAAAAGTAGATAGTTTTATTCGGAGTCTGGTATAATCAAAGGTCATATCCCATGCCATACAGGAGTAGTCCTGTGAGAAGAAACAAAATCCTTCTATTTCTAATCTCCTTGTGAAAGCAGGAAGACAAAAGAGACAGAGGTCCAAGACAAGACTTGAGGCTCAGAAAAGTTCTTTATTGACAGGTAATATATGAAGCAGAGCATGATGATACATGCCTATTATCCTGGAACTTGAAAAGCTGATATAGGAAGATGGTATGTTCAAGGCCAACCAGAGCAATTTAGTGAAAGCCTCAGCAGTTTAGTGAGACTCTGTTTCAAATTTTTTTTAAAAAAATAAAAAGGACTAAAGATGTAGCTTAGAGGTAGAATGTCTCTGGGTTCATCAATCCCCAGTACTCAGACAAAACAAAACAAAAACTTATAAAAGAGGAAATATATGGTAGTCCCAACAAAGGCAATTTATTTTTATTTTGGGAATATCTAACACAAAGGATATGTAGAGTCATTTATCCCACAAACTAAGGTGGTTTATTTTTCTTTTAGTAACACAGATTCATCTTTAATTATCCATACTCATATTTTTCCTGAGGAAGGAAATGATGTTACCCATCTTTTCCTGTATATGCTTATTATTTTTATTTAAATTAAGAGTTATACCACAGAGTTTCTCATGAATAAAAGGAAAACATCTGAAAACAGTTACATTACAAAGAAGAAAACACAAATGTGACTTTTTGAATTTTCATGAAAACCCACCCAGAAGGCACTACATATTTTGGAGTCAAATAGCACAGATGCCTTAGTGCACATAAACAATGTAACTGAGTCAAGAAAATTTTATAAGTTTTATAGTTTTATAATTTATGTTTGGAAAAGATTTACTGAAGAAAATAAAATTATAAAATTATGCATATATTAAAAATTATGGAATAGAAGCATAGAAGGCAAAGGTAGAAAATTAGGTGTGAAAGGGGAGTATATGAATATGTTATGAGTAGGCCCTTCTAAACAATTTTCAAAAAATTTGGAGTAGTTTTTGTTTTGCAGTGCTTAAGATAAAACTCAGGAACTCCCAAATGCTAGGCAAATACTCTACCATTGAGGTACACTGCCAACCTTGAAGTACTTTCTTTATTATTTATTCATTTATTCATTCAACACAAATATATGTATTTATAGAGTGAAATATTACATATTTATTTTAGGTGCTACAGAGAAACAAAGATAAAGATGTAATGATTTTATAATCAATGGGATTAAGATTGAACAGTCAAGCCCTATAGAAAATCACCCTTATTATAAAGCACAATATCACCCAAAATCTAAAATGTATGTTCAAAGGAAAGAAGAATGTTTGACTGAGGACAAGCATTGTTGAAATGCTAGCACACAGAAAAATCTTTAAAGAATGCATAAAATCTCAAAGGCAGATATTTTAAAGGCAAGCATGTCAGGCAAGAAAAAAACACAAACAGAACCCTGGGCACAGAACTCCTAGGGTACAGGTACCTTCAAAGATGGAGTTGCAGGCTTCAGAGTGAAGTATGAATAATAGAAAATGAGGCAGGAAGGTGAATTTCTTCTAGATTTTAACTAGCCTAAAAGCTTGCACTTTACCAAAAGCCACAGAAGAGCTTTTAAAGTTACTCTTTAAGAAGAGAATGGCTAAAGGCAGGGGCACTGGTTAGGAAGTTTGGCCACTGTCCAAGTAAAGGAAAATGAGAACAGAATCTCTCAAAGTAGCAGTGAGACAGAAAGGCGAGGAAGGTTAAAAGGAAGTTACCAAAAAAATGAAGCAATTTTAACTCACTGATGTAAAGGAGGGAAAATGAGACGTGCCATAAAGGATAACTTCTGTTTCAAATTATGATCACTAAAAGTGTGCACTATGAATACAAATTTACAAAGTCAGAAGAAAAAAAAATGAACCTGGAATCAAGGACCATAGAAATGATGAGGTTTGTTTTAGTTATGTTGAACATATCAGTGTATTTGGCCATCAGTACTGAGCATGTTGGTGGCTATATGACTTTAGAGAGTAAGAGACAGGCTTTGGGATGATGGTACAGGGAGGAGATCTATGCAGGGAGTGGCAGCACCACGATAAGAACGTAGGATATGAAGATGTCCTCACAGAGCATGGTTACAGTTGGGAGCTAAGTGGGGGTGGTTGATAAAACACATTTTAAAGTATCTAAACTGAGTGGAGCATGGTGGCACATGTCTGTATTTACAGTACTTGGGAGGATGAGACGGGAGAATTTCAGTTCAAGATCAAACTCAGCAACTTAGGGAGACCTTCAGCAACCTAGTGACATCCTGTTTCAAAATAAGGGTTGAAAGGGTTGGGGTGTAGTTCAGAGCTAGAATGTCTCTGGGTTTACTATACACACACACACACACACACACACACACACACACACATGCCCCTAAACTGGCTGGGCTGGGAATGTAGTTCAGTGGTAGAGCACTTGCTTAGCATGTTTGAAACCCTAGGTTCTATCCTCAGGACTAAAAATAAATTTAAACCAAAGCAGAAACTCAATAAATTATCAAATGACAAACAAATAAATAGCTTCCAATAGCTTCTATTCTCTCTGTACAAAGAGCAAAATAGTCTTAGAGTTAACCCTGAAGCATAATCAGTGGAGAAGTAAGAGAAATAAGGGAGGTGATGACCTTGACCAGATATCAAGAGAAACCAGTCAAATATAGTCTTTATTATCAAGTATTTGTAGCAAAAGTGACTTAACAAGAATTTAAAGTTAGTCTTCAAGAAGTGAAAGGCCGATGGACTTGAGGGGAAAGCCCACCAGCTACCTTTTCTAGATATTTGATGGCAAGAAGATAAAATAAAGTGGCACCTAGAAAGAGTGCCAGTATGAGCAAAGGCTTTTTCAGAAGAAGTAAAAATGCAAGTGAATTTGTAGACAGAACACATGTAGAAAGAAAGGGAAAAATTCAGAAAATAGTTATTTAATTAAATGAGTTTTTACAAAGGAAGAAAAAGCATCAAAGTTCAGAAAGAGTTTAATAGTGAAATATGGAATAACTAGAGTATCTGTGGCTTCTCCATTTTTTCCTTTGAAACTAGAAGAAAAAATAAGATTCTAGATGTATGTGAAATCTTTGTACAGAGTAGAGTATAGTCACATCAACTGGGGTGGCATCGATATAGATAGTTAAAGAGAAAGTGAGAATTTCAACCTGAGCAGGAGGAAATGTTAGCCAAGGATTGAAAGGGCCTCAGAGGGTGATGCAATATTGAACCAGGGGATGAATCGTAGTGGTGTGACACAGGCAGGAGTGAGCAGGAGGGATCTGCAGCAGGATCAGCACTGTTTGCTTATTTACTTTCTCTAGTAGTGCAAAACTGGACTCAAAGCCTTTGGGAGAGAAAAAGACTATGAAGGCTATTCAGAGTAGGGGTTCATTAGAATACAGAGAGCAAAAGTCAAATGGGTGAGAGCTTAGAGATCATTAATGAGAAGGCACTTAAAGAAACCCAATAAGGATCTCACAATTTAAGTTAATGAGAAAAGTGAAGTCACATAGAGGTTGATAAATCAGAAATATAAGAATGGTTCAGGGGAGTAGAGCTCACGGTGAGAACAAAGTTCAAGTTACTTGCTAATGAAGGAGTATAAATGGTGGAAAGTAAGATGGTTTGTTAAAAAGAAAAACTAAAAGTTCCAAATCAATAATATTGATCAGTGACCCATAGAGAGCAAAAGAGTAAGTTTGTATTGATCCAAAATGGTTGAGGAATGAGATATCTGATTAAGTAAAAATGCTGACTTAGAGTTAGCATTATATATATGTAATTATTTCTACAAATAACTAAATACATGAGATTTTGCCAGATGAACTGTTATTTTTTATTTCTAGCATTGATGAGAATATCTAAGATGTTGGCTATGTCTTATCTCAATTCAATATTAATGATATATTTAAATAGCAGGAACTATGCATATTTATTATTGAGTGTGTGTGTATGGAGTGCTATGGATTGAATCCATGGGCATTCTGAACTACACTCTGCCCTATTTTTATTCTTTATTTCGAAACAGGTCTCACTAAATTGTGGAGGGCCTCACTAAGTAGCTGAGCTGGCCACAAACGCTGATCCTCCTGTCTCAGCCTCCCAAGTGCTGGGATTACAAGCATACACCACCATGCCCAGCTCATCTATGCATTTGTAATCTGTATCTTTGTCTACGAAATACTCTGAGTTGATTGCATTGACCCTGATAATGTAAACTTCTCATACACAGCCATCTTCTCTAACAGGTATTTATGAATTGGCTGGGGTTTGGAAAGAAGTGTGAATTGCTTTTACATTCACTCTTTTAAAAATTCATTCAACTGTATATACCACACAAATGAATGCAAAGCAAAATGTACACTAATGGGCTATTGGAGAGTCAATAGATAGTGTGAATAACCACATTAATTGAGCGAAAAGATAAAGAAACAATAGGCTAACCAACAGAAACAGTAGTTTTTCATTTAATGTAGAGGGGTTGTACCAAAGATGGATGAATAGCTAAATGCAAGGTTGGCATACCTTTGTTTTTTTGTCTTCCAACTATATTCTATAGTATTTTCTATATTACATTTTTGATACATAAAGGGATATATGTGAGCAACTCACAGGCTGTAATTAATCAATATAACCCAAACCTTACTGAACTCTATTTTTAATGATTCAGAATGGTTATTGTGGAAATATGCTGATGATTATTATGAAAATGTATTGCTTCTCAGCTAGCCAGAGAAACTCAAGATACTCTATTTTAAACCATGCTAATCAATCTATAATGTACAGTTCAATTGCCACTTAACACCAGACATAGAAAATAGTAGCATAGAAATAGTAGCATCAATTGCTCATTATTTATTACAATGAAACAGGAAGTGTTTCTGTACTTTGTCATATGGGAGCTGAGGCGTAAAGATGGTACTCTCCACCAATCACAATTTAAGTGAATTGCCTATCTTGTGTCCACAATTAAATCACTCTCTCTTTCCTGTTATAGCAGCAGTAGAGTCTGGGTTTTGGGTGTCAACTTAGAAAAAGGCAAGGTTTAGTGAGGATATGTATTTTCTTGTCATGGAACAGTTCAGAGAGAAGCAATCCAGTGCTTGTGGGTGATTCTGCCTTCTTCAACACATAGCTTCCAAAAGTCTCAGATCATCACCAATTCCATGCAAGAGAATGAGAAGAGAGAGCTCAGGCATTATTAAGGAGACAATAAATAACTTGGAAGTAGAAAATCACTTCCATTTATATCTCGCTAGCTTGAAATTAGTCCCTGGCCACAATTAACTACAACAAGGTCTATGAATAATTGGGTACACATTGATAAAACAACAAAGAAGGGAGACTATGGGATAATTGGCTTTTCTACCATTCATCCTAATTTTAGCAAAAATGTGTGCAAGCTCAATTTCTTAGGCATACCTGGAAGTTTTGGTTTGGAGGTTTTTATAAAGTGTTTATTTTTTTTTATTTCCTCTATTTTTTGTGTATATCAAGGAATTAAACCTGAAGACATTCTACCACTGAGCTATAACTCTAGCCATTTTTATTTTTAATTTTGAAACAGAATTTTGTTTAGTTACTGTGAACTGACTTCAAATATGTAAGTCTCCCGTCTCTGCTTCACCAATAATGGAATTATAGGTGTGCACCACCATGCCTAGCTTCCTCTATTCTTATTCTTTATACTATGACTCTCCTGTGTCATTTATTTCTATTAATTTTTTTCATAAAAAGTTGACAATTATTTTTCATTGGCTTCTTTATGTTCCACACTTATTCACACAAGGGAAAATAAATTGATATTGGCTTATCTTCTTAAATCCACTTAGGAAAGAAAAAAAGAAAAGAGAAAGAAGAAAAAAATCTTTGCTAACAAGGCATTCTGATTTGTAAAAATGATGTGCATGTCATTTACTAAAATTAGACATTTCACTAAAATCCAGAAACATAAACCTACACATAATTATAAAATATAGTTTGGATCTTGAATATCTTCCAAAGGGTCATGTATTGAAGGCCTTGTCCCCAAACCAAGGCTCAAATGAGAGGTGGTAGAGTCTATAGGAGGTGGGACTTAATAAATAAAAGAAAGCCAAGTCATTGATACTCTGGAAGGAGCTATTGGGACCTGGCCTCTTTCTGTCTCTTTCTTTGCTTCCAAGTCACGGTGAAGTGAACAGATCTCCCCTGCCATGATTTACTGTGCACCAAAAAAACCTGAATCATGTTATTAGTGACTGAAATATTTGAAACGGCAAGATATAATAAACTTTTCCTCTTTTTAAGCTTATTTGTCTCAGGCTTTTGTCACAGTGATGGAAGCTGACTAAACTAATATACCTTCCATCTCTAAGTTTTCCTTATAAGTTAATATATATTCATATAGCCACTATATAAAAATATTTTATTGAATAATGTTATGGGCATGTTAGCATATAAGATATATATATATATATATATTTTTTTTAAGACACTTGTATTCATAGAGTCACATATCAACCTATATATTCCCATTTTATTCACATTATTTAAGACAGATATGGAGGCTGGAATTATAATAAAATTTCCATTTTCCAGAGGAATAAATTAAGTTCTGAAAACATAAGTGATTTTTACCATCATTCAGCCAATTAGTATATAGAACTAAGATTGAACCTTAGTTCTTCTAACACCTTCTCTTTTCAAAGAAATTATTTTTCCCAAACAGATATTCTCTCTGTTATCTACTTTAAAATGTGAAAACTTTAATGACTTTCTATTGTAAATTTTACTTTGTCTCATTATCATATGTATAGAATACAAGATATATAATTATAAGTGATGGAAATTCTCAGATTGTTCAAAATAAAAATGAAAAAAATTTATATTTTAGATTTATGTCCCATGATGTATAGGAGACAAACACTCAGATATATGGACAATATAAATTCAGTGACTTTAAACATTATATTGTTTATAAGCTTATAAGCATTATATTAAAATAAATTAGAGTTTAGTTTGTCACAATAAATGATAGTTTCTAGCCTCAATGGGTAGAATTAGGAAAGCACTGAACCATGTACTGCAATCATAGAATATTTTTATAATGCTAACAATTACAGTATATTTTCATACATTTTCTACAATTCAAAATAGTTTTGTGAGCAAAGCAATCAGGTTTTATTACTCCTAGTTTACAAATAGGGTATCCCAGAATCAGAAGGCTTTTCATGGCAGATATCCAATTCCCAAACATATGTTGAGAGGCCACTATGCATCAGGTGTGATTTGAGGTGCCTTGGGAATAGGAAGCCAACACAAGTTGTGTGCATTTTGAGGGGTTCCATAAGTGGTGAAGAGGAAATAAACATAATCTATCACTGGGATTTTGTGGTAACTATGAGACCAGCAGATTATAAAGTCAGAAAGTGGAGGTAGAAATGGTTTCAAGCCTTACAGCAAAAGCACTAAGATTATCTGAAATTGCCACTGGAATTCAGAAAAGGAAAGAATATTTGAGATATATTAGAACTGTAAAAGTAAGTGAGATTTAAGTTTGGCTGTACAAACTTGGTTGTATAGATAGGTACAGGGGAGAAGGACAATTTCAAAAAAACAGAGTATACTTGGCCAGAACGGGCTTGGTAAGAAGCAGTGTAGTTGTGTGATTATTAATTTAATGCATTGAATTAACTGGGTAAAGGAATATCCAAACAGCTGGTAAAACATTGTTTCTGGTCTGTCTGCAAGGATGTTTCTGGAAGAGATTAACATTTTTACAGTCCAATGAATAAAAGATCTGCCCTTGTTAAAGTAGACCTGAATCCTCTAATTATTGGAGAGAGTCCTGAATAGACCAAAAAAGGCAGAGAAAGGTGTAATTATCTCTCTTCTTGAGCTGACACATCCATCTTTCCCTGCTCTTGGTTACTGAGGATTCTGTTGTTGTTGGTTTCTACCTCCAAGATGCACTTTAGCAGCTCCTACTCCTCCATCTTGGCTCCTGGGTCAATCATAGTAGGAGTTACACCATCAGCTCTGCTGGTTCTCAGGCCTATGACCTCAGACTGACTTACAGTGTAGATCTCCTTGTCTCCAGCTTGCAGGTGGCAGATGAAAAAACTGCATGGCTTGGTTTATAATCATGTAGCCTAGTGTCCATTAATTTATGATTGTGTGTGTGTGCCTTGTGTGTCAACAGAACTCTAAGTAAGTTACAGATTCTGATAGAGGCAAAATATGTGAACTGGGAAAATTAGAAAAATGAAGCTTTACTAATAGAATAGCCCAGAGTTCTGAGTGAATATTTACAATAAATAGAAAAGTTTGGTTTTCATGTGAAAGACAATAGAGTGTGGGCATATGTTAGCATTTTCACTGCTATAAGACAAAGACCTGATCATGTAATTCAGAGGAGGAAAGATTTATTTGCTCTCATGATTTTGGTTTAGTCTATATGAGTCTGGAAATTGTAGATCTCAGAGAATGGCAGTAGAAAACACTCACACACACACACAGAGGGGGGGGCAAAGAAGGAGAAGAAGAAGAAGAAGAAGAAGAAGAAGAAGAAGAAGAAGAAGAAGGAGGAGGAGGAGGAGGAGGAGGAGGAGGAGGAGGAGGAGGAGGAGGAGGAGAAAAGGAGGAGGAGGAGGAGGAAGAGGAGGAGGAAGAAGGGAAGAAAGAAAGAGAGAAAGAAAGAAAGAGCAGGCACAAGGCTCCACTCTCACATTTGGAGGCTGGAAACTAGAAAGTGTGCCAGGGGAGGAGGAGCCATATATAATCCTCATGGCTGAAGCCGAGGAATTCTTCTCTAGCCGTACCCGACCAGCCTAGGCCACCATCCCCATAAATCCACCACAGTGGATTTATCCATTGCTGAGATTACAACAGAGCCGAGCTTTGAACATTGCCACTCCATTTCCATGAGGGATGGAGGGTCATTCCATGTTTTTAAACCACTACAGGGAGTGTCCTGAACAGAAGAGTGGCATAACAATGTCAGTGTTGTAGAATGATTATTACAGTGAAGGACAGATTAGAGAAGAAATGGCCAGGGACAGGCTAGCGGGTTAAATAGCTGTTGTAGCATTTTAAGCATGAAGTGATCAAAGTCTGAGCTTCAATCTTGGTAGTCAGAATTAAGAAGAGAGGTAAATCTGAGTGATACATTAAAAAATGACTGAACACAGTAACAAACTGCTATAGTGAATTTCAAAATAAAGATTACTTTTCTCTTTGTATTCATTATACTTTTCGTCTCATTGTACTTTCCATTAATTCTTTATGACCTTGCATTTAATCAACAAGTAAGCACAAGTAAGCATAATTTAAACACATAACAAGAAATGTGAATATCATTTTCTGAAAGGTACAGTGAGATGGGATATGTCAAGAACACACTGTATGGGTATATTCATTCGAGTCACCCCTCCATGTCAGTCTGGTATAGAGCTGTACCTATTCTCTGTATTTCTATCTTTCTAATAGAAATTCTTTAAATCTTAAAAAAAAACCACACTGTATATAATATGTGCTCAATAAATGTTTGTGAAAAAATTAAATTTTAAAATCAGTGTATAAAGTAAACCCCATATTGAAAAATGAGCTTTTGGATTCAGAGTTGTCATGCTTGAGCTATACTAACCATGAAATCAATAAAAAAGAGACGGAGATTTTAAGTTTTATAGAGCAAAATATTATTAGAAACTGTTTCAGAAAATCAAGAAAAGAAATAGATACATGCAACTTGAAGGATGATGCATTGAAATACAAATGGAAAATATCCCATCTAATTTTTATAATGGAAATAAAACAATGGGTCGGCAAGATTATAGGTTGGTAGTACTCGAGTTCATTCAAGGGAGTTCAGAAGTGACACTTACATGTTTAGTGACAGAAAATAGAAATTATCTTTTATTTCTGCTAATCTTTTTAGTATAATGACAACTGTATGTTATTATGAACAAAAGGCAGGTAAGAATAAAGGCACTATTCAGTCACTTCATGGAATTAAGATTTTGTATAGCAAATTAATTACAAGTGTAAATATTGCAAATTTGTTTTAGTTCAAAGTACTTCCATAAAATATAAAAGAAACTTTATTGTGCAGTGGCTTCAAATAACATGATGGAGAGTAAAATTATTGCTGGAATGTTCAATATAAGCTTTTTCTCATCCAGAACAGCTCTAGATTGGTAACAATGGACATTTATAACTCTCTCAGGATGTTTTTAGACAATTAAAAAATCAAGAGGAGCCAAACTTATCAATAAGATGAAATGTTATTAATTTTATAAATACTTTTCTATCTCTTCCACAGACATTTATATTTCCCTTACATTATACAGCATAAACAAAAAAGAAGGAAGGAAGGGAGGGAGGGAGGGAGGAAGGAAGGAAGGAAGGAAGGAAGGAAGGAAGGAAGGAAGGAAGGGCGGGCTTTGGAACATTCAAGATTGCTGTGAAACTGAGGTAAACTTAGTTTATTTGGAAAATTTAAATTGTGTTATTCATATGGATTCTGAAATTTAAAACTGAAAAATATCTCCAAAGTATGTATATCCCCATAAACTCATAAATTTCCCTTGCTTACATGCTCAATGAAGTATGATTTTGGTGAGTTGCCCAGGTAATTGTTGCTGAACGCATTCATATGCCATGTCTTACCAAGACTCTTTCAGAGATTTACTGCTAGACTGAATTCTATTTTATTTTTTTCAAGGATTGCATTTTTTTTTCAGGTCTGGGGATGGAACCCAGGGGCATTTGACCTCCAAACTACACCCCCTGCCCTATTTTTTATTCTTTATTTTGAAACCGGGTCTCACTGAGTTGCAGAGGGCCTCACTAAGTAGCTGAGGCTTGTCCAGGAACCACGATCCTCCAGGTCTCAGCCTCCCGAATGGATTACAAGCATGCACCACCATGCCTGGCTAAGGATTGCATTGTTTATATCACTTTTTAGAGCAATTAAATAACCATTCTGCTATGGCTCTGTCTTCAGAGACATGTATGGGAAACTTATTCAGCACTTTTTTTTGTCTGTGGTGCCAGGGATTGAACCCAGGATTATTCTACCTCTGAGCTATACCTCTAGCCCAACTTTTTATTCTTTATTTTGAAACAGCATCTCACCAATCTGCAGAGGGCCTCACTAAGTAGCTGAGGCTGGTCAAAAACCTGCGATCTTCCTGTTTCAGCTTCCTGCTTACTGGTTATTCAGCATAACTCTGTATCCTGTTTCTTTCTTCTCTAGTACTTTGAAAAATAGAAGGAACTCAGAAAACTCACTTGAATCTTTTTTATTTTTGCAGCCCCTCATTCTCAATGTTAAATAACATACCTAAAATGAGATATACATTTTAACCTATTTTAATGCAAAATATCTCATTTAATTCTTATAGCAATCCTAAGAGTAAGTGTGATCACACACATTTTATGTCTTGACAAATTAGTATGCAGAATGGCAGAGTTGAAACTTCTCAGATGTTTGAGTATTTTTTAAGAACAATTTTTATGCCTCCAAAATTATTGAAGGTGAGTTTAGTACAAGCCTAGTGTTTAATTTCTTTCATTTTAAATACTTTTGTATGCTTATTTTGTAAACTTAATACATTCATAAATTTTATAACTACTTTGAAGGACTAATTATTTCAGCTTACTTGTGATTTAACTTAGTTAAATTCATTCATATTTTAAGATATTAAAAATATTTTCTAAGTCCAAGTCGATTCAAACCATCAAGTTTATCTTTGTTTCATTCAAAAGGAAATGTTGATACTAGGTGTGCTAGCATTCCATGGCTGCACAAGAGCTGAGATAACCACTTTGCATGGGGAAATGTTGGCTTGAGCTCACAGCTCCAGAGGTTTCAGTTCAGCTTGCTTAGCCCCGTTGTTTCTTGACCTGTGGTAAGGCAGTACATTGTGGTGGGAGTCTTTAATGAAGGGCACTGCTCACCACATGGCAGCCAGGAAGCACAAAAACAGACAGGAGATGCCAAGGTCCCAGCAGCCCCTTCAAGGGCACAACCCCAGTAACTTGACTTTCTTCTACTAGCCCTAACCTCCTAAAAGTTTGACCACTTCCCAACAATTCCACAATTTTAAGCACGTGGACCTTTTGGGAATACTGATAAATGATTAGGTTTTCAATAAAAGTATTTTGAGCTGGGCATGGTGGTATGTACCTGTAACCCCATTACTTGGGAAACTGAGACAGAAGAATCACAGGTTCTAGGCTTATCTCAGGAACTTAGAACTGTTCAAAATAAAAAATTAAATAGGGCTTGAGGTGAAGCTCAGAAATAGAATTTTCAAAGTACAAACAACTTGAACACTAAAATAAAGTTGTTTGTACTTTGAAAATTTTTCTTTAAATAAAAGTGCATATACAAGAATTTCAAGGTTGAAACTAAGTTCACCTTTCAGTAATCATTGGTACAACCATGTCATTTTAAGATAAACCAAAGGATGTTCAGAGGTTAAGTCTGTATCAAAAATAAATTGCTAGTTAATGTCAGAACCAGGACTTAATTTTTTCTGTGTCCCATTTTTTCTCTCATAAAAAATGTAAAAGTATTATCTTTAAAGTATATACATATCTCAATGCATTGTATATAAAAAAGTGAATTTGTCTCCTAACCAATCAACTTGTTTAATACAATAAGATATACAGAAAACATTAAATAATACAATATTCCTGAATTAATTCCCTTTAGTAGGATCTATTTAAGATGACTTCAAGATCTTCAATAATTTATTTATAAGGTGTTAATTTGATCTACATCTCTACCTCATTTGGCCAATACAAAGAAGTGATGACGTTTTGAGGTTTAAGACACTAATATTTTCATTCTAATTTTCTTATCTCTAGTTTTCTCATGTTAATAGATATCCAAACATAATAAGTACAACAGAAATCTGCTGATAGTGGAATAATATTTCAAGAGCTCTAAGTGTGTTTCCCAGAAGCATATAATTTTAGATACACATATGCCAATTAACCTGCTATACTTTTCTTTCTTTTAAATGAATCAAAAATAGGGTTTTATAAAAGACACATCTAACTAGCCAGTTGGGTGTCATTTCCTGACTTTTCACATATTTATTGAGCTAAACAGTTAATAATAATTTTCATACTCATTTTCACCTTTAATCCTTATTGCTTATCATCTATAACTAATTCTCAGAGAAGTTAAATTATCTAAGCAAAGTGTCAATATTACTATGTGTCTTAATTAGAACTTAGAGGAGATCCTGATTAAAATCATGTGATAATGGAAGTACTCTTTGTCAACTCACCTGTTAAGGTAACAACAGTTTGTAAATTTTCTAAAGAGGAGAAACAGTTAAGATTCTCCATGAATAAGAAGATACATCTTAATAACCTTCAAAACATGTAACTGTTCCCTTAAAATAGGCCTGCATTTGTCAGATTCCTGTTGGCTAATTTCCTTTGCTAGGACGATGTGGTCCCATCTTCATTGCTTTCCTGCTGGCCAAAACCTGCTTATGTCAAATCATATAGAGTGCTTTTGGTTTTCTCTATAATTCATGTATTTACAGGAAACTGTATAAAACAGTTACCTGTAAAATCAGAAATTGATTTAAGGACAACATAAGAAAATTTTTTTTTCTGTAATTAAAGTGATCTAACAAAAGACCGGGCTTTCTTTTTTAAATTATTTTTATTAATGTATTTGTATATTTTTTATTTTATTTTTATTTCTATTTTTTATTTTTTTGGTGTTACTAGGGTTCCTGGAAACCCTTCTACCTCCAGACTACATTCCAAGAACTATTTTATATTTTTATTTGGAAACAAGGTCTCTTAAGCCAAGGAGGGAACTTCCCTCTTCCTCCTCCCATCCCGCTCAGGTCGCCTTATTTGCTCATCTATAGTGTCTCCTCCTTTGTCTAGAGTTCCTCCTATGACTTATTTTCTCCCTACCTTCTGCATGTTAGGGAGAGCATATGATTTCTTATTTTTTGTCACTGATTAATCTCACTTAGTGCCATTTTCATCCATTTCCCTGTAAATGACGTAATTTTGTTCTTCTTCATGGCTGAGTAAAATTCCATTGTGTACACATACCATATTTTTTACTCTTCTGAAGCCAGTGTTAAGTGTTCATAGATCAGAATGACAATGAGAAGAATCTTGTATAGACTGAGGGCAAGTCTAGTCTCTCAAAGTTTTGTTATTATGATAATCATCTAGGAAGTTTTTAAAATATATTTTTTTCTAGGCTATCTGTATAAAAACTAGATTCCTAACTAATTTTTTTGATCTGTCAGTTTGGAAACACTGCCTTATATCATTACTAATAAAATTTTTACCTCGTAGAAAGCACTTACATCAGGCTAAGAATGTGTCCACTGACAGTTTTTTTTAATTTATTAGGGTTTCTTTCTTATAACTATTTATTATTATTATTATTATTTTTGGTGGTGGTACTGGGGTTCCTGGAAACCCTTCTACCTCTGGGCTATACTCCAAGACTCATTTTTATACTATTTTATTTGGAAACAAGGTCTCTTAAGCCAGCATGGCTGGCTTTAAACCTGTGCAATCCTCCTGTCTCCGCCTCCCAAGTGCAGCATAACTATTATTTTAAGTGGCAACATGATTGTGGATATTTGTGTTATGCAATGGAATATTTTGATACAGGCACACAATGTGGAATTAATAAGATAATCTGTCTAAAATATTCATCTCCTCAGTTGACTATCATTTTTTATGATGAGACATTTGAAGTTTGCTCTTTATTACTTTGAAATATTCAACATTTTATCCTTGATTATAGAAATGCTGCTGTGTGGTAAGGATGGGGAGAGGGAATGTAGGGTAGAAAGATAATGAGGTTACTGATGATTAAATTAAGGCTCCTAATATGTTTTTTTAGAAACAAAAAAGGAAAAGAAGAAGAGAAGGAAGAGGAGAGAGAGAAGTAAGAGGAGGAGGAGGAAGAGGAGGAGAAGGAAGAGGAGAGGGAGAATGAAGGGGAGGAGGAGGAGGAGGAGGAGGAGGAAGAAGAAGAAGAAGAAGAAGAAGAAGAAGAAGAAGAAGAAGAAGAAGAAGAAGAAGAAGAAGAAGAAGAAGAAGGAGAAGAAGAAGAGACAGAAATAAGCAAAGTAAAGCTCTGATTCAGTAAAAGTGAGATATTTAATATTTGTTAAGTCTATGTACTCAATTTCAAATATAACTAGAACATAATTTAAAAGAACTTAAATATGATCAAAAACATAGTAAAATACAGATTGGATCCCTAGAAATTTTTTTTCTCTATCATCAGATGCCATTTCTTTAGTGAGTAAAAAAGAAAAAAAAACAATTGAGTTTTACAAATAGCCTTAAAAACTCAAGAAATGTTTGAGATAAATTAGGGAACCAAATATTAAATATCAACCATTCACAATGTCTTGAATGAATCTATGACTTCTGTCTTTTTCTTTTTCACTAATTTCTTGTTAAATTTAATGAATGTTAGAAAATATCAGTACCTTTATTTGATCTAATTATCTTTGTTTTGCTGAAATTAAAATTGAAATAATTTAAATTCTCAAATAATAGTTTCTGTTTTTAGAGAACCTAAGCAGATTTTTAAAGATGACCATATGTTATAAGACTGACATGATTTCCAAGCCAAAAACAAAAATAGATCATCTGAGTATTTTAAAAATGACAGCCAAATAAAATAATTTTCAAGACACCTGTCTATCCATAGCAAAATAAACATCATTTCTATAAGATAAAGTTGAATTAATTTTATTCTATGTTTTCATAAAGCAATTTGTTTAGTATCATTGATACCAACTGAGATGACTTAATTTCAATGAAAACCAGTTATATATATATATATATATATATATATATATATATATTCTCCATATAATGCAATTTTCTATGCATAAATATGAAATTTTCTATGCATAATATGAAATTTTATTGTAATGAATCATTTTGCTTAATGAACTTACAGAAAATAAATTATTTTGCATTGTTACATGAGTTTGTGTTCAGGCTCTGTATGATAAGATTTTAGATTAATATGACCTTGCCAGACATGGTTGCACAACACACTTGTAATCTCAGAACATGAGAGGCTGAGAAAAGAGAATCACAGATTTGAGCCTAGCCTCAGCAATGTACTGAGATTTTGAGCAATTCAGAGGTAGAATGTCCTTGGATCCAAACTTTATTACCAATATATATATATATATATATATATATTTATATATATATATATTTACAGTTTCGAGGTCAGTGTGTTTGCTAACACTACTTAATATATACCTATGAGTATAGGCAAATAATGAAAGAAATCTCACTACTGAAAATAGCATCCTAATAAAGGCCTTATCATTTATGAAAACATTTGAATTGTTATTCATAGGAAAGCTCTCTTTTTCTAGATTTATGCTATTTGTGAAATAAAAAATCATATTATTCTCCTGGAAAGATAATATTGACTTTAGATAGTATCTTGTAATTTCTCAGATTGAAGCAGAAAAGCTAAAGGATTCACAGTGAACAACCTGGAGCCAAACCTCTCTCTTACTCTGTTCATAGCAAATCCTGCTTACAACTAGAATGTTAAAATTCCCCACAGTCCTGTTCCCTCCATCCACTGGCATGTATGTTTCTCTGGACAGACATCTCTGGCTGCTCAGGAATTACATAAAATTGTCCAAAGCTGCTCAGGCCCACAATTCCCACTGTCTAATAATCAGGGCTCAGATTTGTTCACCCCAGCCAGTGAGGTAAGGAATTTATTATGGATTTATTTACATTGAATAGAGGAAATTTATTTAGATTATATTCTCTTATATATGATAAAAGAAGGCACTGGAAAAAGTATGAGACAGGCTAATTCACCTTCAATCTTTTTTCTGGCATGCCTCTTATTCTGAAACCATTTTTGTTCTCACATTACTATCTCAAGTGCTAATTATATCATTTCTTACTTTTGCAGAGAATTTTAGCTTATAAAGCTAGTTCATATGTTATTTCACTGAATAATAAAACACGGTCTGAGTTAATTTAAGCGTTTATCTTTATGAGGTACAGGGTACAAACACAGTAAGTCAAAATAATGAGTATGTTATGATGGTAACAATAGCTAAATTTTGAATCATATAATGTTGACCAGGTATAGTCATTAGTAGGTTACAAATACTATAATATTTAATCCTTAATGCTAAAGTGTTTTCCTTTATGTAATTCTTAGAAGATTAGAAAATGAGGCAAAGAAATAGTAGACAGAGACCAGAAATGTAACATAATAATTTATTCAAGAACCTGTGTTTTGACTCCTGGGCCTATATATCCTGGACTTATATAATTTAAAGTATCAATATTTTCAGCAGGGGAATGGTATTATGCAAAATTATGAGCAGGTTCCACATATACCACATGGAGACTGCTTAATACTGAAATCTTACGGGTGTCATTCGAGTCTATAACAGATTCAGTGCACAGGGAAAACTTATTGAAATCTAAAACCAGGAAAAGACAGACAACATGATGTCTCAAAGTCTTCAAGGAAATTAACAACTAAAAGAAACATGTAGCCATTAAGATAATTCCCTCTATAAAAGATTAGTGCTGGGAGTGGTGGTACATATTTGTAAACCCAGCTTTGGGAGGCTGAGACCAAAGGATCATGGTTTGTGGACAGCCTCAGCTACTTAGTGAGGCCCTCCACAACTTAGTAAGACCATGTTTCAAAATAAATAATAAAAAATAGGGCAGCACATGTAGCTCAGAGGTCTGATGGCCCTGCGTCCCATTCTCAGACCTGAAAAAAAAAAAAATTAGAAAATGGTAAAGGGACATAAAATACAAATTCTCTGAGAAAACCAAATTGCAAGATCTTTCCCCTAAAAAATAAAATAAATATTAAAGATGTCCACTTCAAAGAAAAGAGTTTACTCACTGTTTCATTTGTAGCTTCTTTTTTAACTTTTTATTGGTGCATTGTAGTCATACATCTTAATGGGATAAAAGATTTGTGTAGACATATATGCACATATCACCCAATTAGCCCTTACCCAATCCCTACTCCATTCCCTCCTCATCCCTCCTTCTCATGCTTGGCTTAGTGATTGATTTGATATGTTTTTTAAGTACATCCTGTGCTTTAGAGAGTTTCCCTCTACCCACCTCCCATCCCCTCAGTTAGGTCGCCTTATTTGCTCCTCTCTAGAATCTCTTTCTTGCTGTGTGTGGTGGCGCACATTTGTAATCCCTGCACTTGGGAGGTGGAGACAGGAGGATCGCACAGGTTTGAAGCCAGCCGCGCTGGCTTAAGAGACCCTGTTTCCAAATAAAAAAGTACAGAATCTCTTTCTTCATTTCAAATTCCTCCTGTTACCAATTTCTCCCTAGCTTCTGCATATTAAGGAGAGCATTTGATTTTTTATTTTTTGTGACTGTCTAATCTCACTTAGCAGGATGTCCTCCAGTTCCATCCATTTCCCTGTAAATGATGTAATTGTGTTTTTCTTTATGACTGAGTATAATTCCATTGTGTACATATCCCACAGTTTTGTAATCCATTCATCTGTTGATGGACATCTTGGCTGGCTCCACAGTTTGGCTATGGTGAGTTGTGCAGCTATGAACATAGATGTGCATGCATTAGTTTGGTAGTTTGGTTTCCTATCTTTTGGGTAGATAACCAGAAATGGTATTGATGGATCAAATGGTAAGTTCATTCCCGTTCTTCTGAGGATTCTCCATACTGTTTTCCAAAGTGATGGCACTAATTTGCAGTCTCACCAACAATGTTTTAGAGTTCCCAATTCTCCACATCATCACCAGCATTTGTTATTGTTTGTGTTTTGAATGATTGCCATTCTAGTTAAAGTAGCTTCTTCTAATACATTAACATCCTTAATAGTAGTAGAAAGGGTAGTAGAATGGTTAAAGTAGATTCTTCTGGCAGAAAGAATGATAGAAAATTGACATTTTGATCCATGCAAAGAAATAAATAGCACTGAAATAAGGAAAGTATGAGTTCTGGGTTCTTTAAAGGATGATTTTGACTTTTTGAAAAAATAATTTTATTGGCACATTGTAATTATACATTGTGAAGTTCAAATTCATACTAACATACAAGCACACAGGTCTTGATGTGCTTTCTTTCAGATTCCTTGCAGCTACCCATCCCTCCATGTACAAATTAGTGAGCTTGGTGCTGATACCTTCATGTGTAGACATAGCATTATCTGAACTATTTCTTTCATCAGTTCTTCTCTCCTTCTAGCTTCCTCTATTCCCTTCTACCATTCTACTTGTCTCTTATCAATTATTTCAAGTTCTTTTTGTTGCCTATTTTCTTACTGGCTTCTACATATAAGAGAAAACATTCAACCCTTGATTTTTTGAGACTGGCTACTCTCAGTATAATTTTCTCTAGTTCCATTTATATTTCTGAAAATGATATAATTTTTATTCATTTTTATTGTTGAGTATTCCATTGTGTGTACTCACCACATTTTTGTTATCTATTCCCTGTTGATGGGCACTTAGGCTGGATCCATAATTTGGCTGTTGTTACGGAAACATGGATATACATGTGTCACTAACTATTCTCTATTTCTTTTGGAAAGACACTGAGTAGTAGAGCTGGGTCATATGGTGGTTCTTCTCCTTTTCTTTTGAGAAACCTCAATACTGATCTCTATATTGTACTAATTTGCAGTTCTACAAATAGTATATAAAAGTTTATATTTTGAAACTACATATAAGAAACTTGGAAAGTCTTTCTGTCCTAATAAGTCAAATGCTGATCAAACATAGGAATCAATAATTATTTTCTTCCTTCATCAAAGAAGTGAATCACAAAAAAACCCACCACTCTCAAATCAAAAAGAGACAAGTCAATACTGCGAATGACAACAGAGCAGAAACTCAGCACATACTATCTCACCCATAGGTCCATTTATCTTGCTATAAGGTGGTGTGTAGAAATCATTGGTTGGGTAGGAAGCATAAACTATAACTAGGGAATTTCTGGAGTCTATATGGGGACAAGTCTGACACTTAAAACCTCCAGGGAACCCATTCCTAGGGAAGCACCATGCTTTTATGACTTTTTAACTCTGGGAGCTTCGCCAGATTCTGACTATGAAGAACAAACTAAACTCCCCTTGTGCTTCCAGCAGAGGCAGAGGGAAAATGATTCTTTTGAGATAAAACTAAGCATACTGTTATCCTTAACAATATCTGTCCTCAGGAGAAACTGGCCAGAGCCTAACATTCTGGGGTTTTATGAATGCCTAGCTGAGCTGGGCAAAAATAAGTACCCAATAAGCCCCTTTATCCATCATGTCTCACCTAAGCAGGAGGCAGGATGAATTGGGGAATGTTGGCAGGCCAGAGGCACAGAATTAATCAGGAGACTAGTGAGGACTATATATACACTATTTGCTCCACGTCCATGACATGTGCTATAGCTGTAAAGATGAACACAAAAACCAAAGGGACAGAATAGATTATTCAAAAATAGACTCATACATGCTTAGATAATTGTTGAAAATGTTGTTCAGGTAATTACTCAGAAAGAATAATCTTTTTGACAAATGATAGAGGGATATTTACATTAAAATAATTATTTTAATCTTTATTTCACAACATTTAAAATTTTAGTTCTCTGGACTATAGATTAAATCTGTCAACTAAGTCTAAATAATTAATTAAAAATATTGTGGATTTGATTTGGCAAGTATTTCTTTGATAGAACACAAAAAGAACAAATAATAAAAGAAGTGATGGATTGGATTTTGTCAAAATTGAGAACACTTGCACTTTAATAATAACATTTAAGGAAACGAGAAAGCAAGTACTAACTGCTATGTAGCAAATATCTGATAAAGGACTATATACAGAACTAACTAAATTATAAAAAAGATAATCAACTCATTTTAAAAATGAAGAAAAAATTTTAATGGATAGTTCCCCAAGGAAACAGTATGAATGGCAAAATGCACAAGAATGATGAGCAGTGTTATTAGTCATTAGAGGGAGGCACATTTAAACCACCAAGTCAGGTGTGGCGGCACACACCCGTAATCGCAATATGTGGAAGGCTAAGGCAGGAGGACTGCAGGTGCAACGCCAGCCTCTACAATTTAGTGAGAACCTGTCTCAAAATAAAATGACTGGAGGTCTATCTCTAAAGTAGAATACCTTTATTAAAGGAACCACTTCCATTCACTTTAGGGACATATATGAAAATACCAATGCCAATCTCAATATCTTGTATGAGAAGAGGGAGTGAGGGGGAGCTGGGAGCACGCCCACTGAGTGCTGTAGGCACCTATGTCACCATCACTGTGAACTACACGATGATGTGAAACTATAATGCAGCAGTAAAATCATAGTAAAAGTAGAATGCCTCTGGGTTCAATCCCTAGTGCTAAATAAATAAATATATACACATCCACTAGAATGGTTAAGGTTTTAAAGACTGACAACCCATAGTATCCATGAGCAAGTAGAATAACTACAACTCTCAAGATACTCTGGTGGAAACGGTTCAACCATTTTGGAAAAAAAAGAAAAAGGTTACAGAAATGGACAGATGTGCCAGGTGTGGTAACCCATACTTTTAATCCCAGTATTTGGAAAGCTGAGACAAGAGAATCTGGGTTTATGACCAGCTCAGCTACTTAGTGAGGCCCTCTGCAACTTAGTGAAGCTCTGTTTCAAAATAAAGATTAAAAAATTCAAGCTCAGAGGTAGAATGCCTCCTGGGTTCAATCACCAGCACCAAATAAATAAATAAATAAATAAATAAATAAAATACAAATAAAAAAGAAAGAAAAGAAAGAAAGAAAGGGACAGATGTTTTAGTCTCTTTTTATAATCTATATATTCCAAAGTGATAAATGGTAAGTCTCCTTTCAGTTCTTCCTGGGAAATCTACATGTATAATTTAACTAGTAGCTCTAATATATTATACTTTTCAGAGTACCCTTGTATTAAATATTAAATCTTGGTTAAAATTCTAATTTTTATTTCTTCTTTTATAGGAATATAAAGTTTACTTTTTGTCTATAATGGTTCTGCTCATATGCCATCACATAAAATTTTATATGGAATTAGATGTTCTAAAAATAGCTATTTGAGGAATGGGTAATTCTCTTTTGCTTTAGTTCTTTAGTTTATTTCTTCTACTATGATTGATGTAAAAATACATTTCATATGCAATTAGGATATTATAATTAATTATATTATCAAAAACCTGGACAAATTTTTATTAAGTTGTGTATGTATATTAAAATAATCCCAGACAAATATTTAAAGTTTTATCTTTAACTCCTCAATCATGTTTTTACTATCTTCTTTATTCTTTATCTCTGTTAGTTTTTTTCTGTTTTTTTTTAAATTTTTGTATTAATTTTAACCTGTGTCTCTACTCTTACAAAGTGGATAAAACCTCTAAAATTGTAAGTAGAAGAGAATTTTGCCAATCTCAACACATATATATTCCTATCACTCTCTCTCTCTCAGATCTCTAAGTGTGATATATGATCACAATGTACCAATAAAAGTATAAATAAATGACTATTGTCTCCCTAAGATCTTAGACTGAAAAGTTAAAAGTTATTATCATATAAGATTTGTTACCATGTCATTATGTCATTTTTTGATGAGAACAGACTCAATTTAAATCTTCCTAGTTCTGGATTCCTCTTTTTTTTTTTTTTTTTTCGGTACTGGGAATGGAACCCATCTCCAAGCTACACGACCAGCCCTATTTTTTATTTTGAAACAGAGTCTCACTGAGTTGCAAAGGGCCTCACTAAGTAGCTGAGGCTGTCCGTGAACCAGGATCCTCTGGTCCCAGTCTTCCTAATGCTGGAATTACAAGCCTGAGTCACCTCATCCAGCTTAATTTTGAATTATTTACAAGGAACAAAGACTTTACAACGGTTAATTAAAAAAAATAAAAATACTTTTTCTTCATGTATTTTTTTTTTACTTTATAAAACAGTTTTTGAGCTGAGCATGATGACACACACCTGTAATCCCAGTAAGTGAGATACTGAGAAAGTAAGATAACAGGTTCAAGATCAGCTTCATCATTCTAGTAAGGCTTTCAGCAACTTAGTGAGACCCTATTTCTAAACAAAACATAAGATATGGGCCTTGAGGGAGTACTTTTATAGGTAGAATGCCCCTAGGTTCAATTCCTCTTACCTAAAGAAAAGAAATAGAAGTTTTTGTAATAACATGCTGAAGACTTTGAGGGTAATCTCTATGAAATGGTTCCACCTGTTATAGTTTGAATTTCAAGTGTTCCCTACTGGTCGCTAGCCCATGGCCCTTTTTCAGAGGTGGTGAGATATTTAATAGATGAGGCCTCGTGGAAGGAGGTCAGGTCACTGTGTGTGCCCTGGAAGGGCATACTGGGGCCCTGATTCCTTCCTGTCTCTCCCTAGTTTCTTAGCTGCAGTAAGAACCGGTCTCCTCTGCACCTTCTCCTGCCACGATGTACTTGCTGCCACAAACCTAGAACAATGAGGCCAACTGACTATGGACTGAAACCTCTGAAATCATCATTTCAGATGAGCTATAGTAAACAATTTCTCCTTTTAAGTTGCTTGTCTCAGTTATTCTGTCACAGAGACAGAAAGCTGATGAACACACACCCTGCCCTTGCTATTCTTCTGCAAGACAAATTTGAAAATTATTCTTTTCTTTCTCATTTTGGCCCAAAATTCCTATAAATTGATTACTGCCTACAAAACAAAGAGATCTAGAAAAGCCAGTGATTTATTTGAAATGATATGGCTAAATATTCATAACTCAGAGTTAATTTTCCACACTCTTCGACTTAGATAAGTAACTTTGGATTTGATTTTTAAGGATGAATATGTAAGAATAAATATAGGTTACTCTAAATGTCAAAAATCAAAAAGGTACACACAATTCTCTTTTAAGTTCCCTCAGAAAAGGTAACATTATGCTTTTTTCTTCTTTCTTCCTTTCTCTCTTTCTCTCTTTCTTTCTTTCTTTCTTTCTCCCTTCTTTTTTCTTTTTTCCTTTTTTCTTTATTCCGATGTTTAACTTTATAAAGAAAGATGCTCTATGCTCTAAGAGGAAACAATGTCTTTAAGTATTTCTCTTATTTGGTAAGTTTTTACATCAATGAGTAAAATATTTCTCTAAGCTTTTTATTTGAAACCTAAGCACAAGTAGCCATGCATATATCTTATTTATCTCAGAGTAGAGGAAACAACAATAAGAACTTCTAGCCCTATGAAAGTCATCAAAGGATGAATAAGACTCAGGGAGTGACATGAAAAATAGAACATGTAGGACAAGAGAAAGATCTTTCCTTTCCTCCTAACAAGCAAGGGAGAAGCCACAGAATAATGATTTTTAAATTTTTGAACACATACATATTCTTCCTCTCTTCCAGTCTTTATACAAAGCACACATATGACATTAAGCTAATTGAGAAATTCAAAGTAGACATAAATATGCCAAAATGAACACAGGGAAAGCTAAACTTACCAAATAAGTAAAATTTGATAGAGAATTATATTCACATGATGAATCAAAATTATTTTCCTTCACACCATGGTTTTTGTCAGAGGAAGAAGAGATGTGGACATAAAAATAAACACTTTCTGTTGTAGATGATAGCATCCTGTGACTCATTAGAATGAGAAAACAGTGACATTAGAATTAATGACAGAGGGGAAAAGAAAGAAGGGGGCAAGGGCATCTTTTACTTTTTACTTACTCTTAAGCAAACCAGCAGGAAGAATATCAGCAACCAGGATGATAATTTTGGATTTAGCAAGCCAAACCTCATTGCTGAAATTGCCTACAGTGTCTATTTTTGATTCTGTCTACTTTGTGATACTTGATTATAATGAACTGCTGATTGTGTTTATGAACATTTTCAAGGTGCACATCAGCTGCTTCCTTCCAGTTGGAAATGCTGTTTTGTGTATTGAAAATGGCTTGACCAGTGGATAAAAACCATTCCATATCACTTCAAATAGATTTTACCTAAATTCTGTTCTATATGGGCTTGTTGCAACTGGAAAACCACATCTTGGAAAAGGGGGAAAAGGCCTTATTATTTATGCAACTCTCTTTAAGCACTTCTTATTTTTGCATATCTTTTTTGCATAGCATATATTTGCCAGAAACAGCTTTATAATTTGTGGTGGGCAATAGCAGTGAAAAAAATGTTTTCAATTCTAAACATTATCAATAATTTTTGATAATTCTAAATTAATGGCAAACTTAAAATATCAATTTTTAATAACTTCTCATACAAATATATAGAAAAGCTAAAAGTGAATTTTTACTCAAGAAGTTTTGTGGCATATTCTCTTTTAAGAAAGCTAATGATTGAACAGAATAGACATTCTTGCTACTCTGATTAAAAGGCTATTAGTAGGCATTCAATACCCTACGTGGCCTTTTTTTTTTTTTTTTTTTTTTTTTTTTTTTGCTGGTACTGGGGTTCCTGGAAGCCCTTCTACCTCCGGGCTACACTCCCAGACTTATTTTATATTTTTGAAACAGGGTCCCTTACCTGCGCGATCCTCCTGTCTCCACCTCCCAAGCGCGGGGATTACAAGCGCGCGCCACCACGCCGGGCCCTACATGGCCTTTATTGGGCAACATCAGGCTGTGCATCCTGGAGAAATTAAGAATTACTTAAAATTTATTTATGATTAAGCATAATATAATAGAAACCATTTATCAATTGCTAGGCATCTTATTACTGAAATGTCATATTAATAATTTTATCTTGCAAATTTTAAAGAAAAATTCATTATTTTTTACAGATGAAGAAAATAGCATCATCAGGGAGATAAAAAATTTAGATGAAAGGATTTAAATTATGGAAAATACACACAGTGGAATTCTACTTGCAATAAAGAAGAAAAAAATCATGTCATTTGGAAGATGGAAAGACCTGGAGAACATTATGTTAAGTGAGATCAGCCAAGCACAGAAAGAGAAGGGACATATGTTTCTCTAATATCCCCAAACTAGGGAGTATTAGGGATACCAGAGGGACCCCAGATAATGTAGGGGAAGCCTCAGCAAAGCTAGAATGGAAGGGTAGGAGACGAAGAAAGCTGAGGTTGATTAATGGAGGAGCTACATTCAATTATATGTAAAAGTATGAATGTAGCATGGTCAATCTTTGTTGACCAAACTCATTGTTGGGAGGGAAGGAAGGGTAAGCGAGGGAACACTAAGCACTGTCCGAATGTATGCCATTTTCAGTATGATCCACATAAAAATAAAATAATAAATAAATTTTAAAATAAAATACCCTTTTATAAAAACTAAATTAAAAAATAAATAAAAATGGGCAAAAAATTTAAACCAAGGTCACAAAGTTAAGTGCAAGTTTAGGATTCAAACAATGGTTTATTTGATGCTTAAATCTATTTGTCTGTCTATCTAACCTACCTATTATCCATCTCTCTCTCTCTCTCTCTCTCTCTCTCTCTCTCTCTCTCTCCCTCTCTCTCCCTCTCTCTCTCTAATCTTGTTCTTTGTATTTCACTTTTTCTTTTTGGATCTCAAATTCCCCTTGGATTTCAAATTTGGCAGCCATTTTCAACAAGAAGAAAGATCTAGAATATTTGCTATTACTCTATTACTCTACCTTGGTGTGCTGAAAAACCCAATTAATAGACATGCCTTATGTCTCAGTTCATCCATTCACTAACAACTCTGTGGTACTGGACGTTAACTCTTGGCCTTTAGTTACCTTGTTTTTTCAAAAAGAAAAGTGCATTAAGTCTTTCTAGAAACTTTCTCTTCTGAGAATATATAAATCAGCTGAAAGATATACAAAAGAACAATAATACTGCAAAGAAAATTTCATTTTTTCTAAATTTGATGCATTTCCACCCTCATTATATATAATAGCTATGTAGGAATCAATATTGTAAATTATCACAACTCACTTTATATATGTATATTCCTTTTATGTATCTAAATTGCTCAATGTTTTTGCTTTTATAAATATCACTGTGAGATTCTTTCTTGTAAATCTTTTCAAAATTACTTTCTTAGGTTATTTATATTCCTATAAGAGAAATTACTAAATTAAAGGGAATATTCATTTAAATGGCTTATAAACATGCTTTCTAATTGAATGATTTATGACAAAATATTTTCTCAGACATACGAAAGACTATCTTTTTAATAATTTTTCAACATTTTAGGTCAAAAGAGTATATAACATTTTTGAATGACATTAAAATTTTTCTATTGAACATTTAAAATTGATACCATTTTCTGATTTTTGTTATTCATTTTCCTTGCTATTTTAACAGTTTCTTCATTACATTTTTAGCTGTTTTCAGTTATTTACTGATGCATAAGATTTATTTCTTTGTGGTACTAGGGATGGAACCTAGGGGCATTCTACCTCTGAGCTCCACCCCCCAGCCTTATTTTTTAGTCTTTTTTATTTTTGAAACAGGATCTCACTGAGTTGCAAAGGTCCTGGCTAAGTTGCTGAGGCTGTCTGGGAACCACGATTGCCCGGTCTCCGCCTCCTGAATGCTGGGATTACAAGTGTGTGCCACGCCTGGCTGATTTAAGGTATATGTATGTATGTATTTATATACATATATGTATATATATCCAAAGTACATGAATATTAAAATTTTTGCGGTACTGGGGATGAAACCCAGGGGCATTCAACCTCCAAGCTACACCCACTGCCCTATTTTTTATTCTTTATTTTGAAACAGGGTCTCACTGAGTTGCCAAGGGCCTCATTAAGTAGCTGAGGCTGTCCACCAACCACGGTCCTCTGGTCTCTGCCTCCCGAAAGCTGGGGTTACAAGCATGCGCCACCAAGCACAGCTCATAAATATTAATTTTACAACTCAATTAAATTATTTTTCCCTACGTAAATTTTTTTCTAAAACTAAATTACCTAAATTATCATTCATTTTTCTGAAGTTCCTGTGGTCCAAAATTCTGAGCATTTCACCTGGACAGTTCTGGTTCAGAGTACATCATGCAGTTGCCATCAGCCCACTGGCTATAGTCATCTGATGGCTTAACTAAAACTGGAGCATCCGCTTCTGAAACTCATATGGCTGTACAATGAAGAATTCAGTTTCTTGCAGTTAGCTTTCTATGTAGCCTCTCCATCAGGATGCTGGGTATGCTCAGTGCATGACATCTGGCTTTGCTAAGCGTGAGCAGAATCCCAAAATAAGGACAAGGGAAGAGGAAGCCTTTTAGGACCTAAATCCCTCCAATGCACTGTCTCTTCAATTCTATTCCATTCATGTTGCTAATTTGAATTCACATTAAGGAAAGCATTGGGATCTAACTCTTGAAAGAAATGTCAAACAATTTATAGACATTATTTTAAAGCCATCACCACATTTTTCATATAGATATATGCACTGGTATGTTCTACCACTGACATTAATGACGTGTTATTCTGCTTTCTTTAGGTTAGTGACTGGATATAATAACTTCTTTCTATAATTTACCTTTAGCATATTTGTACCCCTGTATTTACATATGTTACAAATAGTATATCGTGGATCATATTTTATATCTTGTCTTATAATCTTTGTCTATATGATATTGTAGTTTATGCCATTGAGGATAGGTATTTAGATAGTAAATGTTCCATTTTCATTTTGCAATAATAGTTATTTTATTATATTGCCTTTGCATTCTTTTGAATCAATGTACTTTTTAATCTTTCATTTTATTTCTTCTATTAGTTTATAGTTACATTTTTTATTTTTTATTTATTTATTGGTGGTACTGAGGTTCCTGGAAACCCTTCTACCTCTGGGCTATACTCCCAGACCTATTTTTATATTTTTATTTGGAAACAGGGTCCTTTAAGCCAGTGAGGCTGGCTTATAACCTACACGATCCTCCTGTCTCCACCTCCCAAGTGTGGGGATTACAAGCATGTGCCACCACTCCTGGCTTATAGTTACATTTTTTAGATTATAATTTTAGTTGTTGCCTTATATCATATGTACATTTAACTTGTGATACTATATCCTAAATCAATACTTTTACCAGTTGTCAAATAGGATGTAAATCTGGCCACATTATAATTCCATTTTGGCCAATATTCTTTTAATGTTACCTGCATATTTATTCTTTTTTTTAAATGCTCTTCCTACACCCCTGGAATTTTTTGACTCCATATTAAATAATTTTCCACCAGAATGACATAGTTTCTATAGGATTTCTTGAATTCAGATCTGATGGCAAACTTAATTTTCTTAATTTCAAGTTTCTAAAATATCTCATAATTTGGCCTTTATTTTTTATGACTATTTTAGTTGAATATAGACTTCCAGTTTGATTATACACATTTAGCTGAATATAGATTCCCAGTTTGAATCTATAGCTATATTTATATCTTTGGATTATACCAATTTGGCTATGATGTGCCTGTATGCAATTTTTTGGGAATTGAACTCAGGGGCATTCTACCTCTGACTACTACACTCCTGGTCCTTTTATTTATTTATTTTTGAAACAAGGTCTTGCTGAGTTGCTGAGGCCCTTGTTAGGTTGCTGAGGCTGGCTTTGGACCTGTGATCCTCCTATCTCAGCCTCCCAAGTACTAGCATTACACACTTGCACCATCATCCCTCACTCCATGTGTGATTTTATTTAAACTTATTTGGTATTTTCTAAGCTATCTAAACTTATTTATTCCATGAGTTCAAGATGTTCATCTGTACAAACAGTGCTACTACCTCATTCTCTATGTCCTCTAACATAAAATGTTCACTACATATGTATCAGGCACTTAGATCATATATTCTATGTGTCTTGCACCTTGTTTTGCTCTTTCATTTTATTTCTCTCAGTACTTACTTTAGGTATCATCTATCAACTTGCTTTAGAGTGCATTCATCTTCTGTTACATTCAATCCGCTGTCAAACCCATCTCTTGGGTTCTTAATATCAGTACTCATTTTACTTAATATCACTTCTCATATTTTTGTTTTGTCATATTATTTGTTACTCTCTTAGAACTCTACTTCTATATTACAATTATTCCTTATTTATTTTATTCTGTACTTTAACATATTCTAAATATTTATTTCAGTTACTTTAAAATACTTTCTTTTGACTTTAGCTTTTAGAATCATCTTTGGGCTTCCTTCTTTCTTTCCTTTTAATTATTAGCACATTCTCTATTCTCTTACCTATTTTTATGTATGGTGATGATTCATAGTAAATTTTATCTCTGTAGTGTGTATAACAGATTGCAGATCCCCCCTATCCCCAGGTGTCCCTTACCTTTGCTTGGCAAGTGTGAGAAGTTGGGCACCAGGGTGTAATTCAAAATTGAGCTGGGTCTGAGCTGAGCCACAATTTCAGCACCACTCTGTTTTGTTTCTAATCTTTGTGGCCATCATGAATGTTTTTGGGAAATCCTGCTAGTACTGTGCCTCTTCAGCCCCAAAGATCTTGGGATATTAGTTGCTGTCTTTTGGGGGAGGTTAGCTTAATTCTTGAGAGTTATACTCTTTGGGCTTTATGGTACGGTGTGTCATGAGGGGGAGACTGGTTGTGTGTTTGTAAAAGGCTCTTTTCTCTCTTCCTCAAACACTCAGCCACACCATATCAGAATAATTATAGTTCTTTTAGTAAGATTGATTGACTATATATTTTTACTTTATTTTATATTTTTCAGTTTACTAGAATTTACATCTTTATTTTTTGTACTTTTATTGGTGTATTATAGACTCAGATTATAATGTAAACCATGTTGGCAATGATATACATTCACATGCTCTTGGTGCCCCCTCCCCAATTCCCTCCCTCCCAGTACAGAATACCCAGAATTGACATTGGTATATATTCACGTGTATATACATAGTCAATGGTAGTATTTCCATTAATGAACCTGAATCTTCCTCTAACACTACCCTTATATCTCATCCCTGGTTCCCTTGAGGTTTCCCCTCATCATCTGAAGTCTCTCTTGTATCCCAATTACTCCCTATCCTGCATATATTAAAGAAAACATATGACCCTTCACTCCCTGGGATTGGCTAGTCTCACTTAACATAATGTTCTCTAGGTCCTTCTATTTTTTTGCAATAATATAATTTTATTTTTTATTGCTGAGTAGAATTCAATTTTATGGATATCCCATAATTTTGTAATCCATTCATCTGTTGATGGACACATAGGTTGTTTCCATATTTTGGCTATTGTAAATTGTGCTGCTATGAACATAGGTATGCATATATTACTGTAGTTCTCTGGTTTCAAACCTTTTGAAAAGATACCCAGTAGTGATGTAGCCAGATCATATGGTGATCCATTCCCAGTTTTCTAAAGACTCTCCTCACTGATCTCCATAGTGGCTGGACTAGTTTGCAATCCCACCAACAATGTAGAAGAGCCCTTATTTCACCAGAGCCTCACCAACATTTATTGTTATTTGATTTCTTTATTATTGGCATTTTGATTGGAGTTAGATGGAATCTCAGTGTAGTTTTGATTTGTATCTCCCTAAATTCTAATGACATTGAACATTTTTTCATGTATTTATTAGCCATTTGTATCTCCTCTTTAGTGAAATGTCTATTCAATTAAGTTTTCCATTTTTGATTGGGTTATTTGATTTTCTAGGGTAAAGTTTTTTTTTAAGATTTTTATATATTCTAGATATTAGACCTCTTTCAGAGGAGTACTGCAGAAAATTGGAATTGAAGGACTGTATCTAAACATCATTAAGGCAATATATAATAAACCCAAAGCCAACATCATATTAGATGGAGAAAAACTGCAAGAATTTCCTCTAAAATCAGGAACAAATCAAGGATGCCCACTATTACCACTCCTTTTCTATATAGTTCTTGAGACCCTTGCTAGAGTAGTAAGACAAAATAAGGTTATCAAAGGAATTCAAATAGTAACAGAAGAGCCGGGCGTGGTGGCGCACGCTTGTAATCCCCGCGCTTGGGAGGCAGAGACAGGAGGATCGCGCAGGTTCGAAGCCAGCCGCGCGCGTTGGCTTAGGAGACCCTGTTTCCAAATATAAAAAAGTGTAAAAATAGGTCTGGGAGTGTAGCCCGGAGGTAGAAGGGCTTCCAGGAACCCCAGTACCACCAAAAAAAAAAAAAAAACAAATAGTAACAGAATTAGAATTATCTTTGTTTGCAGATGACATGATCCTATATCTAGAAGACCCCAAAAGCTCAACCAAAAGATTACGACAACTATTTAACCAATTCAGCAAAGTAGTAGGATACAAAATCAACTTAAATAAATCAGTAGCTTTTTCTATTTGCCAACCAGGAACCCACAGAGAATGAAATACAGAAATCAATCCCATTCATAATAAACTCAAAACCAATAAAATACCTAAGAATAAACCTAACTAAAGACAAAAAGACCTCTAATTGAAAATTTTATAAAACACTAAAGAAATTGAAGAAGACCATGGAAGATGGAAAGATATTCCTTGCTCTTGAATAGGCAGAATAAATATCACCAAAATGGCCATTTTACCAAAAGTGATCTATAGAATCAATTCAATCCCTATCAAAATAACAACTGCATTTTCTTCATAGACCTAGAGAAATCAGTCATGAATTTCAGAGAAAGAAACAAAGGACCCAGAATAGACAAAGCAATTCTCAGCAATAATAACTATAAAGGAGGCATCACAATCCCTGACTTCAAATTATACTACAGATATATAGTAGCTAAAACAGCATGGTATTGGCACAAAAAACAATTTTACAAACCAATGGAAAAGAATAGAAGATACAGAAACTAACTCACGCACTTATAGTCAATTGATCTTCGACAAAGGGGTTAAATACATATGCTGGAGTTAAGACAGCCTTTTCAAGAAATGGTGCTGGACAGACTGTCTACTTGAGACGGATCACAAAGACTTGGAAGTTAGACCAGAGTCTATGAAGCTTTAGAGGAAGAAATAGGCTCAACACTCCAACATATAGGCACAGGTATAGTTGGTTGAGTATATTCTAAAGTAATAATAACAGATTTTCCAGGGTAATATACTGGTTATCTTTGTCTCTGTCTTGGGAGGATTCAAGATAAATTATCCCATCCTCAACAAGACTCCCAAAGCTCAGAAAATTAAATAAGAATTAATAAGTGAATGTCAAGCAAACTAAAAAGTTTCTGCTCATCAAAGGAAATCATCAAGAGTCTAAAGACATCTTTATTTTTTAAAAGAAGTTTTTCCTTTTCTTTTAGCTCTGATATTCTTGTTCTTGTCCATTCTAAAATCATGCTTCTTATCTTTATATGTTTGAGAATTTGGATATCAGATATCCAGAATATGAATATAATTTTTTAATTATGTCAAGTACAAATATAATAATTCAGATTACGTCTTGTTCTTTCATTCTATTGTGTTCTTTGATAGACAATAGATATTAATAAAATATTGTCAAGTACATTTATTGCTGACTTTATGGTATGTATTGTTATTTAACTTCATGCTTAATAAATTTCTATTTTAAATTTAAAAAATGATTTTACTTGTTTGTCTTTAATCTACTTGGAACTGATTTTTCTGTGTAACGTAAGGCAGAAATCTAACTTTTCCCTTTCCTTCTCCTCTCCCTTTCTCTACCTATCCCACTGTCTTCCTGTCATTTTTTTTTCTTTCCTTCCCTCTTCCCTTCTCCAGGTATAAACATTTCTTCTTCCAAGTATAAGTAGTGCACCTCTCAACTGAGGGGTTTATAACCTGCTTCAAAAGGTAGAAAAGCAGAAGAAAGAGTGAACTTCCTGTTACAGGGTTATGTGCCAAATACCAGTATGCCATATTTTGGGATAATTTATCTTGAATCCTCCCAAGACAGAGATGAAGATAACCAGTATCTTACCCTGGAAAATGTGTTATTATTACTTTGGAATATACTCAACCAAAATAAGTCAGATCTGTCTCTAAATTCAGTGTCCCATCACTCTACAGTTGATGATGTTTTTGAACAGCTGTATGATATTGTTAATGCAGACTACGTTTACCTATTTCAACACATTTTTTTCAGCTCTACCAGTGCCTGAGTGATGATGTGATGGTCAACCAGAGATTTCAGTGAAGTCCAGGCATGACTTCAATGAGCAGTTCACTTAATAAAAAAAAAAAAAAAGGCAAGGTCACGATCCTTTTCTTAGTTTGGCACCTTTTTCCAGAGAAATTCACATTTATTTTTCTAGAGACTAATTTTGCACAAAGTAGAAAGTTACACTCATTGGAATCTCTTAATCTCCAGCAATGGGGCAACGGGTCCCCCACTTATGCACTTGAATCACTAGAAAGAGAACTCTGCAAGTAATTGATGCTGCTCTTCACCTAACACATATTTTTAAAAAGAACGTCTTACTAATTAGCTCATTCAAAAAGGAAAGGATTTTATGGTTGTTGGTATTCTTTTGGAAGACAGCTTTCCTATCAAATTCCTACTTAGTTGTCTTATCATTTTCTGCTGCCCACTACATCTTAAAAGTCAGGTTTGCTAATGAAACTTAGAATGAAAAAAGGATTAATTAGTCAATTGTCTGAATTTTAGGAGATTTTAATGGCTGCCGGTTTCTCTTTAGAAAGTTTGTGATAAAGGTAATTAGGCGTGATTGCTTTGTTGCAAAGAAACCAATGGCTAAAGTGTCTCCTAACTGGTGTTTAGAAGTATAATTTAAATAAGTCAATATATAAATAAAAAAATTTAAAGTTGATAAAGCAATGACAAAAGCCACATAAAATGAAGAGGAATAAAGAAAATACCTTTAGCAAGATTTAGTTTCATATCTGTATACTCCAAAGGTCTAATATAGTGGTCCTAATTTGAACATTAGGATTCATAAACCCATTCTTCGCACTTTTAAAGCATGGAGGGTTATGCCAGGGTTAGAATCTATTACCCAATTCCACATCCTGCTATTTTATACCTAGCAGCTGGGTAATCTTTTATTTTTCAGTCCTGTGTATTTATAAACCATTTTAACCTACAGAAGATTGGAGCCCGTGAACCCCTCTCTGACCTTGACAGACATAAAAATCATTGATGTAGAATTTATTGCTGCAAGTTTTTGAAAAAATATTTTTAGCGATCATTTGACATAGCACGGGTGCTAGTGCCAGACAAACCTAAATTGAGTACTTGAGTTACAATTTATGAGCTTAAAGACTTGAAACCAGTGACATTAACTTGCTGAGTCTTGGTTTCCTCATTTGAGTATAATAATAGGAACATATCTTGTTATTTTATTTTGAAACTTAAGTAGCATTGTATATATAAAGCACAGGAAACAAATTCTGACACACTGCAAGGTTTTGATTAATTACTTTCACTATTATAATTTTTAGCGACCGTAAGAAAGTCAAAGTCTTTATAAGAAACCTGAGGGCCTAGATCCTGCATTGCAAAAAGTGTCTGCCTTTTACCCACCCAGGGAAGAGATACACAGAAACGCAATTCCCATCCTTGGTATTCTACTTGCATTCAACAGAGGAAAGGAGTCAATGAAGAGGAAGGCCCTTTACCAGGGAAACTCACCCTTTTTAGAGTGTGTCCTCTTAGGATAAATGAGAAGGCAGCCACTTTTCAGAACTACCATAAAACAATTAAATAGCCATCCATTGTTACTGCAGTTATTTCCAACTCTCCCCTGCCAGCCCCATATTATCACCTCCTTTGGGGAAAGACAAACCTATAACAAATGTATTTCCTACACCTGAGAGGCTGCACAGGTATTTACATTTTACAGGGAGTAATATTTTCTTTCATGATTTTTCCCCAAGGTACTTTATATCCTTCTAGTCCACAGCAGAAATAGTAAAATTTCCAAATTCAATGAACTAAAAAATAAAAAGACCTAAATGCTTGAGTACTATTTAGACAGAACTATAAAATTGTATTATTATACCACTTACAATTGTTTTGTAACATTTAGTGCCATTATAACATGTCTTGCATTGTAAAGATTCATATATACCACAAATAAAGTCATACATAAAATATAGAGAGTGTTAAATATGCTATTTATTTTTACAAAACAAAATTTGTCTGACATTTTATTTTTCTGGAAAACACAAAAAATGTTTAAAGTTCAATTTAGACAAGAAAATGAATGTTCACATGTATGTTATCAAACAGAATTTCACAAATTATATTCTAAATGAGAAATATATATATGTTTACTATATAATAAAATAATTATTTTCCTCAGATAGCTTTTTTTGTCTAAACATTGAACCCATCAGCATCTATGTGGTTCATTAATGAAAGCATTGTTATGAAGTGCAAGACTGTAATATAAAGTATGCTATTCAACAACAATATAATATAATTTAACTAGAAATCTATCACAGAAGCAAACTGAAAAATTCAAAAATATGTGGAAATTAAACACCTCTTTAAATAATCAACAAATGAAAAGAAATAATGAAAAAAGTTTAAAAATAGAAAATATTTTGAGATGCATAAAAAAGACAATTTGCTAACCTTCATGGGATACAGTTAAAACAATGTGCATATATTAGATAGCAGACAAGATTTGAGCAGAACTGTTCATACATATTTTCAGATCATCAATATATAGATGAAGGATTTTTACTTTGTTGTCTTAGACTTCAAGGCATTAATAACCCCTCTAATAACCTGGACACTCTTTATTGGGAGGGGGGAAGGGAAATGGGGGAGGCGGAAGACCATGAAGCACAATCTAAATGTACACCATTTTCTATATGTTCCACTTATAAATAAAATAAAATATGAAAAAATTTTAAAATATTGAGTTCATAATTTAGAGCCAATGTGGTGTTTTTTTGTTTTTGGGGAAAAGACCTTCAGCTTTCATCAGATTTTTAAAGCATTCTAAAAAAAGCCCTAAGTCATTTAAAACTTCTGAAACCAATAATAATCAAAACTATTAAAATAAATTAAATTCATTATTTATCTTCACATGTGATCAAGAAAGATTATTGGGGAATGGATATAGGAGAGGAAAAATAGCAAAAAAAATTTTTTTTTTTTTTTTTTTTTTTTGCAGTACTGGGGTTCCTGGAAAGGCTTCTACCTCCGGGCTACACTCCTAGACACCTATTTTTTTTTTTTTGTATTTTTTTTTTTTTTATTTGGAAACAGGGTCTTTTAAGCCAGAGTGGCTGGCTTCAAACCTGCGTGATCCTCCTGTCTCCGCCTCCCAAGCACGGGGATTACAAGTGTGCGCCACCACGCGGGCAAGAATAGCAAATTTTTAGAGAAATAACAACAAGAAGCAGAAAGAACTTTGGGTGTCCTGGCGTGTAATCTGTAGAATGGCATATAAATTTGTATTTATTTTTTGTATTCTTCTGGTGCCTTTCTGGTGGAGAGGGAACAAGGGATGCATTTGCCTTTATAAATTTATAACATGCCTTTAGACAAATAGTGGGAGGCAGAGAGATTTCTTATATTTGCATCTTTTCAATTGCCTTCAATTCCAAACAATCTGTTTGTCAATGAGGCACATTTTGGAGTGGCATATTCAGGTCTCCACCAGTAATATGGCAGATTCACAGGACATGCTAAGCCTTAGAGTAGTAACAGAGGGAGTTAAATTAGACACATTCAAACTGGGTAAGAGTCAAGCAAAAGGAGAGATTTATCTAAAATCTAAGGGGAAAAAAAGCATCTCAAGACCTCAAAGGGAGGTCAATATTAAATACTTTCCAAAAGTAAGGATTTAAGTTTTTTTTTTTTCTTTTTTTGCGGGTCTGGGGATGAAATTCAGGAGCATTTAACCTCCGAGCTACACCCCCTGCCCTATTTTTTATTGGTTTTTTTTTTGTGTGTGTGTGTGGTACTGGGGTTCCTGGAAGCCCTTCTACCTCCGGGATACACTCCCAGACCTATTTTTACATTTTTTGGAAACAGGGTCTCTTAAGCCAGCGCAGCTGGCTCTGAACCAGCGTGATGCTCCTGTCTCCGCCTCCCAAGCACGGGGATTACAAGCGTGCGCCACCAGGCTGGGCGCAGTATATTGTTCTATAGCTAACAGGGAGACAGAAACAATGCCATGATTATAACCTCTTATATAAATTCCCATACTTCTCTACTTAAAGAGGATTGTAGCCTTTGAAACTGATGAAATTTATAGAAGAAAGTGTTTTACATTATTTATCTTTTGATATATTTGTGTTATAAAGGAAAAAAGTCCATTTAAAAATTATATAGGTTTGTGTCTCTGTTTTAATTCATTTTACATTTATGAAGCAAATAGTTGCTTCACTTAAAAAAAAAATCACACAATGGCCTGAATGGACAATGATCACAGTCCATGAGGTGCAACGATCACATTACTCAGCCACCTTTGGCTTTCCTAAAGCAATAGAATGATCTCTTAGAATATTCTGCATCTCATCACCTCAAGTGTTGAACGCTTTTTCTTTCTGGCTAACTAAAACTGTCCTTTCACCACCATCTCCCCACTGTCCCTAGACTCCAGTCTCTGAAGGCAACCAGTCTGTACTCTGATTCTGTGAATTTGATTATTTTTCCTTCTCATTATATACATATACCATAGCATGTGTTATCTTAAAAAAAGAAAAGAAAAAAAGGAGGACAGTAAAACACCATGTCTCTGAAATGCCCCTTTCTCTTCACAAGAACCTTGCCAGTTCAAAAGAATAATGAGTATGGACCTGGGAGTGGAACGTCCAGATAAGCATTCTCCTGAAGAGCATGGATTCTCTCATGCACACTGGAAACTAGAGAAAACTAATGTTATCTGTAGAAACTTCTTTCTTGCTCTTACATCAAAACAGCGATCCCATGGATTGCTGGTCATACAGTGGAAGAAAGCCACTAATGTCATTGCCTATGTCGTCTAACCTAGGAAACTCTCTTCCACCCTGTGGTACCTGGCAAGGAGCAGAGCACTGTGGAGAGAATGAGTACTATTCACCAGTCGGCTGCCACTAAACTCTCTGGCCTCTCACACTGAGGAATGGTGGTGTATCTGTCCAGATTTTCATCACTGGACCTTTCCCATAAGCAAGTTTCAGAAAACCTTATATCTCATACGCAGTCTCCAGGTATCATCTTCAGTCTCTTAGCAACCTATCCCACTACCCTAGTATAATGAGGCTGTTGGCAGTACGCAATCAGATTGTACTTCACAAATATATAAATTATAATTTTCCAATATTTTTAACAATTATAAAAAATATTTGGTTTCAGGGATGTTTAGATGCTCTTCATTTTCTTCTCCATGAACTCATGTTTTTCTTTAGCAAGAGACATTGAAATTTTATTAGTGATTATTTCCTTTGGTTTTATCATTTTCCTATCCCTATGTCTTCTCCAATTTAATGGGAATTTTGTTGACAAAAATATCTCTCTTGATCAACTCTCTGTATCGGGGCAGCATACAAGAACTACAAAGAACCAAAAAGCGGGAAATAAGTGATATTAGAATTTAGACAAGGATAAGTAGTAGGGACCAGTCATTTCTATGAATTTCTAAAGTTTCCAGGTATAGATATGGCAACAAACATAAGCATTCTGGAGTGAAAGAATAAACAAAATAGCTTTAGACACAGATTTTGATCCAAGTGCATTTACACAAAATTGTGTGTGCGTGCATGTGATGGACTTGTCAGGGGTTAGAAGGAGGGCACCGCAGTAGGAAAGCCCAAGTTTAAATTCCACTCAGTTCCTTATTTTCAATATAATATTGGTTGGGTTTCCTAAGATTTCTATACCTCGGTTTCCTTATCTGTAAAATGGGGATAATAATGGCATGCATTTCATATGGGAGTTGTAGAAATTAATACATTCTCATCTTCACGTGGGCAGAAGAGAAGACCACAAGACTATACAAACACGTATCTGAAGTCTTATAGCCTAAGTAATGCGGAACAAAGATCTAATCTATTCTCATGCACTTTCTTCTAGCCCAGCCTGCCCCTCACCTGAGCTCTTCTGCCTCATTTTGTAGGCCTAATTTATGTCTTTATGTTTTACTGTGAGTATATCTTTACAGAGAGTCATAAAATTATATTATGGAAGGAAACAAAAAACTAGAAGTGAGGTGGTCAGGTATATAAGAGTGATAGCAAGATGTTTACGTAAATTTAGCCCAACACTTATGCAGTGTTCTGCTATGGAGCGAAAGCAAAATAGCTCTTAGATAAAGTCTGAAAAACAAGGGACTTCCGATTTATTTTGATTTTCAAATGGGATTTTATTGGACTCATGCAAGCATAGACTGTGTTATTAAATATGTAAATAAAACAGAAGATACGGCACAGATTTTTAAGAATAACTGTATTTCTTAGAGAAAATAAAATTAACTGAAATTCTCTTCAAAAAAGTTTTTGTGTACTCTGAAATTCAAATTGCATAGTGAGCTTGGATTGCTAATATTATTCATACTGTGAATTTCCAAAGTGATAGTTCTTTCCGTTCATCGCAGGTAGAAGGTGACTATGAAGCATTAGAAAGTTAAATGCAGGTGTGAAGCTGCTGATTCCAGTGTACAAGCTATATATCATACATTCATGAAGAGAGTCCAAAACCTCCCAACTGTGACACCACATTGTAAGAGTGGCTTAAGAAAGATTAAGCCAAAGGAAAGGAGTTTCATTGTTTGTGATACCAATGCTTATGATATTTTTAGCTGAACATAACCAATAAACTATGAATACACTGCAAAGTAATTAAAAGAAGGTTTTAACCCAGGTTTGTTCAGCTTGCTTCTTAAAATAGTTAACAGTTGCTGATTTACATATAATTTGCTAAATATCTTTAAAACTAAACCACATAAGCTTTTGTAGCCTAACGCTTTCTGGATTGGGAAAAACTGAACCTAAGAAATACTTTGACTTTGAAGTGTTTCACAGGCAATGAGAAAGATAACATTATACACAAGTGCAAAACATTTTATTTGGCTTTAAAAAATCATTTCAAAAAGTAATCAATTATTTTAATAAAATCAGGAGCCATAACTACTCAGCCAGGCATTTCCTCTGAAATGAGTAGGCATTTCCTCTGACATTTTCAAGGATATTTTAACTGACTTTGTTATCGTAACTGACAGTTTTAGAAATGTCAGAAGATATTGTTTTAAGCACTGTACTGTTATTTAAATTTAACTTAGCACTGTACACCAACGTCACAGGCTCCATCTGGGTTCCTTTCTGGCTCTCTTCAAAGACAAGCAAATAATGAATCACTGAACCACAGTAATGAAGAAAGACCATTTCATATTTCTATTATGAACCCAATTCCATGGTTTCAATGTTCTTTCATTGTATGCACTGAAACATACAGAGGTCTACATCTAGCCTAACATAGGTTAGATGTTAGGATCTTCCATTCACTTGTACTATACCATTTTGACATAATTTTCTTGGGAAATTGAGAAATAGAAATGAGCCTCCTCTTAGTCATGATAATTATGGAGCACAGTACATTTTTATCATTTGGTTTTGTGACCCCGGTAAAGCATGAATCTATGTGGCTCAAACTCAAGGAGGTATAGAGCTAAGGAAAACTATTTAACAGCAAAAATACCATTTAAAATGAACTACATCCTTTGTTTTCATGCTTGGAAAAATTAAAATACATCCAATACATTGTAAATAGCAGTCTTTTATAAAAATTTTTCTTTTCTAAGCATTCCTCTCATATTTCAACCCTTATATCCCCTGACTATGAAGTCTGGGGCCATTCAGGCCAAATTAGCTATCATTCACAGGTGTCTAAAATAAATTAGCATTTTATGTTATCAGTAATTCACATCCTGTTATTACAGCACCCTAAATTTTCACAGATGGGTTAACCAAAATTGATAAATGTAACTTGCCCAGATTCTTACAGCTGAGGTGTTTTGCTTTCCAAGCTCATATTTGAAAATCATATTATTCTATCATTTATTGTTCTAAAATCTTAATCTTATAATTTGGGAAGAGATAATTTCAAAATGTTTTATATACTCACCTAAAATTTATTGCAAATTTAAATTTACTTCCTTTCTGCATATTTATATCTTTCTATTGGTCTATCTACACACATACACAGATGCTGTTTATTTTAACATGGGATTACATACCAATTAAACACATAAGTCAAAATATTATAGGTCAGTAGGGCATGGTGGCACACTCCTGTAATCCTAGTACTTGGGAAGCTAAGACAAGATCCGATCCTTTTTGAGAACAACCTGAGCAAATAATGAGATTCTCACTCTGTTTCCCTCCCCCAAAATATACACAGTATGTGTATGCATAATATTATGTATAATAAAAATATGCATAATATTATATACATATGTGGCTTAAAGAATAGAATGTCTGAGTTTAATCCCCAGTACCACAAAAAAGAAAAGAAATTATAGGTCAAAATGCATTTAATATCCTGATAAATTTGTCATAAAGTCAAAAATTTATAAGCAAACCATCTTAATTTGGTACTACATGTATTTACATTTTAAAATCTCTATTTTATAATATAATAAATTGTTACATAAATATATTTTAAAAAAATTAAAAATGCATATTTTTTGCTATTTAAATATTTCAAATTGTGCATGTACTTACTTTTAAAAATGGGCTGGTATTCTTTTATTCTTTTTTCAAAAATGTGTACAGTTCACAATCATTCCACATCTATTAATAATTATTAACCTTGCCTGATCCCTTCTTCAGTCATAAGTTTTCTCTTTAAGCCTCTATTTTATCCATTAATTTTTCAATGATGCCAAATGTCTCTTATGCAAGAGACATAGTAAAAAAGAATATTCATGAAAAAAATTAAAAGCAGAATAAAAAATTATATTCAATTACATTAATTCTTCAAATTTTAAATGTTATTTAAAGAAGAAGCATATTATGTTGTGTTACCTCAAAAATTATTAGTAAAAAGTACAATTCGAATATAAAATTTACACTTTTCAACTGCTTAAATAAGAGAAAATATTTTAAAGTATTTTCAAAATTTAAAGCAAATTAATTTTTAAATGGTCTTATACTTTTAAAAACATGAATAACTCATTTAAAAAAGTTCAAGAGCCGGGCATGGTTATGCACACTTGTAATCACAGTATTCGGTAGGCTGAGACTGGAGGATCGCGTTTCATAGATAACCTCAGCTACTTAGTGAGGCCCTCTGCAACTCAGTGAGACTCAGTTTCAAAATAAAGAATAAAAAAAATAGGGCAGGGGGTGTAGCTCGGAGGTTGAATGCCCCTGGGTCCCATCCTCAGACCCACACACACCAAAAAAAAAAAAAAGTTCAAGAAAGCTGAGCATAGTAGCAAGGCTTGTAATCCCAGAATTTGGGAGACTGAGACAATAGGATTGCGGTTGGTGGACAGCCTCAGCTACTTAGTGAGACCCTTTGCAACTCAGTGAGACCCTATTTCAAAATAAAGAATAAGGTCAGGCGTGGTGGCGCAGTCTTGTAATCCCCAGGCTTGGGAGGCAGAGACAGGAGGATCACGCAGGTTCGAAGCCAGACTCGCTGGCTTAAGTGACCCTGTTTCCAAATAAAATAATATAAAGAATAGGTGTCCGGGAGCGTAGCCCGGAGGTAGAAGGATTTCCAGGAACCCCAGTACCACCAAGATAAATAAATAAAGAGAGAAAGAATAAAAAAATCGGGCTGGGGATGGGGGGTGTAGCTTGGAAGTAGAATGCCCCTGGGTTCCATCCCCAGCACCACACACACACACACACACACACACACACACACACACACACCCCACACAAATGTTTAAGGAACTTGTTCTATTTTCTTAAGCCTATGCATCAAATTAGTTTATTTCTGAATCAGAAAGAAATGCACAAATATTTAGTGGGTAAATAATTTAATAAACTATAGTGGTGATTGAATCTAATGTTACTAATCATGAATGAAAGATTCAGTGTTTATGTGGTTATTTTTATAGGTAAATTTTCTATCCAAATGCACTGTTCTGACATTAGTTTTCAGTGTTATGTTCTGCAATCCTATCTAATTCTACTACTATCCAGATTTGTTGCAGACCCAACTCTTTGCCCCTGAAAAGGGCAAAGTTATTTTCAAGACTGGCCTCATTTCAGATGCTAGCCACATTCTTTAATTGCCCTATATGTCTGTCTGGTCAACTATGAATTCAGGAATTCTCTTGAATTTGTAATCCTCTTAAATTCAACAGATTGCTAGTACTACTCACAGTATTTTTTTTTTTTTCTTGCGGGTCAGGGGGTGGAACCCAGGGGCATTCGACCTCCGAGCTACACCTCCTGCCTATTTTTTATTCTTTATTTTGAAACCAGGTTTCACTGAGCTGCAGAGGGCCTCACTAAGTAGCTGAGGCTGTCGGCGAAACGCGACCCTCCGGTCTCAGCCTCCCGAATGCTGGGATTACAAGCGTGCGCCACCATACCCAGCTTATAGAACTTTTAATATATTGTTCTGCCATTTACACTTTAACATTAGTCCACTTGTTATTGTTTTATGAAATAACTTTCAAAGGTAATACATTCCTCAGGTAAAGCTTACACATTCTAAGTAAACAAGGATTCTGTATTTTACTCATGACTTCAAATCATTTGGTTACACTAATTGTGGTTTAGAGATGAATTAACCATGAAATCAGAGAAGGCCAAGATTCCGAGGCCTTAAGCCTGTTTCAGCCCCTGCCCCATCACTAGAAATAGAGCCTGCAGGACGGGCCAATGCACCTGCCAGGTTGCTGAGGTTTCAGAGTATGGAGAAACTCAGATCAAGACATCGTGGAGAGCTGGTATGTTTGACCACTAGAGTTACAAACTAAATGTTTGCAACTGAAGCCCACAGCCATCCCTTTGCTGGCCTGAGAAGAGCCAGTTTTCTCACTGACTTTTAGACAACTGCACCTGAAGTGTTCTGGGATCAACTAGTGTATCTGTGCCTTCTGCATAGGCAACCAACTATTGCCTGGTCTTGTCTGAAATCTCCTGAGAGTTGCTACCTGCCCCGATCCACATCTTGTCTGATTTCAACCATCTGATTCACAATTCTAATTTATTCATGACCTAGACATTAGTTCATAACCTTACCTACACACTGAAATAAATAGGCAAGGCTTTAAAAATTCCCAGGCCTGAGTCTACACTAAATGAATCAGAATTCCTGCAAGTGAGGTGTGTGTTAAAAACTCTGATATGTTAATGTATGTCATTGCACTGAACTGACAAGATCAGATTTTACATGTGGTAGCTATGAAAGGAGCAAAATTAATAGCAGTTTGAATTTTTTGGAAGGTGCTACACTATATTTAACCCAGCTCTTCTGTCTAGGGCATTTGGATATGACTCACAAGAAATCATCTTTGAAAAACACTAGATTATCTCCCAAATAACAAGCTTTTATTTTCTTTAAATTAGGGAAAGCTATACAACAGTATTCAAATCAGTTTCATGTTGTATCAATATTAGCATTTTCAGATGTCCCACATAGCATAAATTAGTGCAAGATCAATTAAAAATGAAGTGAAACAATATAATTATATTAAAGAGAGTATGCTCTACTGACTGATATTTTAGCAATTACGACTAAGATATAGAAAGTCCCCCAACTTATATATCACTTGTTATAAAGTTCAACTAGTCTAGTATTGTAGAGGTTAAATAGGCCAATCTGGGATGAATTGGAAGAATGCAGACATAAAATAGACTAATTCATTAATCTTATTCAACTTTTATGCTTTCAAACATTTTTGTTGAGTGCCTACTATTCTTGAATGATATCCATTGCCATTCTAGGCACTGAGGAAATAGTGTCTGAGGTAGGAAATGATGCCCCTGACCTTACAGAATCTATTTTCTTCCACAGAAATCAGCCAAAAAAAAAGAATGTGAAATATGATATTAGGTTTTAAAAAATATGAAGAAAAATAAAGACAATAAAGGGGTAAATAATGATAGAAGGAAATAATAACATAGGCAAACACTCTACCACTGACCCTACCCTGCCCCTGAGATGCAACTTAGTTGCTCATGAGGATATCTGACTGGGTGATATTTGCCTGACACCTGATTTGAATGATGTCTAATTTAAACCCACAAGCATCTAAAAAAAAAAAATAGTTGGGAAGGAAAGAACAGTAAGTGTAAAGCTCTCTCAGCAAAACTGAGCTTAAAGTGGTTAAAAGAAAAATAAAACCTGTGACCGAAATATGGTGAACAAGGTAGAGAATACAAGATGTCGTTTGGGCAACAGACAAAGATCATTGACACAAGGCATTTGAAAACAAAATAAACCCTGAAAAAAAAAAAAGAAAGAGAAACCTAAGAACCAAAATTTTGCTTATAATTATTCAAAATTGATTCATTTAAATATCAATTTTATCAATTTTAATAAGTATTATGAATAAAAATGTAGTACTTAGTCAAATATATTTAAGAAACACTGTGTTATAAAACATTAAGCATGTTTCTTATTAAAGAACTTAAAACATTCTATAATTTAATTGACATAAAATCTATGACAGAGATTGTTAAGATTTTTTTTTTCATTTTTATTGTCTGTGACAAATTTTTGTTATAGAGCATTTCCCAGGACTAAAGTTCCATGGAACCCCCTTATTGTTCTTGACGTATAGTAGTATCATCTTGGAACATTTGCCTTGCTCTGGGGTCAAACTTAGAACATCTCAGATGCCATATAAGGCCCTTACCACTAAGCTAGCTCTCTAATCCTTGGGATGAGATTCCCTGAGAGGAAGTTTGATCTTCTTCCTGTCAGCCCTGTTACTTTTGGTTGGATTCACCTGCCTTTGAGTACATACAGCTATAGATGGTTCTCAGTGTCCCTCCTTTCTTTTCTCTATAGGTGAGGTTGGTGTCGCTCTACACTGTGGCCTGTTCTTTAGTGTTTTTCCATTCCCTGTTGTTTCTTTTCACTTTGAGTATCTTTAAACATTCTCTTATAATGCCCTTTTCATCACATGAAACCATATACACTTCCTGCTTGTCTAGTTGTTTATTGCCATATTATAACTATACACACTATTGGGTATACTCATGTATGCATATCACAGAGTTGGTTGATTTTATTCCCCAGTAATCCCCTTTGTTTTCTATTAATCATGAATATGTGCTGAGTTTTATCAAAGAACTTTTCTGCATCTACTGAGAAGATTTTATGATTTTTATACCTAATTCTGTTTATGTGTTGAATTACATTTCTCAGATTGTATATGTTGAACCATCCTTGCATCCCTGGAATGAGACCAACTGGAACATGATGTACAATCCTCTCAATGTGTTATTGAATCAATTTGTTAATATTGCATTAAGGATTTTTAAAATCTATGTTTACTGAGGATATTGATATTTAGTTTTCTCTAGTTCGTGTGTCCTTATCTGATTTGGGAATCTGTATAATGTTAGCTTTGTAGAGTGAATTTGGAAGTTCTTTCTATCTTCTTTTGCATGGAATATTTTGAGGAGCATTGACATTGGTTCTTCTATAAAGGTCTGCTAGAAATCCATCTATCCATTAGTTTTTCTTTGTTGGATGATTTTTTTTTAATTTTTTATTGGTGCACTGTATTCATACATCATAATGGGATACAAACTTTTGTAGATATACATGCACACATCGCCCAGTCAGCCCCCACCCGATCCCCACCCCATTCTCTCCCCATCCCTCCCTCCCATGCTTGGCTTAGTGGTTGACATCTAGTGTTATAGCAATTTATCCAAACTTAAAAATGATAATATCACATAACAGTTTCATTTGTCTGATACCAAGCTTTTGATGACTTAAAGATAACATTTCAATATTTCTTTTTGCTTTCTTTCTTACCAGAGAATATTTTTTCTATTTTCTTTTGGTGAAACTATCATATATTTATATATTTATTTTTCAGAAAAAAAATCTATCCTAATATGGAATATGGACTCTAGATACCCACAACGATCTTGAAAATGAACAAAGCTAGAAGATATATATTTTCTGATTTCAAACCATATAAAGCTACAATAATTGAAACAGTGTAGTACTGTTCTAAAGGCAAATATATAAACCATTGGAGTTAAATACAAGCCTAGAGCTAAACTCTTCCCTATATTGTCATTTCCCTATATTGTCATTTCCTATATTGTTATTTTTGACAAGGTTTCCATGAACATTTGGTGGTGGAAATAATAATCTTTTAACTAAATATTGTTGAAAAATAATAATTACATGGAAAAGAATAAAGTTGGACCCTTACCTAATCCCATATACAAATATTAACTCAAAATAGATAAAAGACCTAAATATAAATCTTAAGACTATAAACTTTTAGGAGAAAATCTGGGTCATAAAACCTCACAACATTGAAATTGGCAGTGATTTATTGGATATGATTTCAATGGCACAGGCCACAGAAGAGTATACAAACTCCCTAAAAAAATAAAAAAAATATTGTATATCCAAAGACAATTTTTTATTGCTGCAATAAAAATATCATTGCTTATTTTATCTAGTTAGGTTTTCTATATCATCTAGGTTCAATTCTGATAGGTCATATGTGTCTAGAAATTTTTCTATTTATTTTATATTTTCAAATTTATCATGTTAGTTTTCAAGATAGTCCCTAATAACTTCTGTGATGTCTGGGGTGGGGTGAGGACTCTAGAAAAAGTGTTAATTTGCTGTTTATCTAGAGTATTTTTTTCTGTTGAAAGATGACAAACATTTCAGCTCTCAATATGCTATTGTGAAACCACTCAACAGTTAAGAAAAGACAGAGCATCCCCAAGGTTACTAAGGTTATTGACAGTATATTCATGGTGGAAAAACAACAGCTTTCTTACATGATCATCCCACTTGAAAGTATTATGATGCAGTCAATATTGGAAAAAGCAAGAATAATGTCAATCATTTTTAATGTAATTTTTGTCAATAACTTACAGGATCAAATGCTCAAGGATTTATTTTATGGACTAGAGCTTTACAGGATCACAATTTTTGGCTGTTTGATTATTTTTCCAGAACACAGTAGGTTTCCCCTGTACCAAATGCAGATATGATGGCACAACCACTTGTAATTAAAACAGGGTGGGGTGTCATGTTTGCTTTTACATACTTTTGGCCTCTAAGCCTGTATTTATAACAAACAGGATTTTTCTACTCCTATTTTATTATACAATGTAAGCCCAGTTCATCACAATCCATTCTTTCTTTGTGTTCTAGTGTATTATAAATTATTTTGTTCCAGGTTTCAGGGAAGATGCCTGATTGCTCACCAACAATGTTGGTATGAGCCATGCCAACCTATTTGTAAAATGTCCTTGTCTCATCTTTTTACCTGTCCCATTCATTAGTAATACTTTTGGTGGTCTGCAGATGTCTCAGTGATTAGATACATAGACTTCGAGCCTCACGGGCAGCAGCCTTCATTTTCAGGAACCACAACTTCAGGTGCTACATCTACTTGTGTGTCCCACAGAAGTGCACAGGGCACATCAGTGTCCTCGTCATCTCCTTGCCATGAAAACTCCCACCTACTAAGTACATTGCATGCTAAGTGCTAAGTTATTCCCTTACTCCTCTGTTTGTTTCTTCAAGAGCATTTTTCATTCCATCTTTTTTTTTTGCCCCTGTCCCATGATCTCCACCTAGCTCCTCTCATGCATCCTCTGACACTTGATTATATCATGTCACATCTTTCTCCAAATATTTCATGGATCACATCTTTCCAAAATTACTAGATTCCCTAAGGGAGCAAGTGTGTCAGTCTTATTTTGTATCCTTGGGCTCTCTTGCAAGCTTGTGACAAACACTGAGTTAAAATGAGTTTGGATTTCTTTATTGAAGAGGGAGAGAGAGGAAAAATGTGAGGCATTTGTGGTAGGTATTGCTATGGTTTAAATGTTTGTGGTCTCCAAAACTCATATTGAGGTTTTTGTTGTTGTTGTTGTTGTTTTGTTGTTTGTTTTTTAGTATTTAGAGTTGAACCCAGAGGCATGCTACATACAAGTTACACCCCTAGCCCTTTTTACTTTTTGTTTTGAAACATCATCTCACTAGGTTGCTGAAACTCTTGCTGTGCTGCTGAGACTGTTCTCAAACTTACAATTTTCCTGTACTGGTACCCAAGTACTGGTATTACTGGTGTGTATTACCATAGTTGGCTCATATTGAAATTTAATTGACATTGTAACATTATTACCAGATCAAGGACTGTTTTTAATTTTTTTTTTTTTTTTTTTTTGGTGGTACTGTGGCTCCTGGAAACCCTTCTACCTCTGGGCTACTCTCCCAGACCTATTTTTATTTTTTATTTTTATTTGGAACAGGGTCTCTTAAGCCAGCGAGGGTGGCTTCAAACCAGCGCGATCCTCCTGTCTCTGCCTCCCAAGCATGGGGATTACAAGCGTGCGCCACCACGCCTAGCTAAGATCAAGGACTTTTAAGAAATGAATAGACGTTAGGATGATATCACCATGGGTAAAATCTATGCCATTATTGTGGTGTGTGTTTGCTGTCTCTGTCTCTGATCTCCCACATGTAAAGATGTGGCAAATAGATCCTCATTAGATGCCCCAACCATCTGATTAGATATCAGACCTCCTAGCCTCTAGAACTGCCATTCTATACATTTCTGCCATCCTATACGTTTCTGCTCTTGATAAATTTCCCAGGCTTTGGTATTCTGTTTGAAAATAAACTAAAACAGGTTACAATTATACAAAGTATAACAGGATGAAAATAACCTGCTGACTCTTGGCATTTTGGAATAAGACTAAGTTTCTGTAAAACTCCATACCTCTGATATCTGTGCTTCAAGACCACCCATCCACCATTCTCTTTCCCAGAAGTCAAGGTTGTCACCGCACCTGACTGAAGTTGTGCTTCAGATGTCTCTTCCTCATCTCTTCATCACCACAGGTCTTCCACTCTCACAGAAGAGCTGCTGCATGCTAGTTTTCATTCCAAATCTTCCATCAGTTTCCCCCTGTTCCCAGGGTACATAGAGCCAAGCAGCATCAATTTTAAGAGCATCATTCCATTGCCAGGGCATCTGCAGGCTTCTGGAGCCACTTTGTTGGTACCTGTGTTATGTGGTTTAATGGTAAGTGTGACTCACAAATGACATGATGAAACTGTTCGAAATGACAAACATGACATCTGCAGCAGAGCCTCCCTCACAGCTGTCAGCGTCACCGCGTTCTGGGATGCTCCTGTGGCCACACTGGCACCCTATGCTGTCTACCTATTAAACCACACACTGTCTTTATCTGGTTTATTGCTTCATGTTCCAATCAGGGTATTATTAGACAGTGTGTCTCTGTGATAACAGAAGCTGATGACAGCTTTTGCCACTCTTCTGCCAGTGAACATATGTTAACATAATGGAGGATCTGCGTATTATAAATTGCTACATGACCTCAGGCTTCCACAGGCTTATGATTGTTTCTGATGCTATTCTCCCAGCAAAGTGGCTCAAAATTGCTTGCTTGGCACACTGAATGCATGGTTTGTGTCCAGCTCTTTTTCCAGGATGGCTGCTAAAACATTGAATAACTTGAGTGAAAAGCATTATTCAAAAATAGCTTCCCTCCTACCATGGCCAGTGACCTTGAACTGCAAGTAAGAAGAAAATAAAGCTACATCCAATGTATACCTGGCTTCAATTTACTGGCCAGAACAATATCAAGTACATTTTGATCAACAATAGCATCAGCTTTTTCTAGAATATCACTGGCCAAAAAAGAAAAAAGAAGAAGCAAAACCAAAATAAATAAAATGAAAGAGTCTACTTGTAGCTACCAGATTCTAGGTCAAGTGCTTTTTATTAAAAGATGAGAAATTTGGACAATTGAAAGTTGGTCACAATTGTAAATATTTCTGGTTAGAAATTTGGACATGATTAATTTAAAATTGAACCACTATTTCAATCCAGCTTAAACTAAGTTATTAAAAAGAGCTTTTGTTTTGCTATTTTAAACAAATCCCTAAACATGTATATTTGAAAATTAGGTATACAATTAAACATAAGTTTCCCTTGAAGGAAATGTCAGCAAGCTAAATCTTTGAAATTATAACATATGGTGTTTTTGAGTAGCTATATTAGTCATCATGTAAAAGTAACATGATTTCCATTAAAGCAATTTGAAATTTATTGGTTTGGTACTATTGTCCACATCCAGGAAATTTCAAGCCCAGAGAAAAATTTATCATTATTTCAAAAACCCTGGGCTATTGACAACCCTGCTCAACTGCAGCCATTGCTGTTATTTTCATCTTTAGTAGATGAGTGGAGCGTGAGCAGAGCTGAGCTGTTTCATTGGCTTTTTTTTTAAATTTATTTATTTTTGGTGGTACTGGGGGTGGAACTCAGAGGCTTTCTACCTCCGGGCTATACTCCCAGACCTTTTTTATATTTTATTTGGAAACAGGGTCTCATTAAGTTGCTGAGAGCCTCACTAAGTAGCTGAGGCTGGCTTCGAACCCGTGCGATCCTCCTGTCTCAGCCTCCCAAGCGGGGGGATTACAAGCATGCGCCACCCGCCCAGCTTTTCATTGGCTTATTTACTCCTGGTTGAGTTTTGTATCTTCTATGATTACATCCTCATGAATAATTCTTCCTTTGTCTCTGTCTCTTTCTATTTCTTCCCCTTTTCTACCCCCTCTTCATAGGTATACATGTTTATTTGTGCAAATTCATTTATTTACTTAGACTCCTTTAAAAATACTAAGGGGATTGTTTCATTTCCTCTTTCTTAATGATATGCTAAAATTATCAAATTCTATAAATGATATATCTTTTCATTTGTTGCATCTATAGGATACTGGGGTTCCTGGAAACCCTTCTACCTTCTGGCTACACTCCCAGACACATTTTATATTTTTATTTGGAAACAGGGTCTCTTAAGCCAGCAAGGCTGACTTCGAACCTGCGCGATCCTTCTGTCTCCACCTCCCAAGTGCAGGGATTACAAACGTGCGCCACCACGCCTGGCAGTGTTAACAATTTTTAAATTTTATGGCAATTTGTAATATCTTGGAATCAATTATACATGTTCATCTATTTTCTCATATGTCCAATTTATGTAGTATTTGTTCACCTTCAACCCACCTACTACGATAGCAAAGGATATAACACAGTTATATTACTCTCCAATCTCTTTCTTCTGCCTTTGAAATTTGTTACCTTTATTATTAATGGTATCATATCATCACTATTATTATGTGTAGTCATAGTTTTAAACTTAGTGGTTGTTTTTATAGTTTCAAATAGCCCCCTTAAATCTTTGCTGTTTAAATTATCAAGTTACTGAGTTTGTTTCTATGTTAAGACAAGATTAGACATTATTAGAGGCAAATCCCAAATATCAGAAGCTTAATACAATGAATGTCCATTTTTCACTTACAGCACTGTCCAGCCCTTGCATTGGACCACTCTCCTGACAAGCATTTTTCTCTTTAAATCTGTTTGGCTTTTATGTTTTACGTAATAATACTGAACGTTCATTGTAATTTCTTCAGGAATTACGCTCATCTCTTGAGAGGGTTTTTTATTGTTACTATTTTAATGAAAACTTTTATCATCATCCTGAGAAGAGTTTTATCATTTTAAATTGCTTATTCTTTGCCTTGATTCTATTTCACTTTAAAATTTTTTTCTCTTGTACAACCCTATTTCTAAGTTTTCTAACTTTGATCATCTCATTTTTCTAGATTTGTACTTCTCATGTTTCTATCTAAAACTTAGTCTAAAATTTTTAAAATTTAGAATTTCTTTAATAAATTAAGAAATTATATTTCAATTTTTAATCAATTATTCTGTCTTTTTAATGTCTCCATTGATGTATTAAATACCCTTCTCAATCTCAGAATCTTATCCTTTTAGAAATTGCTTCTGAATTTCTTATTTGTTTCTTCAAGATTGAGGCTTTCTAGTGGTCTTATGATTATTTTCAGCTAATATTTTCTTGAATATAGGATGATTTTCATGCATGAGGATGGATGAAAATAACTTGATTAGTAGATATGGTTTATGTTATTTTCCCTATTCTTGAGATGTCTTAGTTCACCTTCTTTTGAATGGAAGAATGATCAGGAAATTTAGATAAATTAAGATTTCCTATAAAATGCATTGCTAGAGTATGATATACATATGATTTCCCTCAAAGACAATACTGAGGCATCAATACAAATAAGAAAGTTTGAGGATTTCTCTCAAGATCAACTCCTTGGGAAAGGAAAATATCAGAATGGTATAGAGAGTGAAGTTAGGCCACGATGTGATCAACCAATAGTCTCAGACATCCCCACTCAGAATTTTGAAGCTAGAATCATTGGAGGAAACTGGCTCCTCAAGGGAGTGGGAAAATAACTTGGTGAGTGGCTTTCATCAACCTAAGGCGATTTCCCAAGAGTCTGAACAATCGAAGGCTGTTCTTGGGTAGCACTTCCAGCACTGGGAGAATAAGTTGTTTAATCTAGATTGTGCTACAACACAGAGTCCACAGTAGAGACATGCAGGCAATTTGGGGACTTTGATATTGCAAAACAAGAACAGTTTTGGCCTGGTATCAAACTTGTTTTTCTTGTTTTTTTTTTTTTTTATTGGGGAAAACCAGTGTTCTATTAGGCTCTTCTTCTATCTTGGGTGAAATTGTCTTTAGGATGGATCTTCCTGAGACAATCTAGAGAAAAGGTTGTGGGCTTCTTTCTGAAGTTCCAACTAATGCCCAGATGCCATTGCTTTTACATGAAAAAAAGGGAGAGAACTGTCTCTAAAAAACTCTTCATTAAATCATCCTACGATTGCTCCCATGTATCTTGATTGATTAACCCCACATTGGGAAAGAGCTCTACATGTTTTCCAGATGTACTGGCAATGGTGTTATATTTTCATTAAATATTAATTTAATCTACATTTTCCCCTGTAACTTCCCCAAACTCTATGCTTAATACTTTCTGCTCCATTATAAATTTCATTCTTAAACATATACTCTTTTCGATTTCTTTACTGAAAAAGAAGTTTATGTGTTATGTTCTTATTGATTACAAATTCCCTGCCATTTTAGTAGAATGGAATAAATATTGGTTCTGGCTTCAGGCAGAGATCCTACCAATCTCCAATTTATTCCTGTGGGACTTAAGGCCAATTATATGTCCTCTCTGAAAACCACTTTAATTTTTTAAATTGAAAAAAATATTTTGTGGTACTGGGAGTTGAATCCAGGGGCATTTTACCACTGAGCAAAACCATCAATCCTGTTTTTAATTTTTTTATTTTGAAACAGGACCTCTCTAAATTATTACACGTTTGTCTTGAATCTGCAAGCTTTTTGTCTCAGCATATCAAGTACTGGAATTACAGGCATGTGCTATCATGCTTGGCCCCCATTTTCTTTTTAAGTGGGAATAATAATATGCACTGTGCAGAATAGATGTAAACACATAAAAATGTGTAACACAATGCCTATCCGATAACCAGCACAGGAGAAATGGGTATTCTCTTAAAATTTTATATTCTTTTGTATTTTCATAAAACTATAACTTTAATACTTTCATACAATCTAAAACTTGTCAAAAAACCAGAGTGAAAAAAAATTAAAGATTCAATGAGGCCTAGCAATGTGACAGCTTAGACAATGATGCATATAATATTATCATGGATGACTACTACCTTGAGATTTTATGAAATGTCATATGTGAAAGTGACAGTATTTTACATGATATTGGTCTTACTTAACAACCTCGCTTTTAACAATGTTTCATATATAATTCTTTATAATTGATTAAAATAAAGAAAAACTAGTTATTGCCTTGAAGCAAGAGGTCAATTACAGAGTGTTATAAGATATATTAAGTTTACTCAATTAAGAGTTTACTCAGTTGTGGTAGTTGCCTGACATGAAGGAAGTATCACAAGACTAGGCCTTCTTTGTCAAATTTGACTTTGCACTAAGCCAGACTTGCCTCATTACTCCACTGTTTTTTAACAAGATTTAAAAATATTCCATTTATCTCTTTCACTTTCTCACCAAAAATGCAAAAATTAGTGCCTATTTTAGTGCACAGATGGTGGCTTAATATTAATTCAAAGGAACAGGACGAGGCAAATTACTTCCCTTAGGACCTTATTTTTGTATCCGTTGTTCTTTCTTACTGTTTTCTATCTTCCCCTCAGAAAAACTCTTTTCCTCTCAGGATTTTGTAACCTGCCTACTCTGATACCACGTTTTCCTCAGTGCTTCCTCTTTTTCATTCCATAAACAGTGCTAGTCTAGGAAACAAACTTTTGAAAAGCAAAAGCTGCAAGTAGATGATAAAAAAAAAAGTCTAAGGCCTTTTCCTTTGTTCTTGTCAGTAGATGTTGGTGTGATCACTGGCAGAGAAAAAAAAAATTCCCTGTTCAGTGTAGTTGTTGGAAAGGGAGGGTTAGAGGAACACTGTCTGTTTGATAAATTGTTTTCATTGTTTTTAAATTTACGTTCCCTAAAGCAGCATTCTCCAGGCAGAATATTTGATTGCAGAAACAGGAGACTTGCATTCCCTTTCTAGCATTACACTGAGTTCTTGTTCTGCTTGAGGCCTTCATATTTATGAATGTAAAAAAAAAAAATGTTAAGAGGAGATGGGGATGGAGCTGAGTGGCAGAGTTCTTGTAAAGCATGTGTGAGGTCCTGGTTCAATCTCCAACACTAAAATTTTATATACATATATATTTTTAAGAAAACTTGCCTTCATGCTGCACAGCTATTTTTATGCCTATCTCTTGATTAGGGTAAAGGCTGCATTTTTTTTTTATAAGAGAGAATTTGGATGTAGGCATCACTTGTAATTGTGCGTACTAAGATTCCCAAGAGTCTCTAGCTTGTGGATAGTAAACGGGACTATAATCTTGGGAATTCCTGGATTTAATTCTCCTGTGATATCAGTTTGTGAACAACAGTAAATATTTCATGTAAGTGATCAACTTCCTTGCCAGCTATCACATAATGCTCAGGAATTTTTTTTCTCCCTTTAGCCACCCATCAGTCTCAGATACCTCTGTTTCCTCTCAGAACATAATTGTTTTCTGTTTTCTGACTAATTGTGACTCAAGATGCAAAGTGTTGCAGTATTTGGGGAAATTAAGGAAAGAACCTGCATTTCTCATTTCTCTCCTGTGAGAGTCTCTCTCTCTCTCTCTCTCTCTCTCTCTCTCTCTCTCTCTCTCTCTCTCTGCATTAAGTCTCACATCATGATGCAGTTCAGAGTGATAGTGACATACATGCACACAGTACTTGGTGAGCTTTCCTGGGATTTTTCCCTTTGTCAGAGCACCTTAAGCAAAGTGGCTGGTAGGGAGCAGCATTACAGAGAGTCTTCGGGAAATTCATCACTGTGATTTTTTTTTTTTTTTTTTTTTGGTGGTACTGGGGTTCCTGGAAGCCCTTCTACCTCCGGGCTACACTCCCAGACCTATTTTTACATTTTTATTTGGAAACAGGGTCTCCTAAGCCAGCGCGCGCGGCTGGCTTGGAACCTGCGCGATCCTCCTGTCTCTGCCTCCCAAGCGCGAGGATTACAAGCGTGTGCGACCACGCCCGGCCATCACTGTGAATTTTAATATCTTACTATTATGTACAATACAATGTTACTCATTTGTCTACTATGTAATTGTTACATATTCCCATGTACTGAGACCAATAAATGATCCATGTGGACATGTTTTAATCCCATGGAAATACACTATTTCTTGCCAAAATGTCCTGAATTTAGTATCTATTGATGATTTGTGTCTGAACTAATCTCTAATTATCTTTTTAAATGATGATTTTCCAGTTTAGATACTCCTTACACATTTTAATAGTTGGCATTCAACATTCTGTTGTAACCCAAATAAGTGCTGGGTCTTAAAACAGCTAGTATTTGGACCTGCATTTGTCTATGTACATACATGCACATACACACAAAAAATACACGTGTCTGATGCATTTCTGTATATGATGGATATGTATATGCACTTATATTTAATGATAATGCCATCCCTTCTTTTTAGATTGTATATGAAAGATCTCTTTGTTCTCATGTTGCTGGTTTGAAAACTTGAGAACATTGTTCCCAGCAGATTGACCCTAATCTCAGAAAATGCTCAATAATGAAATTTCTGGTGAAGTTTTACTCTTAAAATTCCATTCATTTAAAAAACACTTAGATGTCAAAATGAGTTGTTGGCAAAAAATATTAGAAATGAGACTCGTCATTGGAACTAAAGAAAAGTGGCAAAAAGGAGGTTGTTTCTGTTCTACCTCCATAAGATAAGTAAATATGACTAGTAATTGGTAGACCAGTGCATAAAAATACAGCTCTTGAAGTGTAAAAAGACACATAAGCTGACACACTTTTTTTCATCCATTATTACCTAATTTACATTGAGTCTACAAGAACAAATTTAAAGACTGATTTTAACCTTAAATGTGTACCAGAAAAAGAAATTTTTAAAAAGTTACCATTAAAATTAAAGAGGTGTTTCAAGTACTTGAAAATATAGTAACCTCTTTGTGCTTGGTCGATGACATATATATTTGCCCTCTGCCTTTTATCTTGTTATTTTTCTATTTCTCTAGTGATTAAATTAAAATTAAACAAAAGTATTTGGTTCTACTTAATTCTATTGACTGCATTGTCTTCTGACAGCTAAATTTCCCAGGCTAAGAAGCACCAAGTTTTTAGCTGCTCCTTGGTAACTCTTGCAGCTCCATACAGTCATGTTGCCCTATACCCAAAAAGAATTATCCAAGAAGCAAAAAGGAAGGGAACTCTGGATATATTAATGGACTGTAGTAATTTGAAGATGCTTGATACCATAACTATTTTAAGGGCAAAGAGAAAACAGAGCAAAAAGTCATTAAGCTGGGTGGGGTGGTGCAAGCCTGTAATCCCATTACTTAGGAGGCTGAGACAGGAGGATCCCAGGTTCACTGCCAGTCTCTAATTTAGTAAGATTCTGTTTCAAAATAAATAAAAATAAAATAGTGCTGGGGCGGTCACTCAGAGGTAAAATGCCCTCTGGGTTCAATCCCAGTACCACACACAAAAATGTTGCTAAAAATTGTTTTGTGAATATTTAACTAATTATTTTAGTGGAAGTTTTAAAATCAACTGAAAAACGGCTACAACTATCCTGTGCACTATTCACAGATATGAGATCGTGAAATAGAGTACATAACAGCTTATCTGTTAATCAGATGAAGACCATGGTCAGTCTATGGATCCAGTACAGGGCCACACCACCATAAGTTGACTGTTGATCATCAGACCAACCTCATTCTCACATTCCCGTGCCCGCCCTTCACCAAGTGCCCTTTGAAATAAGAGCCACAGCTGAGCATGGTGGTGCACGCTTGTAATCCTAATACTTGGGAGGCTGAGACCAGAGGATCATGCAGGTTCTAAGCCAGCCTTAGCTACTTAATGAGGCTCTCAGCAACTTAGTGAGACCCTGTTTCCTAATAAATTATAAAATAGGTCTGGGAGTATAGACCAGAGGTAGAAGGCCTCTGGGATCCATCCTCAGTACCACACACACACACACACACACACACACACACACACACACACAAAATTAAAAATAAAAATAAAATAAGAGCCATGGACTCCCAAAATGTGCCTCTCACTCTGGAGATGGCCCACATTCTCCCTTGAATGTGTATTTCTTATTTTTCTAAATGAATCTATGTTTCTGACTGGTCCGTCCTGACATTCTTTTTCATCACCTAAACCAAAGACCCCACCCATCCAGAGCTGCCGTCTTCCAGGAATTCCCCTGGAACCTTTAGGAATCATTCCTTCTCCTAGGACACTTGGATTTGAACTGAACAAAAGACTCCATACTCTAGCAGTTTACTCAGCAAAGCTGGCTCCATCTCAGCACTCCTCAGAGCGGGACCAGAGTGGGCCATCTTTAGTTGTTAGGGAGACTCAAAAGCATGTGGCCATACCTTACATTGCAGGGTCTTTCAAACTTCAGTTGCAACTTCTAGGCAAGTTATTTTACTATTGCAGAAATTGTTAAGAGCAAAAGAAACTCATTTCTAGTTCATTGACTTTGAGTTCTGACGTAAAGTTGACCCTAAGGTTTCTGAAATGTTAACATGGAAAGTAACAAAGAAGGGACGGAACATACAGATTTCTGCTTTACTAGGAGCAAAGACTTAAAGAAATCTTTTGCTTTCTCTGTATTTGAGGGAGTGAAGTATCCCATGACCTGAACTTCAGTTATGCATATAAATTGTAGAGACTAAAATAACAAAAGCAGCTCTTAGAAGTGCTCTGGACCAAAGAAGAAGTCGCTTTACATAATAACAGAACATAGTGCCCATGCATCATGCTGAGCTGCGTTTTATTTTCTTCTTTTGAGAGAGCTTTTTGGTTTTGGTAAGTAAGGGCTGAGATTGTTCTGAGTCTGAAGTGTGTTTTGGAGATGTGTATTTTTTTGTTTTCTCTCAGTTGCACATAAGAGCCTGGGAAAGATGGACAAGAAGGCTCTTTTACATTTTTAATAGACAACTAACTGTGAGACTCTGGTATAAGTGGTGTGGGCCAGGCGTGGATAGTGAAGGCAGGCCCAGGACCAGGCTCTGGGACAGGCAGCTTTGTGGGCACAGAAGCCAATTTCCTGGCACCAAGATGGCACTCACATGTGGTCTGTTCTCAGAAGAAACATCACTGAGCTCATGTCTCTCAAGTATCTTCTTGAGAAATGGATATTAAACAGATGGAGGCAGAGCAAGGAGTGACATAAGAGAACTTCTGCCCGTAACAAGTGACACAAACATCCTAGGGAAAGTAGAAATGCCAGCCAGGGCTGCCGGGGGCCTGTAGGTCTTATAACACACACATGGCCAGGAATGTGACATTTTTTGGCCACATGAATGAAGACAGAGTTCCCATTTCCTTATTTATTTGGCTCGAAACATCTCTTCTAAATATAAATGCTTGTCGATATTATACCAGAGTGAAACAGTTTATTTAAAAACAATTGACATCAGTTCAACATTAGTCATGCACATATTGTTTTAAAAATAGTTAAAAAGTTTAGTTGAGAACTAAACCTAAGAGAACTCTGAATGGAGGAGACATAATAAATTATAAGGACAATTTAAAAACTTAGGGGAAGAAGCAGAAAAAACATAAGGTACTCCAGTGGGGGCACTTCAGTGTCATGCTAAGCGTCGTGGTGATAATTGGAAACTTCAAAAGGGGGGGGGGTCAAGGATGGGAGACCAAAGCTGTACTAAAAGCAAATTATATTTATGATATTTGATCTCTGGGTAATTTTAAATACATATCCATCCACCTCTAGTTTCTGAGAAAAAATTGCACATGTTTTACCTAAAACCAATCCAGTCCAAAGATAAGAAAACCCTTTCATGGTTGGCACCTGTAATCTCAATACTTGGGAGGCTGGGACAGGAAGATTGCTGGTTAGAGGCCAGTCTTAGCAATTTAGGAGACCCTGTTTCAAAATAAAAAAAAAATAAATGTCTGAGAGTATAGCTCAGAGGTAGAATGCCCCTTGGTTCAATCACCAAAAAAAGGGGGGGGCTCATATTTAAGAGAACCTGAAACCAAAGGCTTGACCATGTCTCCAGAGAAATGGCCCCCGCTCAAGAAAGGCAGGGGCCAAAGCGATCCTGAGGCTTATAGCAATTGAGATGATGTTGATGTGCCTTTTGAAAGAGATTGCCTTGTTGGATCAAACCCCTGCCAGTCAGAATTTCAAGGGACAGAAGTCATTAGTTTATAATATTGCCCCTTTGTACCAATAAAGCCTGTATTTTCCTTTTTTTTTTTTTTTGCAAGCCTTGCTGTTCTGTAACTCAATGTGAGTTAGTGAGCGAGACGTGTGTTAGTAACAGTGACAACTGCACATTTCAGCAGTGTGAATTTGATACGCTTTTATCTGGTCTTCTGAAGGTTGATATGTTGGGCTGTTTTCCAAGCTGTGCTTGGATTCTGCAGTTCTGGTTAAGAGGGATAAGCACGGATGGCCTTCAATAAGTCAGAAAATTTAGGCCATTTATTCTCTAACAAGGGCAATCAAATTTTACTCAAAAAGGAAACTTAAGTTATAGCCCCGCATTTAAGTGAATCAATGGTTTGGAATTAGATCACAAAGCAATCAAGCAAATCTCTGATTTGTTGAGATTTAATCAAGCAGTCAGCCCCCAAGTCCCTGCCTTATGCAGAAGAAGTAAATTTAGCTTGAAGCAAGCATTTCCACTGTGGTGTGCATCTAAGGCTCCCATCGTGATTTCTGTGAATTACAATGAACTTATGTTCCCTGGGTCCATCTTGCTTGACTCAGGTCTGTGGATGCCGTTTCTGCTATATCCTATCCAGCTACAGTGAGAAAAGAAATTATTCATTAAAATGTTCATATTAAATAAGCATTCAGTGAAACGACCATGCTTTGCCAAAAGTAATACGGCACTTAGTATTTCCAGGATGATTCACACTATACCTAGTTCCCTTGTTTAGCATCATGTTTTTTCTTATGTGCCTCTCACTCTGTATCTAAAGCCTAGCCATTACCTCTCTTTTTCTTCCATCTTTACTTTCTGTGTAAAGAACAAAATTAATTACTTTATCTAAATAATACATCTAATAGTACATAGAGTCTAGCAATCACTTTTTAAGATCTAAGCTTCCACTTAAGTTTTCATTATGCCTTCCCATGATGTTTCACACAACTAAATATCATGGCCAGGGGAAGATTTTATTCCTAAAATCTACTAAAATCCAATTACAAAAGGAATGTTTTCTCACCTTGTTATTTATATAACAATTTATATTAACTTAGTACTCGACACATCATAAGACTTGTAGTGAACCTACAATGTACCAATAAATGTATAAAAATTAAAATATTTAAAAAGGCATCATATTTAAAACTCATCATATTTAAAATCTGCTATATGATATTGATTTGTTATACAGCAATAGATAACTGATTCAGAAAATATTATGATAAATCACTGCCAGAATGCATTGGTATTTTTGAAATTCACTATATTCAAAGGAAATAAAATTCAAATTGATGCAAAGGAATGCTATTTCATATGTTCAATTTCTATTAGTTTTTTGTTTCCTGAATGCTATATGAAGCACCTTATAGGTCATAGTTTTAATAAGGTCAAAAATAACATATTTCTCTAGCATTACAAACCACAAGTAACTTCAGAATGAGATAGGATTTCAGCTTCATCTTAAGAATTTACCAAGTCCTGTAAAATGTTTTCTGTTCGCTTTTTATTAGGGCTTACCATAGCCAGTCTATTAGTTTGAAAAGCACATATTTTTTGAAAAATTGAAACCAGTAGGAAAACACTACAAAAATGAAAAAAATATATATTTTCTAAGAATATCAACTTTGTGCATTTAACCACTTCCAGTATGAACTTAGGGCCTCTCTGACCTGGTTTCAAGTACTGCCTCTAGCACCACAGGCTTTGTGATCTTTGAAAATTTTTCTTAACCTCTCTGTGGCTTGATTTTCTTAAGAGTAAAGTCCTTAGCACAATTCCCAAGTGTGGAGAAAGCGACTGCTAGGGAGAAGTTAACATTTGCCTTGGAAAGCCTAAGGGTCATGGAAAGCCATAATTAGACTGATGGGCTCACTGAAAGCAGCCTGTTCTTCCAAGTAAAAACTCCCGTGTCTCTTACCAGCTCCTACTCCCAAATATTCCACTTGTCAAACAGTGTCTCAGGACCTTCTGCACATCCTCAGTGGTTTAATTACTAACCACTATCTCAAAGACTTTCTACAATTGTTTTGGGGTCAGCCACGTTAGACTCTAGCCCCTAGCCCTCATTGCATGTTTGCTACTTAAACTTTAACTCCCAGGCTCTGTACGTATGCTGCAGCATCTATACCTCAACCTCCCCCCTCAAGAATGATTAAGAGCTGTGGACCAGTGTCCAGTGGGTCCTTCACCTTAAGAGTGAGGTTCTCTGGCCTGTTCCTCTCAATCTGCTCTGTGTCTGCATCCTTCTTTTCCACTCAAGTGCGCCTTAGGATGGTTACCAACACCCAACAGATGACTTCATATTATTATTATTATTATTATTATTATTATTATTATTATTAGTGTTACAAGGGATTGAACCAGGGGCATTTTCCTCTGAGTTATAGCCTCAGTTCTATTTTATTTTGAAGCAGGGTCCTACTAATTTGCTGAGAGTCTTCTCAAGTTGCTGAGGCTGGCCTTGAACCTGTGATCCTCCTACCTCATCCTCCCAAATACTGGGATTACAGGCATGCACCATGACACCTGGCATGATATTTATTTTTTATTTAATGTATCTCTTATTTTATGTGTATACCTATGTTTCAAAATTAAAATAGTCAGCCGGGCGGGTGGCACACGCTTGTAATCCCTGCGCTTGGGAGGCTGAGACAGGAGGATCACATGGGTTTGAAGCCAGCCTCAGCTACTTAGTGAGGCTTTCAGCAACATAGTGAAACCCTGTTTCCAAATAAAATATAAAAAAAAAGGTCTGGGAGTATAGCCTGGAGGTAGAAAGCCTCTGGGTTCCATCCCCAGTACCACCAAAATTAAAATAGTGTCAAAACCCAATCTTGACGGCTAGAGAACAATAGAGACTTCTCTGATAATTTTCTGTCAAGCTTAGTTAGCAGCCAATGGTTTACTTGGTAATGGCCAAGGAAAAGAATAGACAATAGTCTTAATAGATACTGAGATGTTTTACTTTTGGGAATCTATTTTCAGTTTATAACGTAAAAGAAATAGTTCTAATATGAATCTAAGGAAAATTATTATATGTTATATTTTTATATTTTTGAAGATTGAAATAATCTATGTGCAAAATATCATATTTTATTAATTGTTATAGATTCTTAATTGTATAGATTTTAAGTTTGCAAAGCAGCCCTACACATGTCCTTTCATTTGGTCTTTATAAAAGCTTTTAGAGAGAGGTGAGAAGAGTAACGCACAGCATTAGTCAGTACTATGCAGCTTGCAACACCCCTCACCATTAAAATTCATAGAATCATCATTTATTCTCACTCTTCAAAATACCCATTGCTTCTACTTGTCAAAGTATGTGGTGTTGAATTACACCTCTGTGTTTTTTCATGTATCGGTCCTTCTGCTGAGAATTTCAGTCCTGGTCTTGTTATAAATTAAAAACTTTCCTGTATTAACTTTTCTGGTTTGGTTGATCAGAAGAAAAACAAGGACCCATGCACTGGGTTCTGTGTCTGGTCTCCAGGGAGCCTTTTGACAACACCCGAGTGTATAGAAACTGCATTCATCTACACTTGACATCCTCCTCTTCTTCCTCATCAGAAGTCTCTATCATTTGAAGGTACACACAACCAAGGAAAGAATACAAGTTAAACTTTGCATGGAAGCCAATTTACATTAGCATAGGAGAGATGTTTCTCTTGAATGTCCATGGTTTGTGCAGGATTCTCTTGCTGCATTCATAAACTCTATCCAATATTTTTCTCTCTGGATTATCCCCCCACAACACACACACACAAATTATGTCAGTGACTGTGAATTATTTCTTAGGAACATCTTCTTTTTGTGTGGTGCTGGGGATTGAACCCAGGGGCATTCTATCTCCAAGCTACACCCTCTAGCCTGATTATTTATTTCTTTATTCTGAAACGGGGTCTTACTAAGTTTCAGAGGCCCTCACCAAGTAGCTGAGGCTGGCCACAAACCTGATCCTCCTGTCTCAGCCTCCCAAGTAATGGGATTACAAGTGTGTGCCAGCATGCCCGGCTAGGAACATCTTTGAATCATCTTGTTTTTAAAAGCAAAGCATTTGCAAACTTTAGTATTTTAGATATTATTTTTGACAAATTATTGGCCACCTCTTGTTAGAGCTCATAATTAGTCAGGACTCCCCAGAGTGCTGTGTCAAATTACTTTCCTTGGCAGTCCTTTATTCCAGATGGAGCAAGGAGACAGCAGCCTGGCCACAACACACACACTGTGGCTTTGGGTGTTAGTTCAATTGCTTGAAAGCACATCTCTTATGAATAGTATAGAAGTGTCTTCACTAACAGTGATGACAGTAACAAATAGCTGTTTTCTCCCTGCTAGGTAAGAACCATTGAATGCCCTATGAAATAGAGATGTATCATCACATGTGTATATTTTTCATGATGATTAAAAATCATCCAGGAGGCATACATACTGCTGCTCAATCTTGCTGTACATTATAAATAATCAGATCAGATGTTCCTTATCATGTAATACTAAAAGCACCTTATTCATCAAAACTTTTCATTTTTTTCTATCATTGCTAAACAAACTGCTTGATTATTTTTATAGGCTCCAATATTTGCATCCTCCTATCTTAAATTTCCACAGGTGGTTCTAATTTTGTACAATATGCAGTAGTAAACAGTAGCAAATATTTTCTAATCTAATAAACCACATTAATATATAATTTTATTTTTATGTTTTCAGATTGAATTGAAACAAGCCTAGATTTCCCTTAAATAACACATGAGAAATTTTGCCCTGACAGGTTAAAGGAGTCCTTTCTGTTGTCCATAAATCTGGTATTGCCTGAAGGTGAAACACCTGGTGGCTCAAGCTATTTGCTTGAGGATGAGTCATCGTCAAAAAGATCAGGGCATGATCAGAAGGATGGGGTTCTCATTCTCACTCTCCATAGGCTGAGTTGATCACCAGTGGCCAATACTGTAACCAATCATGCCTATGCAATAAAGTTTCCATAAAATCCCAAAGATTACAGTTCAGAGAGCTTCCCAACACTGGAGGTGCCTGGGGAGTGGCATGCTCTTGGAGGGCAAATATACTCCACAACCCTTCTTACATGCTACATGATGGGCATCATTCCATCTGGCTATTGAACTGTATTCTTTATAATATCATGTGCAATAAATGGATAAATGTAAGTAAAGTCTTTTCTTATATTCTGTGAGTCAACTTAGCAAATCAGTTGACCCTGAATATAAGGTTATAGAAACTCCAATTTATAGCCAATGAGTCAGAAGCACAAATATATCCTAGAGGTGAAATAGGCATCTGAAAGTGATGTTTCCAATCCAATGCTATCTCTAGGTAGATAGAGTGAGGACTGAATTGAATTAGAGGGCACCTAGATGATGTCTACTAGAAAACTGACTAGTTGTTGTTGAAACAAAAACCCTCATATACATTTTGGTGATCAGATGTATTCAGGGTTAAATGCTGAGTGTGAAAGTAGAACAGTAGTTTTTTTTTTTTTTCCTTGTAACTTTTCTGAGACTCTTTAGGTCTATTGATATTTCCGGGGATAATTACATTAAATATAGATAGCTTTGTTGGAGCCACTTAGAAACAACACTAGTCCCAAGTGAATTATTTTAACTAGAATCTGGTGGTGGTGATATGTGTTGTGGGGGTGTGGAGGAGAAAAGACTCTCTGGTCATCCTCAACACTACTAACAATAAAACATTTTGGAAAAAGAATGAGAAGGAGACCTTCATAGGCTATGTGGGATATTTTCAGGCAGATTTATTGCATCAGTGTTTAAGGTACTAGTTTCTATAACAAAACAAGTTCTTCAAACATGTGGTCACTATTTATTCCTCATGTAGTGTGTGATGCTGACAGTAAAAAAACAAATCACCACATAGTATAATTGGAACACATCAAGGTTACAGCATTTTAATTAATTAATTAATTAATATACTCATTTATTAGGTTGTAGAATAAATGGCTTTCTCTATGCAGCTAAAACAATTGACCTTTTTATTCATACTTTATTCTTGGTCACTATTTTCATTGCTGATGAGAATTAAGGGCCCTCTTGGGTAGAATTAAAATTTTCAACTGCTCACATTTTCTTTGGGTTATGAGGTAGTCAAAAATGTATTCTCTCCTAAAATCTCTCTCCTAGAAATAGCCATATCACTTAGATAAAGAAATTATTCAAAAATAGATTAAAAAATACAGGAAGAGAAACTAGCATCTAGGTGTGAGATTATTTTTTCTCAATGTGCTAATTGATAACTCTCTCTGTCATTCATATCATTATATATTCTCCACCCCACATATTTTTCTTTTGTATAGTTAATAACAGGCTTTATTATACCCATTTCCAGACTCTCTCACCCACCCAGCACTCCTCTCAACTCCATTTCTACAGAAAAAAAAAGTCTTAAATAGTGAAAGGGAATACATTCCAACTTTCTGCATTCACTTCTGTCTTTCATTGGCCTACTATGTGGGATAGCAAACACAATTAATGAGGGAAGATTAGAAAGCTAGTGATCTTTCTCAATTCTAGCGGGCTAGCCTTTGAATAGATGTTTTCTAACTGTCATGAAGATATCTATTAGGTGATCAGAGCCAAGACATTGATTTGTTCAGAGTGGAACAATTTTTGCTTGCTGACCAAGCAAAGTGCTTGCATACCTGATCCCAGCATTCGCAGGATGACATTTAGAGTAAAAAGGAAAGTCTTCCTTTTAAATGATGGCTTTGTAAAGTGAGATGACACCCAGAGTTGGTTGGAACCTGTTTTAAAAGGTCATTCCTTGAAATATCTGTCCACTAAGAAAGAAGACACATTAATAGGACCAATAGTTTCTTGGCTTTCCCATTAAGATGCATTATCTACTTGTTCTCCTATCTGGTGATAGCTGACCAAAGTCCCAAGTGCTTAAAAAAGTTGAGTGTGTAAACCTTTATAATGCATCTGTATATGGTGAAACTTCAAATTATTTTGCTATAGGTAGCTATATATTTCCATCCAGTGTGGAGACATATGTTTCTCAGAAGTATAGAAAGCAGTGATTTAAACGTTTGCAGTTTGCATTTCTTATCATGGCTTAATTTCAAGATTCTTCAAATTCATAAAAAAATACCTATTTAAATTGAATCATATATACATATTAAAATTAAATTTTCTTTGGGTATTTCTTGATATCTTAAAATCACTGAAGATAAAGCAATAAGCTTCACATATATTTTTTCCTCCTTGTTATTTAAAAGAAATAATCTCCCTTTATTTCTTCATTTCTAACTTTACTACAAGGATGGTCAACTATGGACAAAAATGCTTAATGTAGATTACTTGTAGTGCAAAAAAGATCTGGAAATAATTTAATGTATAATTATAGGAGGACCATTGTAAAAGATCTGGCCTTTTATTATTTATTTAAAGGAAGAAAATTAAAATGACATAAAGTCAGTGATAATATTTTGAAATCATCTGTTTTTCTACAACTTTTAAAAACATTTATTTTGTAAAGATCATATGCTGAAAATTCATATAATGAAAATTAACTAATTAATTTAAGATATTACATCAGCCACATTTATGTCCTTCTCATTTATTTGTATTTCCCTGATATCATTTGCCAGTTTTTAGAGTTGTGTGTCCCAGATTCTACATTCTTATAAATTTATATCATTTTTCTAATTTTTAAATTATTGTTCAGTTAATATTTTTGGGTGCATACTACTATGTCTTAGATATGAAGGATAAAATATTTATGAAGATATGCTTCATTTCCATTATCTACTCTGGAATGTTCATTTTGTATATTGTATATTTTTAATTTTTATACTGAACATTTTAAAAAGCTTTAAGCAGCTAGGTTCAGTGGCTTACATCTATAATCTCAGTATTTGGGAAGCTGAGACAGGAGGATCTCGGGTTCATAGCCAACATGTATTCAGTACCTTAGGGACACTTTATTTCAAAATAAAAATAATAAAATAATAAGGCTGGAAGTATAGCTCTGAGGTAGAGTTCCCTCAAGTTTAATCTTCAGTACTACACACACAAAAAAAGTTTTAAGCAGTTCTACTTATTAAAAGTTTCATAGACTTCAGCATATCTGAATGAGGCTCTTGTGAAAACTAGGAAATAATTTGCTACTTTTCATTTTTAAAAACTCAATCAAGATCAAAGTAATGTTAAATAAATATAATTAAATAATTATGATTAATTTTGTTATGGGAATATTTTTAAATCAGCCACATTTACTAGCACAATATTCAAAACTCTCATCTAATGCAATTTTAGCAAATGGTTAGGCCAATTTTTCTAAGATAGTTATTTTATCTTCCCAATTTTGAAAAGCTAAAGAAATTCCTATAAAAACATATCTATTGATTATAATTCCTACATCTTAAATTTCCCACAGGAATCTTATAATCTAGTTATAAAGCCTAAATCATTCTTATTCACCTGGTCCTTGAGGACTCAAAACATTCACTTTCAAGCAATTTATAGTCAAGTTTTATTGCACTTGACTTGACAACTTTTAGCTCAGGATGTTTCCCAGAGGCATAGAAATCAACTGAAGAAAATCCCAATGAGCCCAGACAGAAGGTTATTTAAATCCACTCATTTAGCTTTCTATTTCTTAAGATTTCTGTTGAATCCAATTCATAAAGTGAATTTTGTAATTGATACAAACAAAATTAAATCACATCAGTTATACTTAGAATCATGCTCACTTGCAGGAAGACAAAAGTTCTGTGTGCAAATTGTCATGCTATTCAATAAAACAGGCACTTTTGAAATCATTCTTAGTTTATATATAATATAAAATTCTGAGGATTTTAAATAATTTTAAAACACTGGAAGAATGCATTTGTATAATACATTTCCTTCTTTGAAAAACACATAGCAAGAACTACATATAGGTGAAATACTTTATGATAAAAATAAAATTATCCTGGCAAAGATAAGTTGTTTTCTTGCAAAATGACATGGCCTTTTATGCTAGAGATCTGAAAGTATACATATTTATTTTTCTTTTCATTTATCTACCTATCTGATTTTGTTTACACATTGTAGAATTATTTGCTCAAAAAATGCTAAAGAAAACATAACTTCTTTAAAAACCATAAATTTGTTGCAATGCATTCAAAATACATTAAATTAAAAACATTCTGATAGAGAGTTAATAAGGATGGACAAGTAAAGTTTTAACAATTTAAACCTTTTTCTTATTGTTTGTCATGATGGTATTAAACAAAACTCGTGTTTTTTTTCTAGAAAATACCCTATACAGTAGTAACCACTGTATATATCTTTAAGTCACAGTACATGCTATGGAGTTTAAATTATTTCAAAAGTTGGCAATATGTTTTAAGTTTAATATAATTTAAAAATATGTGAGGCTAAAGGTTTCTTGTTTTCAATACATTTACAATATAAACTATTCCTCAATATAAGAAAAGAATATATTTTAGCAAGGCAATAAAATAGGATTAAAAAATCTTCTAATTATAAGAAGTCTGGGTTCAAATCCAAAAGAACTATGTTAAATAAAAATACATATAGAATAGGAGATACTATTTCTTGCCATATACTAGAAATAGTAATAGTTTCTAAGAAATAAAAAAATATATGATATAGAGGAAAATGAACCTGATCTTTCAAAGGTTCTGGATATTTTTTAACACTAATGAAACCTATTGCCAAAATACTGAAAATTAATTAAGTCTTTGTCATGGACTCTTTCCACATTAAGTATGAATTATTTATGAAGTAAGTCAGAAAGTTTGATAATGTGTAAAAAGCCAAAGCAAACCCAGCATCTGTGGTAAAGTTGTGCTATTCATCCTAATTTGGACCTTCAGTCCCTTCAAGGTGACTCTCACTTCAAACTCTTACCAAGAACTAAAGCTGTGAAAATACTTTTGATAGTTTTGATCTATTTAGGTATTACCTCTCCTTTCTTTTTCTCCTTTTTTCTTTCCCTCCTTCTATTTTCTTGATTATATGTTCGCACAATTAAAAAAAAATTATCAAATCAATCACTAAAGCCAAACATGACAAGGAGGGAGGGGGACGAAATGGTGTGGGATTTGGGTAAGGGCTAATTGGGTGATGTGTGCATGTATGCTTCTACCATTTGTACTCCTTTAATATGTACGACTATAGCCGGGTGTGGTGGCACACACTTGTAATCCCAGCATTTGGGAGGCTGAGACCAGAGGATAGTGGTCGGCGGACAGCCTCAGCTAATTAGTGAGCCCCTCTGCAACTCAGTGAGACCCGGTTTCAAAACAAAGAATAAAAAAAAAATAGGGCAAGAGGTGTAGTTTGGAGATCGAATGCCCCTGGGTTCCATCCCCAGACCCTCAAAAAAAAAAAAAAAAAAAATGATGTGCGACTATGATGCATCAATAAAAAAATTTTAGAAACAATTTTATAAGAGAAAATGAGATCTCATTACTGACCTCCTGTTTTAATTAGATATAAAATGTATCCTAAAGAGCTCATTTATTAATATTCAGAGTTAATATAGTTGAAAAATGAGTGTTGTTATCAGTGGTGGATGACTCCATTTGGATTTATTTGAGTGTGACCTTGGAGATAATATATGGTTCCTCCTTCCCCTGTTCTCTCTGTTTTAGTTCCAGCCTCCATGATGTGAGAAGCAGAGCCCATATGCTCTCCCTTTCTACACCTCCCTCCATCGTGCTCTGAGACTCATGACACCCAGCCTCACACAGACTAAGTCCAGAATCAAAAGAAAATAAACATTTCTTCTAAATTGCATGATTAAGATTATAGCTGTAAGAATGCTGACTGGAACATCCCCATTTCCTAGTGTTTTTTTTTTTTTTTTCAGAGACAAAAATATCTTTCCAGCTCCTTTTCATCCTTTCATAGCTGTCTTACACCTAGATGGATATTTACATATATGCACATTGTACACCCAAGTTGCAACGATACACATACATACTATACACTCAAATTATTCTGCATACTGCCTATACAATTTTTATTAATAATCTATCTTAGAGAACAATTGCCAACCTTCTAGCATTATAGAAGTATTTCACCACAAGTGGTCACTAAGATATTTGACTAAGTAATTATGAAGGTCTTTAGGTTGCCTCAAATATAATACTATAAAGAATAAAGCATCTGGGCCTGGTGGAGCACACTGCAATCCCAGTACTTGGGTGTTTAGACAGGAGGGTAACAGTTTCCTGGGCAACCTCAGCAACTTAGGAGGTTCTCAGCAAATTAGCAAAACCCTGTTTCAAAATAAAAAGTAAAACAGGGCTCAAGGTGTAGCTTGGAGGTAGGATCATCCTTGCTTCTATTTCTAATACCACAAAATAAATAAACAATAAAGCTACATGGGTATTCAAAACATTTTTAAATTTATTTTATTGGTGCATTGTAATCATACATCACATTGGAATATAAGACTTGAGAGGATATAAAAGCACACATCATCCAATTAGCCCTCATCCAGTCCCCATACCATTCCCTTCCCCTCCCTCGATCCCATGCTTGTTTGGTGATTAACTTTGATACATTTGTTTATGTACATCCTGCTTTTTAAAGAGGCTCCATCCTCCCCTATTCCATACCCTCTGATTGGTCACCTTAATTGCTTCACTATAGGGCCCTTTCTATAGCTTGACCTCTTCCTGTTGCCCGTTTCCTCCTAGTTATTGCTGACTAGGGGAAGCATTTGGTTTTAATTTTCTATGATATTTCTCTGTGCATGCCATGTTGCAAATACTGATCCCACTCTTGACGGCCCCAGTTGTGGCCTGGCTACCCGGTGGACTGATCCACACCTCGCTGGCTCAAGCAGTGGCCTTCCCTCATGGGAGGCCCCGGTTTTGGCCTCGCTGGCCCCGACACCAGCCAAACCCCTCAGCTGGCTCCGATCTTGGCCTCGGAGGCCCCAGTACCGGCCTTCCTCACGGCAGGCTCCGATGCTAGCCGATGGCCCCAGCATTGGCCTAACCCCTCAGCAGGCTCCGATCCTGGCCGTGGAGGCCCCAGCACCGGCTTTGCCTCACGGAAGGCTCTGATCCCGGCCTCGTTGGCCCCGGCACTGGCCTAACCCCTCGGCAGGCTCCGATCCCAGCCTCGAGGGCCCCAGCACCGGCCTTGCCTCACAACAGGCTCCGATCCTGGCCTCGCTGGCCCCAGCACCAGCCTAACCCCTTGGCAGGCTCCGATCCCGGCCTCGGAGGCCCCAGCACCAGTTTTGCCTCACGGCAGGCTCTAATCCCAGTCTCGCTGGCCCCAGCACCGGCCTAACCCCTCGGCAGGCTCCGATCCCAGCCTCGAGGGCCCCAGCACCGGCCTTGCCTCACAACAGGCTCCGATCCTGGCCTCGCTGGCCCCAGCACCAGCCTAACCCCTTGGCAGGCTCCGATCCCGGCCTCGGAGGCCCCAGCACCAGTTTTGCCTCACGGCAGGCTCTAATCCCAGTCTCGCTGGCCCCAGCACCGGACTAAGCCCTCGGCAGGCTCCGATCCTGGCCTCAGAGGCCTCAATAGAGGCCTTGCCTCACGGAAGGCTCCGATGCCGGCTAGTGGCCTTGGCACCGGCCCAACCACTCAGCAGGCTCTGACCCCAGACTTGGAGGCCCCAGCACCGGCCTTGCCTTGTGACAGGCTCCGATCCCGGCCTCGCTGGCCCCAGCACCGGACTAACCCCTCGGCAGGCTCCAATCCCGGCCTCGGAGGCCCCAGCACTAGGCTTGCCTCATGGCAGGCTCCGATCCCGGCCTCGCTGGTCCCGGCACTGGGCTAACCCCTCAGCAGGCTCCTATCCCAGCCTCAGAGGCCCCAGAACTGGCCTTCCTCAAGGCAGGCTCCGATCCCGGCCTCAGTGGCCCCAGCACCGGCCTAACCCCTCAGCAGGCTCCGATCCTGGCCTTGGAGGCCCCAGCACCGACCTTGCCTCACACCAGGCTCTGATCCCGGCCACGCTGGCCCTGGCACTGGCCTGACCTCTCGGCAGGCTCCAATCCCGGCCTCGGAGGCCCCAGCACCAGCCTTGCCTCATGGCAGACTCTGATCCCGGCCTCATTGGCCCCGGCACTGGCCTAACCCCTCGGCAGGCTCCGATCCCAGCCTCTAGGGCCCCAGCACCTGCCTTGCCTCACAGCAGGCTCCGATCCTGGCCTCGCTGGCCCCAGCACCGCCCTAACCCCTCGGAAGGCTTCGATCCTGGCCTCAGAGGCCTCAATAGCAGCCTTGCCTCACGGAAGGCTCCGATGCCAGCCAGTGGTCCCGGCACCGGCCTAACCCCTCAGCAGGCTCTGATCCCGGCCTCGGAGGCCCCAGCACCAGCATTGCCTTGCGGCAGGCTTCGATCCCGGCCTCGCTGCCCCCAGCACCGTCCTAACCCCTCGGCAGGCTCCGATCCCGGCCTCAGAGGCTTCAATAGCGGCCTTGCCTCACGGAAGGCTCCGATGCTGGCCAATGGCCCCAGCACCGGCCTTCCTTACGGCAGGCTTCGATCCCGGCCTCGTTGGCCCCAGCACCGGCCTAACCCCTCGGCAGGCTCTGATCCCAGCCTCAGAGGCCCCAGCACTGGCCTTGCCTCATGGCAGGCTCCGATCCCAGCTTTGCTGTGTCCGTCGACGGCCTCACCCCTTGGCAGGCTCTAATCCGAGCACCCTCTTTGCCCAATTATTTGTCGTACATTCTCGAGGGTGCGTGGTAGTGGTAGCATTCTGCCTCTGGGGTCATTACTTCAAAGGTTCCAGGTGTAAGGCATCAGATCTCTGCCTCCCCTGAGTACTGGCCACTGCCATTGTCACTGCCTCCACCATTTCAAATCTTTCCCAAGCTCTTTTTCCACTCTGAATGTTGTCCAGTCTTCCTAAACATGCACGAAGGTAGCATTCAATCTTTGGTGTAATTTCTCCAAAAAAAATAGATAAATAATAATAAGGTTGGTAGGCTCTGATTTCTGCTTCTCCTGAATACAATTCTCCACCGCCAACACGGAGACCGCTTTCATCACCGCCTTTCTCCTTGATCTCCGCTAAAGTCTCTCTCCTTACAGGTGATGTCCAAGATTATTAACAATGTAGAGAAGAAGCAGTCCTCCTTAGCGGGGAATTTTTCCAATAATTCCAGTTCATTTGGATAAGTTTTGTCTACATCTCCAGTATCCTGGCACCCGCCACCTCCTTGACCCCTCTCCGATATTTTCCTTTTTATTTTGCTTTTCTACAGGGTCCTTCCGGGTAGAGAGGGGTTCGCCTAGGGGTACCCTGCCAGCGCCTGCCCACCAGCCCAGGGTTGGGGGACCAGGGGCCCGGACCACGGGGTCCTTCTGGGTGGAGAGGGGGGTCGCCTAGGGGTGCCCCGCTAGAGCCTGCCCACCCGCCCAGGGTCGGGGGCCCAGGGGCCTCAAAACATTTTAATTAGAATTATAATCACATGACCGGGGCGCAGTGGTGCATGTTTTTAATACCCGCGCTTGGGAAGCAGAGACAGGAGGTACGAAGCCAGCCTCGATGGCTTAAGAGACCCTGTTTCAAAAAAAAAAAAAAATATATATATATATATATATCTGGGAGTGTAGCCCAGAGGTAGAAAGATTTCCAGGAAACCCAGTAGCCCCGCCCCCCCAAAAAAAGAATTATAATCACATGAGAAAACATACTTTGAGATGTAGAATTACTGGGCTAAATGCTTTTACATTCTAACTTTTATACATGTTGGCAAATTTCCCTCTGTAGAGGTTGTACTAATTTGTATTCCTGGCAACAAAGTATGAAAGAGCTTTTGTTCACATTCTTTAAGGCAAAGTCCTAACAAATGTTTTGGTATTTGCTAACACCACAACTTTAAAATGAAGTGAAAAATTCTCATATTTTTATTTTTATTTCATGTTATAATCAATGAGACTGAGGATCTTTTTCAGATCTCATTTCATTTGCGTGCTTTAATATATTTTATTTGGGATCATGGGACAGACTTCTATTTTCATTAATTCCAAAATAATTATTGGATGGCAGTACAACTACACTGTCTTTTTTTTCTAAAACCATTATGGTTTTGTGTTCAAAGCCAGACCATTATGGTTTGGTCCAATCAGTTTTCACATTATGTAACTTTATTAATTTGATTTGCTGACCAGTCTCTTTGCTAAGGCTGTAATGTAAATATTTTTATTATGCATAGTGATAATTCTAAGAGACATACCTATTTCTATGAAGACATGTGATCTTACAGTAACTGATGTCATTAAAGGTGGAAAACAATTCAAAAGAAAGAAAATTTTTAAAAAGCTCTGTTGTAAACTCAGTGGTCAGCAAACAGTATATGCCAAAATATTTTTACTTAGATAAATATTTAAGAAACAACTTCAGAAAATCTTGTTTATCAGATACAGACACTGAGGTACAGAGGATCAAATGATTTTTCCAGTGTACTCTGCTGGTTGGAATTGAAGCAAAGTACAACTTAATGTGCATGCCCAAGATTTATGCTGATAAAACCAATGTAATAAATAATACAACCTATGTGATGTCAAAGTATGACTTAATAGTTACAAGCAGTTTCTAAGTTGAGCACAATGGAGCATGCCTGTCACCCCAGTACTTGGGAGCCGAGACAAGAGCATCACAGGTTCAAGACTAACTTCAGCAACTGAGTGAGGTCCCCAGAAACTTCGTGGGATCCTGTTTCCAAAGTAAAAAATAGAATAGAGCTAGGACTGCAGCTCCTGGTAGAATGCCCCTAGACTCACTCCCCAGGCTCAGAACAAAACAAAAAGGAAGACTCTAGGGAGATTATTTTTATACTTATTTACTCCATGTTGTTAATTATATGATATAGGTTACAATAGTACAGACCTTTCAAAGGTTACATTTATTTTTAACTGTAACTAAATTTTTCTTTCTTTTGAATTGTTTTCCACCTTTAATGACATCAGTTACTGTAAGATCACATGTCTTCATAGAAGTAACTACTGATCAATCTGAATTAATCAGTAACTACTGATTAATCTGAATTAATCACAGATGCAATTGAAAATGTTATATATTCCTATTCTTGTAATTAATTATGTTGAAAATAAAAAAGAAATATTTTAATTATTCAATACTTATTTTTAAGGAATAATAACACAATTGGCTACAGTTTTATATAACATAAGATTTTAACAATTTTAAACATTTAGAAGTATAAAATTTGGATAAAGTGATTCCCCTTGGAATCCACCATCATGTCCAGGGAGCTGAAACTGAGAAAGTGGTCATTATTCAAATATGTACTTTTTATCTATATCAGCTGTGGAAGGTGAAATGATTTCCTATGAGTATGGGTCTGACTTTACTGAAATTAAATATGATCTTTATTATAAAAATATAATCAACTTAAAAATTTCCAATAACCAACACATCAATTAACATAAGCAACATATGCAATTTAGATAACAAAATAACAACAAATATTCAGAATTGTTGGTTTGTCCTAAAAATATTTTTCCCTTGAGAAAAATAAAATTTTAGCCCTCAAACACCATTTGTTACTATTATTAATATTTTTAACTTTCATATTGTCATTTTCTTCCTTCTTCTTAGGTCTACTTGCTTCTTTTTAAAAAATAAAGTTCTAGTGTTTAGCCTTGAAAATCACTGCTGTTGAAAAGTATCTCAAAGAGATAAGAATGAAAAAACTTTTTATCCTCAACAACTGCTAAAAAAGTACTACTTCATGTATATTAGCAACTTTTTGGAGTATGGTTCCTAATCCTTCCTTGGTAAGTGCTCTAAAGTATGGTTATCCAAAAGTCGTTAATATCGTTTTCTATTTTCTTTCAATAGCTGCTCTTAGAGAATAGAGCAGTGATTTTGTATTGAAAACACAGAAGTGCTAGATTTTATTGAAATAGGTAAAAACTTACAGAAACATATTTATGTTTTATCCTATATTATATGAATATAAAAATGCAAAAGCTGATTTAAAAAATATTTAGAAAATATTAAGTTTCTATGCAGCTGTATAAAATGTTTTTTGCCATTCAAAATACTAATATGTTATTATTTATGAGTGTATTCTAAATAAGTGCCTGTTAAATAATTTTTTAAATTTTTTTTTATTGGTGCACTGTATTCATACATCATAGTAGGATACATACTTTTGTAGACATACATGCACACTTTTCCCAGTCAGCCCCCACCCAATCCCCACCCCATTCTCTCCCTATCCCTCCCTCCCATGCTTGGCTTAGTAGTTGACATCTAGTATTATGGCAATTTATCTAAAATTAAAAATGATAATCTCACATAACAGTTTCATTTGTCTGATACCAAGCTTTTGATGACTTAAAGATAACATTTCAATATTTCTTTTTGCTTTCTTTCTTACCAGAGAATATTTTTTTCTATTTTTTTTAGGTGAAACTATCATATATTTATATATTTATTTTTCAGAAAAAAATCTATCCTAATATGGAATATGGACTCTAGGTACCCAAAACGATCTTGAAAAAGAACAAAGCTAGAAGATATATATTTTCTGATTTCAAACCATATAAAGCTACAATAATTGAAACAGTGTAGTACTATTCTAAAGGCAGATATATAAACCATTGGAGTTAAATAAAAGCCTAGAGCTAAATTCTTCCCTATATTGTCAAGTTATTTTTGACAAGGTTTCCACGAACATTTGGTGGTGGAAATAAAAATCCTTTAACTACATATTGTTAAAAATAATAATTACATGGAAAAGAATAAAATTGGACCCTTACCTAATCCCATATACAAATATTAACTCAAAATAGATAAAATACCTAAATATAAATCTTAAGACTATAAACTTTTAGGAGAAAATCTGGGTCATTAAACCTCACAACATTGAAATTGGCAGTGATTTCTTGGTTATGATTTCAATGGCACAGGCAACAGAGGAGTATACAAACTCCCTAAAAAAAAAAATTGTATATCCAAAGACAATTAAACAGAGTTAACAGTTACTAATAGAATGGGATAAAATATTTCCAAATGCTATATCTGAAGGTATATTAATATTCCAACTAGAAATCCTAAAAATTAACAACAATAAAGGCAAACAATACCCTTTAGAGATAGGTAAAAGACTAACACAAATAATGAATCTCCACAGATAACCAATCTTAGTTGTCTGTTGAAAGGAAAGTCTTGTTTCTCTAGTTCTGGAGTGTGTTACCTATTTCTTCTTTGTAGTTAATCTCTTTGAGTATTTTCTCTAGCGCTGGTTTTGAAGACATAAATTCCTTCAGTTTCTGTTTGTCATGGAAGCTTCTTATTTCTCCATCTAATTTGATAGAAAGTTTTGCTGGGTAGGAAATTTTTGGCTGGAAGTTGTTTTCTTTCAGAATTGGGAATATGTTACTCCAAGCCCTTCTGGCTCTCATAACTTGGTTTGGGAAGTCTGGAGTGATTCTAATTGGTTTGCCTCTGAATGCCACTTGGCCCTTTGCTTTTGTTGCCTTTAAGATTCTCTGCTTGGCTTCCACATTGGTCATTTTGACAATTATGTGGCGTGGGGATCCTCTTCTCCAATCCTGTCTGAAGGGTGTTCTATAAGTTTCCTGGACCTGTGTATCGACCTCTTGCTCTATGTCTGGAAAATTTTCTGCTATTACTTCCTTGAAGAGATTGTTGATCCCTTTGGTTTCACTTTCTTTTCCCTCCTCTATTCCAATTATTCTTAGGTTAGCTCTCTTAAAATGGGCCCATATTTCTTCAATATCAGATTCCTGCTGTCGGATATTTTTTTCTAGATTAGAAACTATGAGTTCATTTTTGGATTGCTCATCTTCTAAGAGCAAGATTCTGTTCTCCATGTGTTCTAATCGGTTGTTTGTGCTTTGAATTGAGGCCTTTACTTCATTAATTGCATCCTTTATCTCTTTTTGGCTCTCTCTGAGTTCTTTTCGAAGCACCTCTATTATTTCTACAGTTATTTTCCTGATTTGATCTTCTAGAAATCTCTGATTTTCTGTTTTATCGAGTTCTGATGTTGTGGGGTTGTGGGCATTCATTGCTCCAGTATTATTCCTCTTTCCCATGATTTCGGAAGTTTGTGCCTTCTCTGGGTTCTTCCCTTGGGTCACTATGACTTCACTTAAGGTGCTCTGGATCTCGAGTCAGTAGTATCTCAGACCCCACTACTCCTTTACTGGGTTTTATGACAGAGTCTCCGACCCAGAGAGTCGATAGAGGCTGCTTTAGACTGTGGGGGGTGCCAGGTTGCACGTTCTCCTATGGTGTGATATCTCGGCCACCGCCCCTCCCCCACTGGGTCAAGTCCCAGGGATTTCTCCTCTGTGGCCCGCAATTTGACTCACTGTTCTTGAGTACGCAGATGTAGCTGTACTGGCCTCGCTGAATTCGCTGCTGCTGCCGCCGGTAACAATATGGCGCCGCTGCTACGCCCTCGGCTGTGGGGCTGGCGTTTTTCTTCTTGATTTTGATTTCTACTCTGAATCCCTGCAGCGTGTGCTGAGCTCGGCCACTGGGAGCTGTAGATGCTCTCTGCGCAGAGAAATCTCGCCTAGCTGTTCCGCAGTGGCTCACCTCGGCTTGCTGTGGCTGTCTAGTGAATTCGCCGCTGCCGCCGGCAGTATGGCGCTGCTGCCGCCGCGTCTGCCGCGTCCTCAGGTGCGAGGCCGGTTATCTCCTCTGTGGCTCTATTCTCAGTCCGCTTTCTCTCTGGAGCCTGGTGACTTTCTGTTTCACTGGTGATGGTGTTTTCTGGCCATGAAAGGCGCTGATTTTGTGGTAATGGAGATTTGTTGTTAGCGGGGCTCCTAAGCCCCGCTTTTCTCGGTCGCCATCTTCCCGGAAGTCTCTAAACAATTTTAATTTATTATAAAGAATTAATTTCTATAATGAAAGAAATTTCTTTGGGCTTAAAAAGAAAATCTCTATTAAGGTTTTAAAATTTTATTTTGTAGGTGATTTGTAATTATACATCTCAGTGAGGTTCAGTTTCTCTTTTTGTGGTACTGGGGTTCCTGGAAGCCCTTTACCTCTGAGCTACACTCCCAGACCTATTTTATACATTTTTTTAAATTTGGAAACAGGGTCTCTTAAGCCAGTGAGGCTGGCTTCGAACCTGCGAAATCCTCCTGTCTCAGCCTCCCAAGCGCGGGGATTACAAGTGTGGGCCACCACACCCAGCATAGGGGTTCATTGTCTGAAAGGCAGAAATACACAGGATCTCGATGCACTTCCCTGCACATCCCACCCTGAACACCCCTCCCACATGCTCCCCACACATGTTAGTGAGACTGATGATAATATATTCAAATATGGTCATAATATTGTTTGACCTGTCCTCCTTCTCCTCCCTAATTCTTACCCCTAAACATCTTCAACTACTCTACAGATAGTTCTTGGCATTATTTAACATTTTTATATCTCTTATTTTCTCTATAGCTTCCAAAAATGAGAAAAAAATATACCACCCTTGATTTTTTGAGAATGAGTAATCTCATTTTACATAATACTCTCCAGTTCCATTAATTTTCCAGCAAATGACATCATTTTGTTCTTCTTTATGGCTGAGTCAAATTTCGTTGTGTATGTATACCACATTTTTTGTCCATTCATTTGTTGATGGGCACGTGGGTTGGTTCCATTTTTTGACTATTTTGAATTGTGCTGCTATAAACTGGGAGTGCATATATCACTATAGTACTCTGTCTAGTTATTTAGGAAAGATAGCTCGGTTGTACAGTAGTTCTATTCTTGGATTTTAAGAAAATTTCAGGCTTATTTGTATAATATTGTGCTAATTTACAATTCCATCAACAGTTTTTTAGGGTTCTATTTCACCATATCCACTCCAGGATTTATTATTGTTTTTATTCTTTTTGTGTGTGTGGTATTGGGGGTGGAATCCAAGGGCATTCTATCTTGGAGCTATACACCCAGCCCTACTTTTTATTCTTTATTTTAAAACAGGGTCTCACTAAGTTTCAAAGGGCCTCACAAACTAGCTGAGGATATCTGTGCACCACTATCCTCCTGTCTCAGTCTCCCAAATGCTGGAATTACAAGCATGCATCACTGCACCTGGCTTTACTGTTTTTATTATTATTTATTAACTGCAATTGGGTATAATATAAGCATAATTTTTATTTTAATTTCTCTTATTACTAATAACAATGAATATTTTAAATAAATTTATTAAATAATTGTATTTCTTCTTTTAAGTGTCTACTCAGATTAGTTATCCATTTTATTGACTTTTTTGCTTTTTGTGTTAAATTTTTGAGGTGTTACATATCATATTTACACTATACATATGTTTATATGTATGTGTGTGTATATATATGTATATATATATATATATATATATATATATATATATAGAGAGAGAGAGAGAGAGAGAGAGAGAGAGAGAGGTAGTATAAATAGATGATGTAGATATAGATGATACAGATATAGAGATATTCTAGATACTACTTCTCCTGCCAGAGGAATAGCTGGCATTTTTTTTTCTCCCATTCTCTAGACTCTCTTTTAAAACTTTGTTCCTTTTTTGTATAGAAGCTTTTATATTTGAGGCCATCTATTTATTCTAAGTTTTATACCTTAAGCTTTGAGGGACCTATTAAGGAAGTCTCTATTTGTGCCTATAGGTTGAAGAGTTGGTTCTCTGGCTTTTCTAGTAATTGCATTGTTTCTGGTCTATATTTTAGGCGTTTGGTCCATCTTGAGTTGACTGACTATTGTGCAGAGTGAGAGACAGGAATCAGATTTCAGTCTTCTAGTTATGGAAGTTCATTTTTCCAAGTACCGTTTGTTAAGAGGTTGTAATTTTTCCTCCATATTTTTTATTTATTTGTCAAAAATTAACTACCTATAAGTGTAACAATTTGTTTCTGCATGTTTTATTCTATTTCATTGGCCTATATTTCTGTTTTTTTGCCAACACCATGCTTGTTTTGTTATTATAGCTCTGTAATATAATGTGAAATCGGGAATCATGATGTTCTCAGCATGGTTCTTACTATTAAAAGTTGCTTTGGCTTTTCTTGGTCTTTTATTCTTCCATATAAATATTAGAACCACTTTTTTCTTATTTTCTAAGAAATGTAATTGGTATTTTGTTAGCGAGAGCATTGAATCTGTAGATTTCTTTTGCTAGTACAAGCATTTGGATTATGTTGATTCTGCCTGTCCAAGAACATAGGAGGTCTTTCCATCTTCGAAAGTCTTCATCAATTTCTTTCTTCAGTGTTCTACAATTTTCATGGCGAACATACATCTTTTATCTTCTTTGTTAGTTTTGTACCTAAGAATTTTACTCTTTTAGGCTATAGTGAATGCAATAGCTTCCATATTTGCTTTTTAGTGGATTCATACTATATAGAAAACCTATTAAGTTTTGTGTTGATTGTGTCCAGATATTTTGCTAAATTTGTAAACTCTAGAAGTCTTCTGATTTAGGTTTTTGGATTTTCTAAGATCATATAATCTGTAAATATAGATAATTTCACTTTGAAATCTACTATTATCTTTTAAAAACACCGAATTGAGAATGCTGTAGACATAAGAAAAAAAAACAAAATAGAATGAATCTATGAAAAGTATCACATCACAAGCTTATGTAATAGACACTTGTTCAATTGTATCTGAAGATATATAATGTCTAAACAGTATGTCTATATCTACCTATCCAATATGTAAATTGTGTGCATTTTTAGCTAATTACTTAACCTATCTTAGTCCTCACTTCCCAAATGGCAATGATATTCATTCATATTTTTGTGTGAGAATTAATTTAATTATAGCATTTAGAATAGTGCATGGCATGTAGTAAGTACTTAGAAAAGATTTGCTGTTATCATACAATTTGTCACATGATGACAATTATATTAGATTCATAGTGAAGACAGAGTTTTTAAAATTAATATTACAATTATTTGAATATCAACATTTCAACTTTTTTCCAACTGTTTTACATAGGGAAAAGAAGTAACTATTCTTTTGATGGTGGATTTTCTTCTTCACAGTCAGTGACTTTCAATTGTAAGGGAAATAGCATGGCTTGCCACGTGGGAAAATGCAGCCCGACCTGAAGAGCTAACATGCCTTGCTGCATTTTCTCAAATGCACCTAATGAAGGAGAATATGATAATGTGAAAGACATTTTACGCCTTGTAAGCATCTGAAAGTGGATTTTACAGGGAGGTCTGTGTGTTAAATCAAAGACAGTCATTTGAATCAGTAACCACTCTTAACCATTCTATGTGGAAAAATCATTTTGGGGAAGACTCTGCTATGACTAATACAGAGTACTAATGTGAAAATATATTCTACTTTATGTGGTTTTTATTTTTGCAGTATTGAGGATGGAACCCAGGGGCATTCTACCTCCCAGCTACAACCCCAGCCCTACTTTTTATTCTTTATTGTAAAACAGTCTTACTGAGTTGCAAAAGGCCTCACTAAGTAGCTGAGACTGTCCACAAACCATGATCCTCCTGTCTCAGCCTCCCAAATGCTCGGATTACAAATGTGTGCTTGGCTCTACTTTATGTTTTTAAATAAGCTGTTAACATCATGATAGAGGAGTGGCTATTTTCATAACTGCTACCAGCATAGATACCAGGTTGGCCATATACAACAAGACATGTCATCTTATGGAAATAATTAATAAGATATAAAATGGGAGTTCAAATTATTTGTTTTCTGAAATGCATTTTAAACTTATGGCTAATTGGGATATAGTTCGCATGCTGAAAATTATCCATGCATAATTTTAAGGATTTTAAAAATGGCCTTTAGAGTATTTAAAGTTGTGCAATTATCACCATAATTTAATTTCGGATATTTTGGTCCACCAGAAATAAATCTTATACCTTTTAGCAGTCATTTTGCAAACCCCACTCCTCCATGCCTTACCTCTTCAGCCACCAAAATCAAACAATCCTTAATTTGCTTTGTGTCAGCATGGACTTGTATATTCTGGACATTTTACACAACATGAATCACACAATCTGTGAGCTTTTGTAGCTGTCTTTTTCACATAAAATTTTCAATATATTTCTAAGGTGTAGCACATACTGGTAATTGCTTATTTTTATTATCAAATAGAATTTGATTATATAAATATTCCACATTTTGTTTATTATTTATTATTTGTAGGCATTTGAGTTGTTTATACTTTGTGTCTATTATAAATAATTTGAATGTCACCATCTCGGTACAAATATTTCTATGCATACATGTCTCTATTTCTCTTGGATATACATATATATATATATATATATATATATATATATGAGTTGAACTACTGGATCACATGGTGACTCTACATTTAATCATTTCAGGAAATGACAAGTTATGTTCCAACGTGACTGTACCACTCCAAAATACAGACACAGGTAGACTCTTCCTCAATAAGACTGCCGAGGCACAAGAAATTAAAATGAGGATTAATAAGTGGGATTGCATTAAACTAAAAAAAAATTCTGTTCATAAAAGAAAGCCATCAAGATTGTAAAAAGAGCACCCACAGAACGGGAAAAGATCTTTGCCAACTATTCCTCTGATAGAGGACTAATATCTAGAATATATAAATTACTGAAAAGACAATACTAAAAATTCAAGAAGTGGGCAATTGAACTAAATAGAAACTTTAAAAAAGAAATACAAATGGGCAATAAATTTATGGAAAATGTTCAAATTATTAGCAATCAAAAAGATGCAAATAAAAACTACAGAGATTCCAATTAACCACAGTTAGAATGGCAACCATCAAGAAGTCAAATGACAATAAGTGCAAGAGAGAATATTGGGAAGTAGAAACCCTTCTTCAATTTTGGTGGGATTGAAAATTATTTGTAGCCAATATGGAAATCATTATGTAGCGTCCTCAGAAAACTGGAAATGAATCCACCATATGATCCAGCTATACCATTCCTTGCTATATTTCCAAAAGGACTGAAATCAGAATATTATAGTAATACATGCAAATCCACGTCTTTAGTAGCATATAGCTAAAGTATGAAACCAACCATCAACAAATGAATGCATTACAAAATTATGGGATATGCACACAATGAAATTCTATTAGTAATAAAGAAGAACAAAATTATATAATTTTCAGGAAGCTAGATCTGGAGGACATTGTGTTAAATGAGATTAGGATACCAGAGGGACTTCAGATACTGAAGGACAAACTCCAGTGGAGTGAGGTAGGGAATTTGAGGAAGAGTGGGAAAGAAGGAGAATTAATAAAGGAAACACTTTCATTGACTTTATGTACATATATGATAATATCCATTTCTTTCTCAGTATAGTATACGGGGAAGGAGGGAATGGGGAAAGAGTAAGTTCACCAAGTGCTGTGTGCATGTCTATCACTATCATGATGAACTACATTATGATGTGAGAGTATAATGTGCAAATAAAAGCATAAAATTAAAAATGAATACACACTGGTAGTATGTGAAGACTTCCAATTTCCCTACATCCTCACAGACAGTTGCTTGTTTGTCTTTTAAAGGAGTCTTTCTAGTGGGTGTGAAGTGGTACTTTATTGTGGGTTGATTTGCATTTTTCTTCTGAGTGGAGATGTTGAACAGTTTTTCAAGTGCTTATCTGTCACTTGGATATTATGTTGAGCAAGATATCTATTCAGAAAACATCTTTGCTACTTTTAATTGGGTTTTTATCATTTATTATTGAATTATAGAAGTTTTTTTGTACTTGATACCAGATACTTAAAGTGAGATACATGATTTGCAAATAACTTTTCCCATTTTTAGTTAATATTTTTTTACTTCATCAGTGGTCTTATAAGGGCATATTTTTTGCTTATATTTTAATACTATACCAAAAAATCTGAAATTACCTAGTCACAGGTCATGACAATTTATACACATAGTCTCATTTTTTTAGTTTATTTGTGTATCTACTGTTAGGTAAGGTTTAACTTCATCTTTCACATGTGACCAGTCAATTGTCCCTGTATTGTTTATTGAAAAGATGTATTTTGCCGGGGTGGTGGCGCACGCTTGTAATCCCCGCGCTTGGGAGGTGGAGACAGGAGGATCGCGCAGGTTCGAAGCCAGCCGCGCTGGCGTAAGAGACCCTGTTTCAAAAATATAAAATAGGTCTGGGAGTGTAGCCCGGAGGAAGAAGGGCTTCCAGGAACCCCAGTACCACCAAAGAAAAAAAAAAAAAAAAAAAAAAAAAAAAGATGTATTTTTCCCCCTAGTTGTACAGGTACTTTAGTCAAATCATCATTGGCCAGAAATGGGTGGCTTAATTTCTATATTTTCAGATCTATTACACTGAACTATTATATTGTTTATGTTAGTAACACACTATGTTGATTATCATAGCTTTGGAGTTAATCTTATAATTGGTTACTGTGAATCTGCAAATTTTATTCTTTTTGGGGGGGATTATTTTAGCTATTTTGGATCCCCTAATTGTAATGCCGGTGCTTGGGAGGCGGAGACAGGAGGATCGCTGAGGTTCAAAGCCCCTTGCTGGCTTAAGAGACCCTGTCCCTGTTTCCAAATAAAAATATAAAAAATAGCTGTCTGGGAGTGTAGCCCGGGGGTAGAAGGGTTTCCAGGAACCTCAGTACCACCAAAAAAAAAAAAAAAAAAAAAAAAAAAGGGATTTTGATAGAGATTACACTGAGTCAGCAAATCAATTGGGATTGAACCCAGGGGCTTCCAATCTCGGAGCTAAATTCCCAGCTTCATTTTATTTTATTTTAATTTTTTATTTTGAAACAGGGTCTTGCTAAGTTGCTAAAGATTTCACTAAATTTCTGAGACTCGCCGTGAAACTGTGATCCCAGCCTCCCAAGTACTGGAAATATAAGCATGTGCCAGCATTCTGGGCTTGTCTCTGTATTCATTTAGGTCTGGACTTTATTTTCTTGTTTCTTTTTCTTGCCTTGTTTTTCTGTTGGCTGTTAACGTGGGGTATCAAAGCTTCTCACTATTGTTGAAACACCTTCTTCATCCTTTAGTTTTGTCCAGTTTTTATTCATTACTCTATTGTTAAATGTATACATGTTTACATAATTATAACATGTAATTATACATGTACATAATTACATATATAATTTACATAATTACACATGTTTTCCTAAAGAACTGACTCATATTATCCTTAAATGACCTTATTTTTCTCTAATAATAATTTGAGGTAATTTTGTCTAATATTAATTTATTCATTTCAGCTTTGTTTGGGGTATTGGTCTCATTGTATAAATATTTTCATCCTTTTAGTTCAAGACTATTTGTGTCTTTGAACATAAAATGTGTCTTGCAAACAATATACCATAGGATCTTTTTTTATCTATTCTGCCAGGCTCTGCTTTTTTTTTTTTTTTTAATTACAGCTTGGTGCATTGCATTTAATGTAATTACCAATAAATTATGACTTAAATTTTATGTTTTACTAGTTTTTGCTTGTTCTAGGTTTCCTTTATTTCTTCATCTATATGTGTTTTCTTTTGTATTAAAAAGATATTTTAGCATAATATTTAATTACCTTAATATTTTATATATTTCTGAATTATTTTATTGGTCATTATACTGGCAATTATACTTATCTTAATCAGGCAGTATAGTTTGGATTAACATTAACTTCAGTACAGTAAAAACACTTTTCTTAAATATGGCTTTGTTTCTCTACTACTCTTTTAGACCATTACTGGCAGAATGGTCTAAAAAACCATATATTCATATATTATAAGCCCATACCTATGGCTTTGTGATTATTACCTTAGTTTTCTTTCAAATGAACTAGAAAAAGTATTTAAAATATAAATATATGTATACTTATTTGTATAGTAAGCTACTCAATTAGTTTTATTGAAATTTTTTATTTCTTCCTATGGGTTTAAGTTACAACAGTGTTTATTTTCTTTTTCATTTGAATGACTCTGAGTTTTCTGTTTTTAAATAGAAATATAATAATTTCTTAACTTATCCTTCATTTTTAAGGGTATTTTCATTGGATATAGAATTTTTATTATAGTCTTTTTTTCTCATTACATTCACCAAATTCACTGTTTTACATACATTTATCAATTTTCCCATGTCATTTGTTGAAAAAACACTTGTTTCCCCATTGATATGTCTTAGTTTCTTTGAGAAAGATAAGTTAGACATAAAGAGACTTTCTTTGTCGACTTTCAGTACTTCTATATTGATGTATATCTATCTTATGCAAGTTTCTCACTGTCCTGGAAGCTGTAACTTATCATTAGTTTTGACATAAGGAAGTGTGAATTTGAATAGTTGTTCTTTCTCAAGATTATATTATACTTTAATTTTGTAATTTGCATTTTATTTTAAGCAGAGGTGCATATCTTTAGTTTAAAATTTAAATACATGTATCTGTAGTTTTTGTTTATCATTTTGGATACTACCTATTGTCATCTTTCTAATAAAATTTTTGTTTACATTTTGTAGCCATCTAAACATACACAAACACAACCCTTTTCTTTCTCATAAACATACATATTGCATATGTATAGATAAATATGTAGATATCTTTATACATAGGTTTTATTTTCTTTCTCAATATGTATGCGTATCCTAATTTTATGTGGAATATATACATATCCTAATTGTTTGGTTACATCAGTACTCAGTTTATGGCTACTTAAACATTATAACATTCATTTTGTAAACTACTCATTTCTTGTACAAGTTTTATAGATTTCTGCATTCAGTGTTCCATGCACGTATCAGGGATTCACCCTAATTTATTTGAAATATGTGACATTTTTTCAATAGAATAACATGATTTTTAAGTTTGTTTACTAATGCATTTTTATTATAAAGATCTAATATTCAGGGTCTTTTATCTCTCACTCATATATTTACATGTCTGACTACTCCCTGTGAATCTTACTCTGTGATGTTACTTTATTTCTCCTCAAAGGTGTCCCCTATTTCTCAAGCCTTGGATGAGATAGTTTCTTGATTTAACATACACTCTTTAGAAGTTTCTTGAATCAGAGAGCATTGAAGGCTAATATGTGTAGCTCTTATTCTCCGAAAATATGTTTTCATTTGACTCTTACATTTGATTCATGGTTGTTTACTTATAGAATTATAAGTTGGAAATTACTCTTCTATCAGAAATGTGAAGGCTTTGTTCTATTTCCTATTTTAGTTGTCACATTCTAGGGACTTCATATTACATACTATTTTGCCACTCTCACTACTAATTTGTTGTGTGTAACCTAATTTTTTCTTTCCAAGGGTTGTTGTCCCACAGGCATGTGATTGATTTTGTATTTTGTGTGTGTGTGTGTGTGTGTGTGTGTGTGTGTGTGTGTGTGTGTGCGGGTCTGGGGATGGAACCCAGGGGCATTTGACCTTCAAGCTATACCCCCTGTCCTATTTTTTATTCTTTATTTTGAAGCAGGTTCTCACTAAGTTGCAGAGGGCCTCACTAAGTAGCTGAGGCTGTCCATGAACTGCGATCCTCCTGTCTCAGCCTCCCCAATGCTGGGATTACAAGCTGCTCCACCATGCCTGTCTTCAATTTTTATTCATTGGGATATACACAGTGCCCTGAACATTTGGAAAGTCCTGTCTAGGAATGTTCTGAAGTTTTTTTCTTAGATTATTTATTAAATGTATTTTCTTTTCATTCTCTTTCTTAAATTAATTTTTAGAAAATTAATATTTTAGGCATATCTTTCAATTTATTCATCTCTTCAATCCACTTTTTGTTTTGTTTTCCATCAACTCTACAGAACTTTCCTCAAATTTAACACCTAAGGAGTCTATTGATTTCTCTGCTATTGTAATTAATTTATACAATACACACATAGACATACTTGTAACTATATGTGAAAGATTTATTTTTATGGAAAAATATGGAATCCTGTATTATTTTAATGGCATAAAATTTTCTTTCTATTACTCTGAATATTATATATATATATATGTATAATTTCAATTTTTTTCTTTGAAATATCACAGCTTCCATTGAATATTGTTTTTTGTTTATTTTGGTCTGGGCTCTGTTTTTCATACTTAAAACTTTTCTCAAAACATAGCACTTTTTAAGCCCTATTTTATATTTAAGAAAGATCTAATTAGATAACAAAAAGCAAATGTGAATTTCTGAGTCTAAGAGAAGGGTGCATAAAGATGACAAACTTCTCTAGAGAGAATTTGGGGAAGTTTAGGTCATTTTTGTATTATAATCACCACCGGGAGTATCTGTATTGTCTCTTTGATGGGTTAATTTACCCAAGATAGATCCTTACATCCAGCATCAGTCTATAGTTCTGGCTTTTGATGGTCACTGACCACAGAGATAACAAGTCCCAAATCTCAAATACATGTGGCTCTAAACCTTCAGAGAATAAATCTTCATCTCCTGTAGATGTAGGTAAGTGCTAGTTGTCTGTGTTGGAGGGTAGAGATTGAGAAGGTTAACTTCCTCCAGAAACTTTCAAAGTATTCAATTTTCTCAGGCCAATAATCATTCTGTGTGCAAGGTTTTCTTAGACCTGTTTTCTGAGACCTACTTGAGGTCTGAAAAAGACCTGGCTAGAGTCCTGCTATTCTATCTCTCCTTTGCCATTTGTCTCCTTGGAGGATATTCATATTTCATCTTTCTTTTTTTGGCCTGCCAAATCTGTTACTATTTCCCACTGTTATTTTCATATTTTATATAATTTTCACTCATATGTTCTGTCTTTTCAAGGTCATTTTTTCACACCTTTATTGTGGCAAAGCTTTTACGATGACACAAAACTTTGTGTGAGGCCAATCTATGATTACCACAAATTGCTCATTTCAGTATTTAGTGATTCAAAGAATATTTACTACCATGAATTGAGCTATATTCTGGAGATAAAATGATGAATATGCTATATCTATAAATGGGAATCTAGTCAGAAACACAAGTGCAACTAAGTAGTATTATTACACTATCATGATTAGTAATATCATATGCACATACTGGTTTGCTATCCCAACAGTTTATGAAATTTGTCAATAGGCATAAGATATCAGGTTTTTAAATTTTGTTTACCTACTATGTAAATATCTCAGTTGCAAGGTAAGAACTGAGTATTTGATTAGGTATCTCAATTATTTTTCAAGGTGATTCACTTAATATAGGAAAAGAAAAAGTTCCTATTTCTTGGCAAACAATCTCTGAAATTTCATTTTGATCAGCTCTAAAATTTATGACTATCAACAAAATATTCATAAGTGTTACATCACACTTAATACTTATTCATTTAACACAAGATCACTAAGCTAGAAAGCATTTGTATTTAATCATTTAAATCTATAAAATTGAGAATGTTGTGCTTCTTGAGGTAATGCTTTGTAGATTTCCAAAATGTTCAACTTCATTTGATATTATTTTCAGTTCTTAAGATATATGGCAAAATAAAAATAGGAATTGCTTCAGCGATACATTAAAAGAAGGCAATTTAAATGGCTTTGACAAAGATAAAGAAAACTTCAGAAGTCTGCCATTGTTGTTGTCACAGAACTAGTGATTATAATGATTTTCAGTGCTATAGTTTCATGACTGCTGGTTTCATTGTGACTCAAATCATCAATTATCAAACTGTCACTTTACTGCTTATTGAGGACAAAATAAATATGTTCACCTTTGACCTAATGATGGGATCTTAATGTGTTCATACATTCTACTAAAGATGATTTTTTTTTGGTATGGTGCTAGGGATTAGACTCCGGGGCATTTTACCTCTGAGGTGTACCCCAGCTCTATTTAATATTTCATTTTGACAGGCTCACTAAGTTGCTGAGGCTGACCTTGAACCTGTAATCCTCCTGTCACAGCCTCCCAAATATTACGATTACAGGCATATACCACCTTATCTCACTAGATAAAATATTCAAAAGCAAATTTACACCACATACAGTACACATATATGAGATATAAGTGGACATCCGAATTTTAACCATTTCACCAACAAGTTCAAGTACAAATGCAAAAGGATATCACAAAGTCAAAAATGCTGGTATTGTCCCCGTGCAACACATACATTCTTCACATGATAACATGCTCTACAGACACTCGGACTAGAGTTAAAATAGATTTTCTCTCTATATAAATCTATGTAACTCACATGTATTTTGGAGAATTCAGAATTGATGTTTAGCTACAAAGTTTCATGCTTGACAAGTTACAAAACCTAGGCTACCCGAGTTTCAGAAATTTCTGCAGGATTTCTTAAGTGGCAAATAATTAAACAAGAGTATGAATCCTAATGAAAATTGTTTTGTTGAATTAGCTGCTGAGGAAGCCAGGTGGTCTGGAGACAAATCAGAAAGTGTTAGACTGTTCTGTCTTTGGGTGCCACTCATTTTTCTCTCAGTATTGAAGTTAATAATGAAGGTGTAATTGTTCTAATCAAGCTTTTGTCCCAATTTTACAGAGAGATCCAGTATTTTCCTTTTCACCTGATACCCATTTGGATTTGTGAAGATGAGGGAGCAAGGGTGAAGGAAAGAACTTATTTTTGGCAAGTTTGACATCTGGAGCATCAATTCCCATGTGCCATCTGGCATTTCTGAGATTGAAATTACTTTTAATGCTAATTTCTGGGACATCTTAAAGTGTCTATTGTGGTTCACAGCACAGAAAAGAACCAGGAATTGGAATGCAAACAAAGGCTGCTTGAGCAAAGAAGTCACAGAGTAAATAGTCAAGGAGGTTGAGAAGTACAGCCACTGCAGATGATAAGAACAGAAATTAGATGCTGTCAAGACCTGTCTGAGTCTTACATATTCAATACGAAGACCAGGGTGCAAAATGTGAAATCTCAAGGAAAGATCAGTGATGAGAATACGTAAAAGATGTTTGACAAATGGCAGGACCAAAGTCAGGCATCAGGGAAGATGAATTTGAATCCCAGAAGAATGATATGATAAGGGTCTGCAAACTTTTCATTACTGAGCCTCAAACTCAGAGAATTGTCCAGGAAGGATATCTAGCAGTTTTCCTGAGGACAAAGCTTCTTCTAGAATTAATCCTCTGGACCTGTCATTGATGATTTCTATGGTGAGGTAGTAGTGCTGGGAAATAGGAAATTAGGTAGAACAAGGATAGATTTATCTCTGCTTCTCTTATAACAGATTTCTTGTCGGATGAATAAATGCTTTCTAAAGGCACTACTGCAACATAATTCAATTTTAAGAACATAAATTACTGAGATTAATTTATAAGAGTTAAATCAAGTTATATACTTGTCTAGTAGGTAACATGATAAATGGATATAACATTTCTTTTTCAGTATTAAGGAATAAAAGAACATTACTATTTGTTTGATACATGTCCAAACCCCACCAAAGTACATGGATATTAATTTAATTTTTTTCAAGGCTACAAAAATAAATGCTGTTCATTTAATAATTATTTATGGCCATCAGATTTTGTGCTTTCTATACATCACTTATTTTAATCTAAACATCCTCAAGAGCTGGCTACAAGTATCATTTCTATTTTGCAGGTGAACACAGTGAAACAGAGATTACCTAGCACTTGATGAAAGCTACATAGCTAAAAAGTGTTAGCTTTATTCTTAAAGTAATTCTTTATTTTTAATCAACACATAAAATTGCATATACTTATGGTATATAAAATGTTAGCTTTATAGCATAAAATTAGGCACTTTCATTCAAATTCATGATTCATGTTCTTAAACAATTTTCTCCATTGTTTCCCTTTATATCACAACATAGTTATAAATATATTATTATAACTATATAAATAACCTTGTTATTCAATAACAATTACTACCCAATGAACAATGTATTAACTAACATTAATAATTTCTATTTCTAAAATAACAATATTGCATACCAAGATGATTCCTCTACAATAGCCCTATTAATTACAGTATAATTGAGCTCTCAAGAAATCATAATTTCCTCCAAATTATTAAAATCAAAACACCATATTTCATTAATATTCTTCAGAGACTGAATCATGTCAAATTGAAATGCCCATTAATATAACCCAGTCCCTTAATCTTCCAAGAGAAGCTCAAGAATAGACATGACTGAAATTAAATTTTCCAGCATCTGTCCTTACATTATGCATCTCTCTTTATATTAACAAGTAAAAATTATTAAAATTATTAAATATGTTTTCACTGATATTTGTTAAGATACTTTTGCTGTTGTTGTTGTTGTTGTTGTTGTTGTTGTTGTTCTTCTTCTTCTTCTTCTTCTTCTTCTTCTTCTTCTTCTTCTTCTTCTTCTTCTTCTTCTTCTTCTTCTTCTTCTTCTTCCTCTTCCGCTTTCTCTCTCTCTCTCTCTCTCTCTCTCTCTCTCTCTCTCTCTCTCTCTCCCTCCCCCCCTCCCTCCCTCCCTTCTTTTTGGTATGGCACAGTATCACAATATCAGTAAAGACACCTTCTTGAATAGAATGTTAAGAGATGTGGAACCAGATACTCTGAGTCCTAAGGAGGCATCACTGGGCAGCTGAAGGTCTGTCTTTTGGATAAGATGGTGATTAATAGGAATCCTACTGGTATCTCACATTCAGATGAAGACACCAAATTACAACTCTGTCAAGAGATGTGATATGACTTTCATGCCCAATAGCTTATTTCAGTTTTCTTTCCTTCCTATATTATTTGTTGTGAGTCTAAGGTGAGAATATATTTGCAAAAAGCAGTGCATAATGTTCTCAAAAACTAAAAGTGTTATTTCATATATTGGAACTATTTCATGGTAAAGTGTGAGAAACTAAACAAAATGCTCAGATAAAATTATTCACTGAAAGCATCAGTTACTATTAACAGGATGAAAATACTCCAGATTTAAAGATGATAATGGATTCTAAAGCTGTAGAAAATCAAATGTATATGCAATTTAAATGTAAATACAGCACATACTTTGGTCTCATTCAGGAATACTGACTTTATGAAAAACATGTCACTTAGTTTAACGAATACAAGCTAGATATGGTAATGTTGAAAGCATTTGACTTTAAGCTTTCTACAATCTATTCATTTTGAATGCTGTTTCAAAGAGAAAAGTGTGTAATGATATCAGTACTAAAGCTAAAGAAGATTTTCACTGAGGGTGGAAGAAAGGTTTTTTTTTGTGGGCAGGAGAGTTTATTTTTTTTAAATTATAACAGTATTTCTGATACCACAGAGGACTGTTAATGAATTTTTAGAAAATAAAATTGCTGGTATGGAGAATGGTCTGCTTTTAAGAGTTATTCTCTTTCCTCCCTAACAATTTAGCTATCATACATATGGATTAAAATATTGAAAAATTATCTGTATTTAAAAAAATCTTACTTATTTACACTACCATGACTTGGCTTCTTTCTGTAAAACTGCTATTTGCATATTTGTTCACATTAATCAACTCTTTCCAGATGATTTTATCTTTTCTGAGAACCTAGAAATGTGCATTTTAAAATTATCTGGGCAATTAAAATAACATAACCATATTATACTGCATGTTATATAATTTTAATAAAAATAACTATCAGTTTTACTGTTATTAGTTCTCAAAATAACTTCAATAGGTGTCCTTTTGTCTCTCACAAATAAAGCCACCAGTATTTGACTTAGGCTTATTTTATGGGAAATAAGCTCCTGCAAACACACACTTTGCTTCTTTCAACCAGTCCTTGTTTCTGCGCAGTGATATGAGACATATGGAGAACGTGTAGCAGTGAAGTAAAGTCGTTGATCTTTATATTTTTCTTTGTGCAAATAGCATTTTTTAACAAGTTTAAAAGATAGACTTTTGATCTCAGTCAGCTTTTCTGAAATTGAAGATACTGGCCAAAATGATAGAGGCAACCAAACTGTAAGTATGGGTTGTTTTAAGTAGAATTTAAACAGCAATAATAAAAGATTTACACCACTAGTAAAGGAAATGGGATGATATCTTCCATGATTTAAAATCACAGAGAAGGAAATATACAATTAATATGTTCTGTTTACCTTTGACCATGTAAGGTTAACAATATAAATAAAATAGATAATAATTTATCATCTTAATTTGCATGGGAATAACTAAAATCTTTTAAAATATGTTTTTCAATAACAGTAATTTGAAAATTAGAATTATCAATTCTTACAGCACTGAAGTCTGAAATTTTAAAAGTAGGCTAGGTATTAAAGGACCAAAAAGAAAAAAAAAATAAAGGAAGACAAGAATGATAATACTATTCAATCTCCCCTTTGTACACATTGTTGCATATATACAATTTCTCCATTTTTTATTTTATAGATTTTTATATAATAGTGAAATTTTTATATAATAGTGAAATCTCCTTAAGCAACCGAGGGGTAGACAGTTGGTGTCCAACTTTGGGGAATGGGAATAGATACATATTTGATTAACAATTTTCACCCACATATTTTAAACAGACAAGTTTTCTCTTTTTTTTGCCAAGATTTTAGTACTAAATTTATAAATATAGAAAATACTTTCACTCCTTCAGTGTTAAAATAGAAAACCAAATACTATTTATAAATTATAGTGACAATATGTCTAATGATATTTATAATTTCTATAATGACAATCATATTTATAGAAGCTTGATTTAATATAAGAACATATTGATACTCTTGAAAACATTACTTTGACAAATTATGTAAAATTCAGTGACAATACAGTAAAATGGCATATTGATATTCAATGATGTTAATTTGTTACATAATGTCAAAAATGAACAAATGACATTGATAATGAGCATCTTTATTTCTAAACTTTGATCAGGTTTTGGTATTATCAATATAAATTGATATAAATGTATTTTGGGAGAGAGAAAAACATAAAATTTAAAAATTTTGTTTTTGAATATTTGGTATTGAGGTGAAGTTTACATCCCTCATATACACAAATCTTAAATGGTCATTTTCATAAGTTTACATATTATGCATATACTTGTGTAGATGGCGTCCAGTGGAGGTAGGGAACATCCTCATTACCCCAAGGAGGCTTTCATGTTCCAAGTTTGGTTCTCATACCTGAAGGCAACCGTGGCTTTGACTTCTTTCTTTCTTTCTTTCTTTCTTTCTTTCTTTCTTTCTTTCTTTCTTGTACTTGGGATGGAACACAGAGGCATTATACCTCTAAGCTACACCCCCAGCACTATTTTTGATTCTTTTATTTTTGAAACAGTGTCTCACTGAGTTGCAAAGGGTCTCACTAAGTAGCTGAGGCTGTCCACCAACAGTGATCCTCATGTCTCAGCCTCCCAAATGCTGAGATTACAAGTGTGCACCACCACGCTGGGCTTACTGCTTTGATTCTTATTGCATGAATTTGTTTAGCTTATTTTTACCTTCATTCAACTAGCATCCACAATTTAAATCAATCATTCTCAAAGTCTTTCTATGAAACAGAAAAAAATGGGACTCTCCTAAATATATTCTATGAAGAAAACACCACATTAATACCCAAACAAAATAAAGACAGATCAACAAAAGAAAACTATAGGCTTATATCAGTGATGAACTTAGACGCAAAACGTCTAAACAAAATACTAGCAGCATGAATTCAAAACCACATCAAGAAAATTACACACCATCAACATTTCAGATTCATCCCAGGGATAAAAGGCTGCTTCAACATACAAGAAACAATCCATGTAACTCATCACAAAAACAGAATCAAGGACACAATTGGCATGTTTAATTTAATAAATGCTGAAAAAGCATTTGACAAAATACAACAGCCATTTTTTGTGTGTGTGAGTGGGTCTGGAGATAGAACCCAGGCGCATTCGACCTCCGAGCTACTCCCCCTGCCTTATTTTTTATTCTTTATTTTGAAACCAGGTCTCACTGAGTTGCGGAGGGCCTCACTAAGTAGCTGAGGCTGTCCATGAACTGCCATCCTTTCATCTCAGCCTCCCGAATTCTGGGATTACAAGCGTGCGCCACCACGCCCGACCAACACCCATTTATAGTAAAAGCACTGCAGATAATCAGAATAGAATGAACTACCTCAACACCATAAGGGCAATATACAATAGACCCACAGCCGATATCACATTAAATGGGGGGAAAATGCCAGAGTTCCCCCTAAAAACAGAAACAAGACAAGGATGTCCATTACCTCCACCCTTTTCAATATAGTAGCCAAAGAAATAAGGCAAAAGAAGAAAATCAAATGAGTACAAATTGGAAGAGAAGAACTAAAACTATCCTTATTTGCAGATGCCATGATAGTTAACTAAGAAGACCCAACAAACTCAACCAAAAGGCTTATGGAACTGATCAACAAATTCAGCAAAGTGTCCGGATACAAAATTAATTATAAGAAATTAAAAGCTTTCCTATATGCCAACCAAAAATCCACTGAAAAATTAATTCAGAAAATACTTCCACTCACAATTAGAAACTATGCGTTCATTTTTGGAGTGATCATCTTCTAGGAGTGAGATTCTATTCTCCATGTGGTCTAATCGGTTGTTTGTACTTTGAATTGAGGTCTTTACTTCATTAATTGCATCCTTTATCTCTCTCTGAATTCTTTTCGAAACACCTCTATTATTTCTACAGTTATTTTCCTGATTTGATCTTCTATAAATCTCTGAATTTCTGTTTTATCAGGTTCTGATATTGTGGGGTTGTGGGCATTCATTGCTCCATTGTTATTCCTCTTTCCCATGATTTCGGAAGTTTGCGCCTTCTCTGGGTTCTTCCCTGGGTCACTATGACTTCACTTAAGGTGCTGTGTATCTCGAGTCTGTGGTATCTCAGTCCCCACTACTCCTTTACTGGGTTGTATCGCAGAGTCTCAGACCCAGGGAGTCAATTGAGGCTGCTTTAGACCATGGAGGGTTTATATATCTGCCTTTAGAACAGTATTACACTGTTTCAATTATTGTAGCTTTATATGGTTTGAAATCAGAAAATATACATCTTGCTTTGTCCTTCTTCAAGATTGTTTTGGGTATCTAGAGTCTATATTCCATATCAGGATAGATTTTTTCTGAAAAATAAATAAATGTATAATAGTTTCACCTTAAAAAAAGAAAAAATATATCCTCTGGTAAGAAAGAAAACAAAAAGAAATATTGAACTGTTATCTTTTAGTCATCAAAAGCTTGGTATCAGACAAATGAAACTGTTTTGTGAGATTACCATCGTTAATATTGGATAAATTGCTATAAAACTAGATGTCAACCACTAAGCCAAGCATGGGAAGGAGGGATGGGGAGGGAACAGGGTGGGGATCGGGTAGGAGCTAACTGGGCGTTGTGTGCATGTATGTCTACAAAAGTATTTTCTTTATACCATTATGATGTATGAATACATTGCACCAATAAAAAATAAATTAATTTAAAAAAAGAAAATAAATAAAAATTTAAAAAATTACAAAAAGAAAATACTTCCACTCACAATATCTCACACACACACACACACACACACACACACACACACACACACACACACACACAATACTCAAGAATAAACCTAACCAAGGAAATAAAAGATCTCTACAGGAAAATTATAAAACACTGAAAAAGGAAATCAAAGAAGAAATGAGAAGATGAAAAGACTTTCCATGCTCTTGGATAAATAAAGATTATCAAATTGACCATTCTTCCAAAAGTGATATACAGAGTCAATGCAATACCTATTAAATTACCAAGGTCATTCTTCACAGACAAAAACAAAAAAATCAGTCCTTAAATTCATTTAAAACAACAAAAAAGCCCATAATAGCCAAAATAGTTCTCAGCAACAAGAACCATGCAGGAAGCATCACAAAACCTGACTTCAAATTATACTAAACAGCCATAGTAGTAGAAACAGCATGGTACTGGCACAAAAACAGACATAGAGACCAAAAGAACAGAATAGAAGACTCAAAGACAAATATGCACACTAACAGCCAATTGATTTTTGACAAAGGAGCCAAAAATATACATTGGAAAAAAAGCTCTTCAACAATTAGTGTTGGAAAAACTGGTTAACTATATGCAGAAAAGTAGAAGTAAACCCCACTTTTTTTTTTAATCCTGCAAAAAAGTCAATTCAAAAATGGATCAAACAACTGGAAACTAGTCCAGATACCTTTCAGCTACTTTAGAGAGCATAGATCTAACGCTTCAACACATAGGCACAGGTAAATCTTTCTCATCAAGATCCCAAAGGAACAAGAAATTAAAAGAAGGGTTAATACATGGGATTGTATTAAACTGAAGAGCTTCTGTACAGCAAAGGAAACTACAAGAACCTCAACAGAGAGCTGACATAATGAGAGAAGATTATTGACATCTACTTCTCTGATAGAAAACTAATATCTAGAATATACAGAGAACTTCAGAAACTCTTAAGAAAACAAATAACCCAATCAAAATTGGGCAAGTGAACTAAATAGAGACCTCACAAAATAAGAAATTCAAATAGCCAATAAATGCATGTAAAAATATTCAACATTATTAGCAGTCAGAGAGATGAAAATAAAAACTACCCTAAGATTTCACCTACTTTCAACTAGAATGGCAATCTTTAAAAACACAAACAACAGCAAATGTTGGTAAGGGTGTGGAGACATTGGAAGTCTTATACATTGTTGACAGGATTGCAAATTAGTGCAATCACTTTGAAAATAAGTTTGGAGGAGCCTTAGAAGAATGGGAATGAACCTACCATATGATGTATCTTTACCACTTCTGGGTATCTACCCAAAAAAATGGAAACCAAACTACCAAAATAATGCATGTGCGTCTATGTTCACAGCCACACAATTCACCATTGCCAAACCGTGGAACTAGCCAAGATGTTCATCAAAAAATGAATGAATTACAGAACTATGGCATATGTACACTATGGGTTTTACTCAGCCATAAAGAACAAAATTATGTCATTTTCAGGGAAATAAATGAAACTGAAGAATACTGTGCTAAGTGAGATTAGCTACTCACAAAGAGTGAAAAGTCGGAAGTTCTCCCTAATATGTAGAAGCTAGGTAGAAAATGAGACATAGAAGGGGCTCTAGACAAAGAAGAAACCTTAGATGAATAAAAAAGGTAACCTAACAGAGGGAGATGGGAGGGGGAAGAAGAAAGCACCCTAATGCTTATAATGAACATTCACAAACCTAGCAAATTCAGTCACTAAGCCAAAAAGGAGGAAGTGGGAGGGAATGGGGTGGGAAGTGAGAAAGGGCTAAATGAGTGATGTGTGCCCCTACCATTCTGTATCTCATCAAGATGTATATGATTAAAATAAAGTAGAGATGAAAGAAAAGTTCAAAGACAGGTAAAACACAGTATCTTACAATCATGAAATCAAATTTGGTTTTAGTTACAAAAACAAACCACAATTCGACCCCTGAAATTTGTAATCATTTTGACATTGCAATCATGAACTGAGAGTTCCAAGAACAGAGTTCAATGTGTGCAGCTGCGGGAGAAGCATTCTTCTTAAGAGCCCATGTGGGGCAGCCTGGTGGAGCACTATTATAATCCTAATACCTGGAAGGTTGAATCAGGAAGATTATGAATCACAGTTTCAAGGACAGCCTCAGTAATGTAGAGAGGTTCTCAGCAATCTAGTGGTATCCTATTTCAAAATAAGAAAAATAAATAAAAAGGGCTGGGGGTATAACTCAGAGGCGAAATACCCTCAGTTCCATCTCTAGTAACCCCCCCCCCAAACAAAGTCAATGTGATTTATATGGAAATAAAGACTGAGGTTGCTTTAGGTAGGGGAAACACCATTCTCACCTAAGACATGGAGTTAGGAAAGAAAGAAACAACAAAGGGAGAAGACAAGGATGACTATAAACACTATTAGATGTGGGTAAGCAAAAGAGAAAAGTCTGAGCAGATTGATTAAGTCCATATAATTGAGCACTTTGGAAGACCACCAAAAACTTTAGATTGTATAATGGCATCATTATCAAAAATATAGCATCATTATCAAAGCAGCGATCAAATTATTTCTGTTGCTCATATTTAATCTAAGAGGAATAATTTGGAAATATATATATATATATATAGCTATAAATGTATATATTTTTGTGATTTTTTGCATTTTTTAAATGTTTTTATTTTTATGTGGAACATATTAAAAATGGCATACATTCAGACTGTGCTTGGTGCCCTCTCCTCACTTCCCCTCCCCCCAGCAATGAGTGTCCAGGTTAATCAGGCTCTATTCATACTTTTACACATATACATATTTAGCTCCTCCATTAATCAACCTCAGCGTTCTTCCTGTCCTATCTCTCTCCATTCTAGCTTTGCTGAAGTTTCACCTCCATTAACTGGAGTCCTCGATATTTCTAATACTCCCTAGTTTGTGCATATTAAGAAAACATATGTCCCTTCTCTTTCTGTGCCTAGCTGATCTCACTTAACATAAGGTTCTCTAGGCCTTTCCATCTTCTTGCAAATGACATGATTTTGTTCTTTTTTATAGCTGAGTAGAATTCTATTGTGTGTATTTCCCATAATTTTGCAATCCATTCATCTGTTGATAGAGACCTAGGTTGGCTCCATATTTTGGTTATTACGAATTGTGCTGCTATGGTATTTTTGTAGTATATTTGCATGCTATATATTAAATTCTCTATATCAGCTTAACAATATTGATCAGAATAGTAAATTTTCAAGATAAATTCTGACTATGGTGATTAAGTATCTAAGCCAAGTTGTAAAATAACAAAATACATATTCTCTTTTGTCTTCTTTGTCATTATACAACAATTATTATAGAGCATAGGACCTCTCAAAACTCTTTTTGCTTTTTTCTAATATTTTGCATGATACATTTTCATTAATCATTTTTCAATATAGGAAACTACCTATTAAGTTTACCTTTTAGCATCTAAACTGTAACCTCTAAAAGGACAGTGATTTTCTTAGTCCTTAGAAGTGCATCTAGCACACAGGATATCCTCATTAAATAAAATAATTGTTAATGCATAAATGAACAACAAAAGGCCCCAAAACATGAATAGGAGGAACTGAACTTAGTCACTCTGTGGAATGTTTTATGTTTTTGTTTTTATGTTTTTTTTTTTTTAGAAGGTCTGGGGATGGAATCTAGACACATTTGACCTCTGAGCTACACCTCTTGCCCTAATTTTTATTTTTTAATTTTTATTTTGAAACAGGGTCTCACTAAATTGGGAGGGCCTCACTAAGTAGCTGAGGCTGTCTCAGCCTCTGGAATGCTGGGATTACAAGTGTATGCCAGCACACCTGGCTATGTTTTTACATTCAAATTTGCTTTCATTTTAACATTTCTTTTTCTTTTTCTTGTTCTATGTATCTTACTTTGAAAGAAATTGAAGTACATATTTTATCTAATATTATTCCTTCTTCATGCTATTATTAGTAATGACCAATGCCAATTACAGAACCTCTGTTAAATACACTGAAATTGAATCAAAATGGCTTAGTTTGACTTTAACAAAATGTTTTTTTTTTTAATAAAACATATCTGGGATAGTTGGTTAGTTTCAGAAGGAACTTACACAGTAAATAATTCTGCACTTTAATTAAGATTTAAAAAATGGAGTTGCAGAACAGATGCAGCTTTTTCTGAAATAGCTCTGCCAAAGGCTCAATTAATTAGATGTTAACCTACTGTCTATTAATTCAAAATCCTGTGCTCTTTCCACTCTGCCATTCTGTGCATTAGAAAACAAACGTAGATTCCAGTGAATTCTGTAAAATAGGAATCCACATTGTCCACTCTGACTTTTACCGAATACAAATGACTTCATGACTTAAGCATTCTGTGTTTAATTCCACAGAGCTACAGTGAATGTGAATTTTGTCAAGGAGTTACAAGTAGCTATGATTAGCAAGCACCTTGGAATTCAGCATCCACAACTGGTGCAGCTCATTAGGAGACCACACACCATGAGGACTGCTGACATTTCTTCCTCAAACACCAGGGCTCAAGTCTGTAGCATTTCCAAAAGTTGCTAGGGAACATGTTATATCAAAACCAAGCTAGCCTTGGAATAAGTAGCTCCACAAATAGTAACACAGTCACTTATTAATGATAAATAAAGTAGGGAAAGGGCCAAATTTCCTTTCAGAAACACTAGATTTTATTCTTTCTTAAAAATAGAATCAGTAATTTAATTGCTCTATGAGAGATGCTGTCTATTAGGACAATAATTTAATTTTATTATTTGTATTGCTTTAGAAATATACTAAACACACACGATAGAAACTGCTTTTGACAAAGAAACAGAATTTAGCAAAAAATATTTTTAGAACACTGACAATGAGAATATAGATTGGTAAAAAATTACACTGGTGTTTGCTCGCAGAGAGGTAATTTTTATCATAATAGCATTCATTTACTAAATGCGTTTTTATTTATATTAAATTTGGCTCATAATTTTACTCTATTTTAACAACCTTGAAAGGTAAACTAGAAAATTATTATTGTTTGTTATCGAGATGGAAGAATCTGTCTTAAAGGAAGGGACTAGCTCAAAATAATGTGGAAGACATAGGAATAGGACTCCACTATTTTTACTTAAAATCTATTTCCACACTAGTGTTTTTTCCCTAATATTCAGCACTCATCCAGGTAAGTGTATTTTGTCAAAACATACATTCTAGTTAGATTTAGAGAAAAATATTAGACTGAGCTCTCTGTGTGAATTTTCATTTCACTCATTGATGCCCCTGTACAATTATACATTTGGGGGGGAAATTAAAAATTAAAATAAAATTCAAAGTAAAAAAAAATTTAGTAACATGAGAGTTAAATATTATATTTAAAATTAACCCTTAAGATGACTTTCCAGTGGTGGTTTATATTTTGCCTTACAAATTGTGCATTAAGTTCATTCAAATTCATTTGCATTTTAGTTTTTAATTTTTAAAAAATTATTAAGAAAACTATAGCAATAGAAAGACAATTATTCCTCTAGGTAACTGCAGATGCTTTATATGTGAAATTTTCTGTCTGGTTCCTCCCCTACTCATACCTCTCAAAACGGGATGAAAAGTTTTAAAAACAGAAAAAATCTCTTCAAAACTTTTGTACTTCTATATAAATACACAATTGAACTTGAAATATATTAAATTATTATTTAATTTCAGTGACCTACACTCATTATTTATAGTGCTGAGTAAACACTAAGGTATTTCTGAAGTCAGTATATGTTGAAAGTAGATGTAAGTCTGGATTTTGCTTTACCTTGTTTCCAAACACTTGTTCTCAAGTGTGTGGATGGTCATGGTTATACTTTCATTCTATTTTCTACAATATTTAATACAATGCCAATAGATTAAGTAGTTTAAAATATAAAAAATGTCTAGAATCTGTTTAATGAAATATTTCCATGATTCTTTAAAAATTATAAAAACAAAATGTTACATATGTAAATAATTTAATTTTCCCTTTTTGTAACATCAATTCAGTTAGCTGTATATTCTTCCTCAAGATATAATCTATATAAAGAACTTGGAAAAGTTACAAAACAAAATATTTATAAGGGTTACATTTAATATAATCTTATTAGTAAAATTTTTAGGCATCAACTACATATTTTCCCAGAGAGAAGCATAAAGTCTTATGTAATTCTACTTTCATGTTAAATATATGGCAGAATACCATTAAAGTCCACTTAAAAGAAGAATAATAATTGTTTTAAACTTTTAACATTTCTTATAAGTATATAACTGAATTATTTTTGCAAGTTGAACTGATAGAGATAACTTATAAACTCACTAGTTTTTTTTTTACAAATGAGACTTTAGTAAAAGTATATCACACATTTTCATGTAGAATATTCAAAAGCTAAATCTGAAAAATCTGGGGTCTAGTGACTTAAAAGTTTTCTTAATCTGGGCAGGGTGGCACACTCATGTAATCCTGGTACTTGAAAGGCTGAGAAAAGATCACTGGTGCTAGGAGAGCCTCAGCTCAACTAGGAGAGAGGGGGAGGGAATGAAGTGGGATTTGGGGAAGGGCAAAATGAGTGATGTGTGCATGTATGCCTCTACCATCTTGTACTCCATTAAGATGTATGACTACAATGCACAAATAAAAAATTAAAAAAAGGAAAATAAAATAAAATAGGACTGGAGGTGAAGCTAGGAGGTAGAATGTTTTTGTCTTTAGTCTTCAGAAACATACATACACACACATACACTCATACAAACACACACACACACATACACATTCAGAAACTTTATTTTATTGGTGCATTTTAATCATATATTATCTAGATGAAGTTCAGGGTGATAGAAGCATACACGCACACAATACTCTTTTAGGCCTCCCCCAGTTCCCACCCCACTCCCTCTCCTCCCCACCTCTGGTGCTCAAAGCAGTGATTGGCTTTGATAAGTTTGTGTCTTCAAGTCATGTCCATTGAGGTGTTTTCTTTTTCAAATTTTCTTCTTCTATTCAGGTAGGTCCTCTCCTTCACCCCACTAAGACTTTTCCTCCTTTGGAGCTCTCCCTGTGTCCCAGTTTCTCCCTAGCTTCCGACGAACATCTGACCTTTCACTTTTTGTTACCTTTAGTGTAAGGTCACACATAATGAACTTGGATCTGTTACTAGAAGTCCTGCAACAGTC